>NC_067399.1:53942943-54272943 GCF_016432865.1 Antechinus flavipes | reverse complement strand
TCTTCATCTATAAAATGAAGAGGCTCAATTAGATCAGTGTTAAAGTCTCTTTCAGCTCTAAATCTATGATCTTACAAGTGTTTGACTAGGTCTATAGAGGGAAATGAGGCTGGAAAGATATACTGCTCTCTACAGTACCTAGCACAAGCTAGAGGCTTAATATTTTATGATTATTTATTAACAATGTTTATTAACAATTAACTGATTGAAAGTCGATGTCTGGAAACCTTTAAGGATGAGTAAGAACTTTGTAGTTAATTTAGAAAACTTGGAAACTTTTGGTGAGATGGAAATAATCATAGAATTATTAATACAGAATATCATACTCTGCTACAGGCAAAAAGGATAGGAATTTGTGATTCCACTGGTACTGGAGGAATTATTCAGTCACCTTCTCTGTGACTTATGATCTTTTTATTAATAATAGCATTATTATTTTCAAAATGCATACAAAGATAGTTTTCAACATTCACCCTTGCAAAATCCTGTATTCCAAATTTTTCTCCCTTCCTTCCTTCCATCCTCTCCTTTAAATAGCAAGTAATTCAATATAGGTTAAACACATGCAGTTCTTCTAAACATACTCCTACATTTATCATGTCATACAAGAACAATCAGATCAAAAAGGAAAAAAGCAAACAATAAAAAAAAAGATGAAAATACTATGTTGTGATCCACATTCAGTCCTCATGTGATTTATAATCTTAAAGAGATGCAGAGAGCAGTGAGATTAGGTGGCACAGCAGTGTGAATCTAAGTCTTCCTATCTCAAAACTCTGTGCATTACCCCAAGATAGGCTGCTTCTCAGAACACAAGAGTCTCAGATAATAAGAAAGGTCAAGCTATCTGTACTTACATCAAAGACCTAAGAACCACAGGACAAGACAAAGGCATTTTTCCATCCAGGAGCCAAGAAATCACTTGAAACTTTAGCTTCCTGATACTTGCACCCTATATCTAATCTGACTTTATCCTATCCCTATCCCCTACTCCCTTGACCAAACTAAGAACTAAATTCAAATTTGCCTTTGGATACTTACTAGCTGTATGACTCTTATTAGTTGTGTAATCCTGTTTGCCTCAGTTGCCTCATCTATAAAATGAGCTAATGAAAGAAAAGGCAAATTACTCCAATATCTTTGCCAAGAACATCCCAAATGGGGTGAATTAAAGTTGAACATGACTGAAATGACTGAATATAGGATCCTAGTTCATAAGTATAGGAAGAAGTATATGGAAGAAGCCTTCAATTTCATCTACTTTAATCCCTCCGTTTTACAGCTAAGAAAACTAACTCCAATGGAAAAATATGACTTACTGACAGTCACATAGAATGTATCCACCACTATTAGATTAAAATTCAGTTTCTGTGTTTAGCATTCCCTGCACTACAGGGTTGATTTCCTAGTTCAAGAATCCTGAACCTGGTATCTCTTGATAGAACTCAAAAGACCCATGAACTTGACTTTGGGTAAAAAAAAATCTCCTATTTTCAAATTTATTATTTTCTTCACTTATTCAAAATCTTGACTCTGAGAAAAGGTCCCAAGATTTCCCCAGATGGCCAAGGAAGATTCATGACACATACATATACACAAGATTAAAAACCTCTGAATTTGGCAATCCCCCTTGTGTTATAGAGGAGGAAATGGAAGCCCCAAGAAAAGTGATTTTATCCCACATCATCTAGATAGAAAGTGGCAAAGCTGGTATTGACACTGATATTGTCAGACCCTATATACCATGTACATTGCATTTCTAGAATGATCAGTTTGGCCATAGAGGATGGAGAATGAGGTGAAGAAGGAACAATTCAAATGAGAACAAATTCTTGTCTTATTCCATAAATTTAAAATGAAATAAATAATTTCTTTTTAATGAGAAGCAGTCAGCCTTTCAGGCTGGAGGCTTTTTTGTCAGACTCAGTAGATGTGGCTAAGTACACATTATAAATTATATCTCCAATAAGTTACTTTTTTAGGCTGACTGGCCCATGAAGCATGGCAAGCAGGGTGACTGGCTTTTCAAGGAGGGTTTCTCAGCTGCTAGTCAGTCCTTCTGGTGGAATTAACTGCAGGATACCATGCAGTATCTGATTCCAGGGCCCCCATAATGAGTAACCAAAGCTGCCACACAGGAATATGAATTCTCTCCCTTCCTCCGAAGTTTGAATTTGCAGACACTTGGCAAGTGCTTTCTGGGGTCAGGTTTTCCATAGGTTCAAAATGTCCAATTTTAAGAGCCTCCTTCTAGGATTTCATGGCCTGTGCCTTTCACACATGAGAAAAGGGTGAGGTTCCACTCAGGTATCTATACTAGCCTTTGGAAAATCCTCACTAGAGGCTGCAGACACTTCCAAGGATTCCCATTATTACAATTCGCCTCTGATGTGCTAATGTTAGCTATCCCCACAAAAATAAGCAGAATCTGTGATCCATGCTAAATGTAGTGTTAGTTTTGAAATGTGGACTCATTTTCCACCAGGGGTTGTCATAATGTTCCCTCTTCCTGAAATGCCCTTTCTTTCCAATTCTGCCAGTTCAATTTGGACCTATCCTTCCAGCCCCATTGCGGATTCCACGTCCTCACATTTCCCATTTCTATAACATTTTTTAAGGTTTAATTAGTAATAATAGCTAACGTTTATAAGTCCCTTAGAGGTTCACAATGTACTTTTCTTATAATACCTGAGGTATTACACAACCTCAGAAAATAGGTGCTATTATTTTCCCCATTCTACAATTGAAGAAACTATGGCTCAGAAAGTCTTATAGTGCCTCAGTGATGGAATTAAAACTCAGCATAGTGATTTGCACACAGTAGGTGCAAAATTAAAATCTATTTAATTAATTTGAATTCCACATTCAATTTTAGTATCCTTTTCATCAAGCAAATCTTGTCTTCTCAAGAAGCTTATAAGCTCTTTGAAGGCAGGACTATGACTTTGGAATCTCTAAATCTTCCATACCACCTGCCATGGTGGAAACCATGTAGGTGAAAACCAATTGATATCTGTTGTCTAACTGATTACTCAACCTTACAAAAGAGTTCAGTTAACTATTATGCCATAAAAATAACAAATGCAAAAACACAAAGAAATTAGGAAAGACAAATGGAGTGATAAGAAACAAGGAAGAAAGGAAACAAGCATTTGTTAAGTAACTATTATTGCTAAACACTTTATAAATATTATTTCATTTGATCCCCACAACAGCCCTGGGAGGTCAGTTCTGTTATTAACCCCATCTGTGAAATGGGAAAATGAGGTAAACCAAGGTTAAGTGACATCTAAATCTAAATTTAAACTCAAATCTTCCTGACTCCAAGTCTGATAATTTATTCCCTGTGCCACCTAGTTTACTCTAAGATAGATCAACTTAACTAACAGACAAAATTGCGATCTTTCCTAGCCACTGAGGTTTGTAACCCGGGAACCATCTTCCACAATATGCCAAAGCTGCCAATCTGTTGTGAAGTCTGTCAATTCAACCTTCACAACCTCACTTTTCTCTCTTGCTTATCTCCACCCAGCCATTGCTCTAGTCTAGGCCTTAACAACCTTTCAAGTGGATGACTTTAATAGTCTACAAATTGCCCTTCCTAATTCCTCTCTTTCACTTCTGCATCTCGTTCCCTGTACAGCTGCCAAATTGATATTTCCAAAACACAAATCAGTCATTCCCCTACTCAAGAATTTTCAGTGGCTCCCCATTCCCTTACAAACTCCCAAGCCTAGTATTTAAGGCCCTTCACAATCCAATCCTGACCTATTTTTCCAGCTTGATTTCATATGACTGCTTTAAGCACATGACTTCCTAGGCAAGCCTGAGTTCAAGATGAGGCTGCTTCCTGGTTGTTTTCTTTTAGGGGGGACAGGGTCTTTGGAAATTTAAAAGGTTGGAAAAAACAAAAGTCCCATGATGGGGATCCATGTTAAAGCTTGTTGACAGCTGAACCTAGTTATCCAGAGCACTATTGGATCAACCCAATAGCCAAGGCACTGTGTCCTTCAGCAAAAAAGCAACTCAACTGTCCATTCAGTTTTAAGTGAAGGTACTAGGAGAAAATGACTGGGTAGTAACCACTTCAACTTTGAGCCCTATGTCCTAGGGACCAACATTATATAGGAAATAGTCTGTCCCAACCACCAGGGAGATTTTTTAAAAACTTTTAAATATTTTCAATGAATATCCCTTTAAAAATGATTGATATTAATTGGTTACATGATATTGGGACAGTCATTACTGGTGGTTAATAGCAGGTATCAGATAATCTTGTTATCATTTCATTCATGTCTATCTCTTCATGATCTTCATGGGATTTTCGTGGCAAAGATCCTGGAGTGGTTAACCATTTCCTTCTGCATATATAGCATTAGAATCACTCTAACTCCTCAGTCTTGTCCCTGGAACCAAAAGGGCAAGATATTGCCATGTTCTGAAGACCTAACCTCATGCTACATGTGTGGGTTAGAAGAGTAATCCAATCCATCAATAAACATTTTTTGGTCTACTTTATGCTAAGCACTCTGCTAAGTGCTGGAAATGCCCAAAACAAAAGGACAAAAAAAATCTCTGCCTTGAAGGTTATCAGATAATAGCAGTCCAGTCTCAGTCTCTTCCTACAGTCCTCATTCTGACTTCACCATATTCTACCTACTACCCACCAGGAAAAGAATATCCTCCCCTTCCCTCCACTCTATTTTCATTTTTATATGGAATATTTCACAAATGTGCATGTTATCCTTGTGCAAAGAGTCATGCTAATCTTCTCTACACTATTCCAACTTTAGTATATGTGCTGCCAAAAAAATGTATGACAGAATGTAAACTCCCTGAAGGCAAAACCAATTGAATTTTTGCCTTTCCAACACATTCCTCCCTGACTTTCTTGTTGTCTTGTATGTATTATCTAATCCCATTAAAATATAAGCTCCTTGAGTACAGGAACTGTTTTTCATTTTTTTTGTATTTGTATTCCCAAAATTTAGCACTGTACTTGGTATATAGTCAGTGCTCAATAAAATTTTCTTGATTGACTAACCACCTGGTTCTATGTGTATTCTGCTGTACTTACAGTGCAGTCCCTCCTGAGTTTTCTCTCTAAAAATCCTTACCTTCTTTTACAATTCAGTTTAGGTGACAGCTATTTCTTGAAGCCTTCCCATGCCCCACCCCAAGATGAAAGTGCCCTGTCCCTATTCAATTTTCATTGTTCTGTATTTATTTGTGTATATATCCTTCCGATAGAATCTAAACTCCTTGAGAGCAGAGAATGTTTTGTTTCCTTAAGGGATCTAGCATGGCATGTTATATATAGAAAATATTTGATAAATGTTTATTGAAATATTAAACTGAGTTTTTAAAAAACACTAATCATAATAATATTTTACTATATTGCCAAAAAGAGAGAAAGAAAGAACCAAGGGCATACAGAAACAATGAATTTCTATAGCAAGTATTTTGATGTAATGGGGAAAACAATAAATGAAGAGAGAAGGGACCTAAATTCAAATCCTCAACTTCACACTGAACTAACTTAGAAAAACCTCCATCTTCCTATCTGTAGAATAGAGACATCAATGTCTTCACTACATAACACACAGAACTGGTATCAGGAAAGTGCACTGCCAACTTTTAGGTACTATAAATATGAACCTGGGCTGATACTTTGTATATTCATATTCTTGCAATAACACTAAGTATCTGCCTTTCTATCATTGTAGTTACTTCCTTAACCAATAAATATCAAGATCCTTCTGTGTCTTAAACACTCTTCATAGGTTCCTATTACCAAAAATAATAATAATAATAATACAACTTAATACATTTATTGGCTCGTTTAATTGAATTTTTAAATGGCAACATTGTGTTGCATTAAATTGAAGAAAGAATCAGAAGGGGATAGACAATGTGGTATCATAAGGGAAAACAGTAGAGCTGGAGTGAAAGGCAGCTAGAGAATCAAATCCTGCTTTTGATACTTACTACCTCAATGATAATGGGAAAACCTCAACTAGAAAGCACGATAGAATGTAAACTCCCTGAAGGCAAAGACTATTTAATTTTGCCTTCATAGTTTCAGAGCTTATATGGCAGATATGTGCCTGTTTAATATATGCTTATTGATGATTGAATGATCATCTGATGGCCAAACTTCTGATGCTGAGAAAATTTGTTATCCTATATGTATACCTATGCATGGGCAATAAAGGGGGAAAGATGTGTGTGTATGTGTATGTGTGTGTCACAAAGAGAGAGATAGACAGAGACACAGAGACATAAACAGAGACAGAGAGCAAGACAGACAGAAAGATAGACAGAGACAGAGAAACAGAGAGGAACAGAGGCAGAGAGAGAGAAATACAGAGACAAAGAGATAGAGACAGAGAGACAGAGACAGAGATACACATACAGAGGGAGAGACAAAGATAGAAAGAGACAGAGACAAAGAAAAAGATAGGCACACAGAGAGACAGAGACAGAGAGAGAGACATAGAGAAAGAGATAAGACAGGCAGAGAGAGAAACAAAAAGGGAAAATAGAGACAGAGATATAAACAGAGAAACAGAGGGACAGAGACAGAAAGAGACAGACAGACAGAGAAACAGAAAGGAGAAAGATAGAGATAGAGAGAAACATGCATACCCAGAGAGAGAGACAAAGAAAGAGACAGAGAGAGAGAGAGAAAGAGAGGTCATCCAGGGAATGTATGATTAGAAATGAAAGCATGTAAACATGGACATGTAAAATCATGTAAACATGAGCAAAGAATAACATTTGAACAGACCAGTGCTGTACTTGTTACCCATAGAATGTTAAAACACCTCAAGGAAAACCTCTAGCACACTGAGTTGAACACCCATAGAGAATCAATGGGGGATATGGGCAAGAATCCCACAGCATCAGTCATGGGAAAACCCACATTTGCTGAACTCAAAGAACCACTGGAATATTTAAGAAGTTTATTATTATAATAAATACTCCAAAACAATATAACAATTGTTTTAATTGAAATGCAAATAGCACAAATTTCATGCTTTTATTAAGGGTGGTGAATCCACAGTCTTTCTGTTGTTAATTGACTTCTTGAGAGCCAATATTTGTAGGGAGTTTTAATGGGTTTGTAATTATTAAACATATTCAAAACAAAACAAGACATAACAAGAACAATTCAATAGATACCCAGGCAATCAGCTGCACTTTCAGTGTGACAAGTTGTCAAATCTCAAAATCCCCATGAAAATCAGAGACAGAGCTAAAGCTGGCATTTAAGGACATTGCCTGTCTCTGGAACATGAGAGCTCAAACTAAAGAATGATTCATCCTGCTCCACAATATTCTTCCCTTTCTCAATAAATAAAAACAGAGTTAATTGAATTAGGGGGAGGGAAGCTTGACTGCCCCCTACACTGAAGGAGCTTAAAGGCATAGTGAATCAAACATCACATCCAAGTTTAACACCTACCTTAGACATTGACTAATTGTGTGACCCCCATAAAAATAATTTAACCACTCCGATCCTCTGGAAAGGACTTAAAATGCCAGGAATGCCCCAATTTACTTATCTTTAAAGGAGGATAATAATAGCATCAACCTGACAGAGTTATTGTGAATGTCAAATGGGATAATGTATGTAAAATAATTTGCAAACATCAAAGTACTGTATAATAATAATCATAGCAAATTGGTTGGTTTTCTTTTATTATAAGAAAACCACTTTATTTTTCCTTTCCATATCTTCACCACTTCTGAAACAAAAAAATTCTACAGTTGATTTAAATTCTGTTGTTATTGTTGTTGTTTTGCTTGAATTCCCACAAATTTTTCATGTGGAAAGTCCTGTCTGAATTTTTAGTCACATTGACTAAAAAGAAAATCATATTTTCCTGCAAGCCAGTGGCTCTCATTCTGCAACTCCCCAAAACTGCTTTCTGCTTAATGTGAGTCTAACAAGAAACTGACTGAATATAGAAACTTCTACCTGCTAGATAGGACTCTAGAAGGTACTTTGTCCAGTGGGATTAGGAACTGTTTTCATAATGATAAGTTTCTTGATTCCATCTGCAATGGAAAGCATGGAATCACCAACAAGCATTTAATTACACTTCCTCTTATCTTTTTGTACAATCAATGGCTACGTTTTGGTTTGGGTGGATCTGTTCCTGAAAAAATAAGGCTTACCTTTCTCTTTTTACCTAGACATCCTGCCTATACTTGCCAGTCTAAGCTCCATTTGCTAATTTATGATTCATTAAGCATAAATACAGATGCAATAGAATGCCATTGAGTTTGTGAGTCTGCAAAAAAGAAACAATATAGGCATTTCTCAAATTCATGGCTTCATACCCCTACAGAAAGGAAGTAGAAAAAGAAAGCAGAAGAACTAGGGGACTGCCATCTTAGACATCTAACTTTTTAGGTCAACACTCCTTAGCTTTCATTCAAACTTATCTCACTCTTCTGAAACCATCTAACTAGTCCTTGGACTGAGATGGTACAGAAGAAGAAGAAGGGCATCCATTTCCCCAACTCCAAGTCCCTCCTTTTTTCTTTGTTAGCACTGAGGAATGAAAGAACTGCTAAATTGTGGTTTTGAATTGTGGTTTTGAAGAGTAACCCACCTGTGCTTATCAAATTATCTTGAATTACTCCTTTTTCATATTTTAAATTAGAGAGGTTTAGCCTATGCAGTGTCTTTTTTTCTTTATTCTTCTTTTCCTTTTTTTCTCTCCCTTTTTGTCATTTCTTGTTTCTTCTATATATTTCCTTTTCTCTTTCTTTCTTTCTCCTGTGTTTTTCCCTTTGCTTCCTTCTTCCTTTCCTTTTTTTAAATTTCTTTTTTTCTTTTTCTCTTTCTCTTTTTTATATTCTTTCCTTTTCTCTTCTTTTCCTTCCTTGCTTTCTTCCTTCTCTTTTTCTTTCTTCCTTTCTTATTTTAAATCAGTGGAACTTAGCCTGTGTTTGTTAATGAATGTTAAAAGATCTGAGGAGCCAAGTAACTCTGTCCTCAGTTCTGACCCAACCCTATTGTGAGTTTTGTGAAATTGTCAGAGAGAGAGAGAGAGAGAGAGAGAGAGAGAGAGAGAGAGAGAGAGAGAGAGACAGAGAGAGACAGAGAGAGAGACACACACACAGAGAGAGACAGAGAGAGACAGAGAGAGACAGAGAGAGAGAGAGAGGGAGGGAGACAAAGAGATGGAGACAGAGACACAGAGAATCAGAGAGAGATAGACAGAGAGACAGAGAAAGACGGAGACAGAGACAGAGAGAGAAACAGAAACAATAAAAAGATTTTGGGCCTAGCCAAACCCACTGATGATTTTAGCCAAGGATTTCCACCCTCTGCTTCAAATGTTAGACTCTTTTGCTTTTCAAGGGAAATTTAATCTCAATGTCCAATTCATTTACACTTAAGTCATCAGAAATGTTCGATTGTTGTGACCATAGTGGGAACCTAAGAGAGATCTTTGCAAAACCTTGCCTTTGACCCAGAAAGTCACTTAATGACAATGCTAAAGAAAGGGAAAATCTTGGCTCTGATTCCAAAGCTTCAAATTTGATTCCAACCCCCAAAGCTTGAGAAATTATATGGATTCAAGACTTGGCTGAGGAAAGCCAAATCATCTTCTCAGAGAGAAAAAACCATTAATTTCTTCTCAATATCAATGAAGGGGAGTAGTCACTGTGGATTTAAGCATAGTGCAGCATTGATAGTAATAGCCCTGTCTAGAGTTGCCTTCTAAATCTGGGTGAAATAGGAACCCAGCCTTTCAAATGGAATATGTTTACAGTTTGAAGGGTCACATAAGTATGTTTAATTCAGTGATTACTGACTCTTCTTTTGGATTGTATGCATTTAAGCTGTGGTTATGCCAGACAGGAAAGATGGCATTCCAAATCCAAAACCTTTTTTTTTTGCAATGATGTTTATCTGAAAGATTTAGCTACATTCAAAGGAAGGAATCTTCAGACTTAAAAAGCCATTAACATTCCTGCCATTCTAAGCCCTTCCCAAAGGACTGGAGAGAAGATAATCTACCACATGGGTTCCCAAGCATTTGTTCAAATGGGAGGACAATCATTAATCTCCCAACCACACCGGCTTGCCTAATACTCTGTCCATGGTACCTGTTTGGTTTTTAATAGGTTGTTCTGTTCCCAGAACTGAGGGACAACATTGCTTACTCCCTAAGCACATGATCTTAATGTTGCCCTAGGGCCCAACTTTTCAATTTGATTGCGGCTGTAATGTGGGCATCCTTTAGAGAGCCAGGCCACAGCTGCTCATGTGAGGCAGCAGCCAACATATGATAACCAAATTTCCTGGCATGTCTCTGCTCCTCCTCTGGAGCTAGAGAAGGAAGGTAAGAAAATAGGAAGGAAAGAAAGAAGGAAGGAAGGAAGGAAGGAAGGAAGGAAGGAAGGAAGGAAGGAAGGAAGGAAGGAAGGAAGGAAGGAAGGAAGGAAGGAAGAAGGAAGGAAGGAAGGGAAAGGAAGGAAGGAAGGAAGGGAAGGAGGCAGGAAGAGAAGAAAGGAAGGAAGGGAGGGAGAGAGGGAGGAAGGAAGGAAGGGAGGGAGAGAGGGAGGAAGAAAGGAAGGAAGGAAGGAAGGAAGAAGGAAGGAAGGGAGGAGAGAGGGAGGAAGGAAGGAAGGAAGAAGGAAGGAAGGGAGGAGAGAGGGAGAAAGGAAGGAAGGGAGGATTAAATCAGTCCCAACCCACCCTATTTTGAGTTTTCCTTCTCTGCCTGTTCTGATTAATTAGAAACTAACTGGAAGTTAAGAGATCTTGTCCAAATGTCATTCTCAAACTCAGCCCAGAAGTATTTTAATTAACTGGGCATTTGAATGTAAGCCTCTCTAGACTAAGCATTGGTTCAATTTTTGTATTTGTATCTCCTACACTTAGTACAGCATCTGGCATATAGGAGGTGCTTAATAAACATTTATTTATTAACTGGTAAGTCTGAGACCCCACAACTGCTTTATTTTAGTGCTGCCTTTTTATTATGTAAGTGGCTATCACATTATGCCATATCATACACATTATGCCATATCATATCTAAAAGAAGAAACTCACTATAAGTCCCCCTAAATAAAATTATAAATCTCAAAAAAAAAATGTTTTTTTGAGCAAAATCTGTTTCCCCCTCTGTGATTCATAGCTTAGAGATATGTATAGTGGAATAGAAGATACTCTGATATCTAATCTTTGCCCTGCTCTTGGTAATGGGTGATTTTAAACCCTTGAAACCTCAGTTTCTTTGTCGGCAAAATGAGAAGTTTCTAATATTCTGTAATGCTTTCAGATAAAAAATATATAATTTCTCTCCGTAGAATGACCTAGCCCTGCAGTTCTCCAAAGATGAATTTGTTTGATTTGAACATTAGAAAATGTAGATTCCTTCGGAGCTCATCTCTGATTAAGGAATAAAAGAGATCAGATCTACATTAGTTTTGTCACCAGTGTCTCCATTGTTTGGAAAATACAATCTTAATTAAGTTTATACTTATTTAAAATACTTCTCTACAAATGAATGAGTCAATCAACAAGCACTTATTAAGCACATATTTAATTATATCTTTGTTTAATCTATATTTAATTATATAATGAACTATATGATGTTTTCATAATGATCATATGTTTATAAATAGCCATCAGGCATGAATATACATAAAATAGAATGCCAGTGAGTCTATATATATTTAAAGAACAAAATAAATGCAAACATATCCAGATTAATAGGAAACTTTTTACGTGACCTTGGGCACATAGGTATGTAAAATAGGTATACAAATCAAACATTTATTGATAATAAATCATAATTTCGCAAACCCCATATTCAGTTACCAGACCCTATCTGGGAAACCTTAATTTAGAACGCTGGGATCTAGTTGAGAAACTACACCAGTGTAGTGTTGAAACTCATTGGTAATGACTACACACCTGTCAGATTGGCTAAGATGACAGGAAAAAATAATGATGAATGTTGGAGGGGATACGGGAAAACTGGGACACTAATGCATTGTTGGTGGAGTTGTGAACGAATCCAACCATTCTGGAGAGCAATCTGGAATTATGCCCAAAAAATTATCAAATTGTGCATACCCTTTGATCCAGCAGTATTTCTATTGGGCTTATATCCCAAAGAAATACTAAAGAAGGGAAAGGGACCTGTATGTGCCAAAATGTTTATAGCAGCCCTGTTTGTAGTGGCTAGAAACTGGAAAATGAATGGATGCCCATCAATTGGAGAATGGCTGGGTAAATTGTGGTATATGAATGTTATGGAATATTATTGTTCTGTAAGAAATGACCAGCAGGATGAATACAGAGAGGACTGGCGAGACTTACATGAACTGATGCTAAGTGAAATGAGCAGAACCAGGAGATCATTATATACTTCGACAACGATATTGTATGAGGACATATTTTGATGGAAGTGGATTTCTTTGACAAAGAGACCTGAGTTTCATTTTATACCTTCTGAATCCAATTCTCCCTATGCAACAAGAGAACTGTTCAGTTCTGCAAACATATATTGTATCTAGGATATACTGCAACATATCCAACATATAAAGGACTGCTTGCCATCTAGGGGAGGGGGCGGAGGGAGGGAGGGAGGGGAAAAAAAATCAGAACAGAAACGAGTGTCAATATAAAGTAATTATTAAATAAAAATTAAATTTAAAAAAAAAAGAAACTCATTGGTAATGTGTAGACTTAGAGAGCTGACTGGGGCTCTTAGAGGAGTAACAACTTGTCCACTGCCACACAGCTAGAATTCTAAAATTGTCAGATCTACTTATCATCATGTAAAATCATAAATATAGCTATAATATTCTAAAGGTAGCCAGATAATTTTTTCATAATCATCCCATGACGTATGAAGAGGAAGACACAGAGAAGACAGAGAAATAGGCAGAGAGGGAGAAATTTGAATTTATAGGAGGAAGTCATAGCATACACACACACACACACACACACACACACACACACACACACACACATACACCCTTACATATAGATGTATATATACATACGTGCATGCATTCAATACATATGTATACATATGTGTATATATTTATTTCCATGTATGTATATGTGTGTTGCATGGGTATGTGTATGTCACTGCACTCAGAGGTAACCTAGAGGGGTCAGGGGGATAGAGCATTAAGCTTAGAATCAGGAAGACTCAAATTCAAACCCAGCCTCAGACTCTTATGGGGATATGATCCTGGACAATTCCCTTAACTTCTGTCTGTATCAGTTTCCTCAATTATAAAATGGGAATAATAACATTTTTCTTCCAGGAGTGTTGTGAGATCAAATTAGAGCTTAATCATAGTAGTAGGTAATTAATAATGGTTGTTTTCTTCATTCCTTTTTTTCCTTGTCTGCCTCTCTTCCATCCTCCCTCCCTACTTCTCTTTCTTTCTTCAATCATTTAAGTTCTTTGAGAACAGGAATTATCTTGCTATTGCCTCTAATTCCTAGCATGATACTTGACAAATCATCAGGATGGTTGTTTTCCTATATGCTTAAAGAGAATCAAAATGACTTCACTATAACGGGGTCAAGATCAGTATGGCCAAGTACAAAGGCCATTATGTCAAGAACACTATGGCCAATCTATTGAAGTTGTTCTCCAAATGCTTGGCAGCTCAGGTCAAGAAAGACCTCAGTGTCTGATATTTTTCTTGATCTTCAGAATCTTCTTAAGATATTTCGAATGGAGGTGATTCAGTTGCCTGGCATTGTGTTGGTATACGGTCAAGTTTTCACAGACATACAACAGTGAGGTCAGCACAATATCTCTGTAGATATTCAGTTTAGTAGACAGCCCAATATCTCTTCTCTCCCCCACTTTCCTTGGGATCCTCCCAACAATGAGCTAGCTCTGACAATATATATGTCATTACCTCATCACCTTTGTGTACACCCTCAGAAAGCATATTGCCAAGGTGTGTGAACTCACCCACAACATTCAAAATTTCTCCATTTGCTATAACCAAAGGTTTCAAGTATAGATGATGTAATACTGGTTGGTAGAGAATCTCTGTTTCCCTACTGTTAATTGTCAGCCAAAATTAGCATAAAATTATCTGGGGAAGTCTTCACATGCTTAAGGCAGATCTCTCCTAACTCACTGATGGTTTCAAGGCACTTCAGTTATACTCTGGATTAGCCTATCTGTGGAGGGATTTTAGTGAGTTATTATCAGTGCACATGCAACAGCTTCTTGGAGATACAGGTGAGAGTTAGGTGGTGGATAAACACTAAAGGTGCATGAGCAGCCCTAATAAGGATTCAGCAAGTTACTACATGAGAGGTGCTAATCTAACCTGAACACCATACTACATAGTAGATAGTTAATAAATGATTGTTTCTTCCTTTCTAGTAGAATGCAAGCCCCTTGAGGATGGAAAACATCCTGTATTGTCTTTTTATCTCTACTAATACCTATCATAGTGCTTGACATGTAGTTGATGCTTTAATACATGTGGAATGGAATGGAGTAAAACTTTGCCTACATGGGAAGAGATCTAAGAAGGAAACCACTCAGGAGATTAAATCCTTCCTGACAAGGTTTTCAAATGGAAGTATTGCTTTAACCCTTTACACGATGTTCAATTTCATGTGTATTTTAAAACATTCTCCAAATTCTTCTCCAGAAATATGTCCATCTAATTATTTTTCAACACTTAACTCACTTAGAAAAGAACTCACATTTCTGATTTCTAGATCATTTTCAAGATTTAACCTTATTCCTCCACATTTTCCATTGATCATCAAGAGCACAGTTTGGTTGGCAAAGCACTGGATTGGAGAGATGGATTTTAGTCCTTTGGTTTGTCAATCATTAACTTTCAGTTATCCTTGGCGAATCCTTTTCTTACATGATCACCTTAAGTAAGATGGTTTGGATTTGATTACAAGAGGTATTCTGATATGCTGGATAAAAGGTTAGATAAATCAGGTCACTACCTATATGAACATGAGCAAGTCATTTGCTATCTTTGGGTTTTCTCATTTGTAAAATGGGAGGATTGAACTTAATAACTTCTAAGATTACTTTTATTCCTTTCTGGTTTTAAAAATATGTTGCTATTCATTTTAAAATCCCTTTTTGCTTTAAATCTTTATTCTTAAAGTTCCTTCTTTCTCAAGTGGAGAACTCACCCTCAGGTGTTCCAAGGCCTAAGCAGACACCAAACAGAGCTTCTGCAATGAATCCCCTACAAGATAATCCTGACAACAAAAGAAAAGCATTAGCTGCTATTTCTCCTCTTAGAAGTAGATCTGAGGCACCAGTAGCAGCTGGCCTTTTCTCTGAGGTTGGTTTGCTTTCCAGCACATTCCCCATCAAAACTTTCCACATTGTTCACATGTGACATGGCCTTTCCCCCTCAACCTTCCATATCCCAGACCCAGGCCCACACCGCCTGTGCTCTGGCAGGCAGGGTCAACCAGAGCCTGCCGATCTGATAATCGTTCCCAGATGTGACATTTTGGAGACCCAGGTGGGGGCATTATCAAGGGAAGGCCCATAGCTCTGAAATATCCTGACTATTGTGTTCTACTGCAGTCTCTTAATTCTTTGGACCCAATGCCAGATTTCCTCTCTGGCCTTGGCTTCCCAGGTAGGAACAAATGAAGGCAGTGTTTTGGTGGTGGTTAAATTTGTACAGATCACTCTCATAAAAAAAATTAGTTCTTAAGACCGACACCCTACCCCTCCTACAAATAAACACACACACCCCACAGGACTCTCTGCCTCCTTTTCCAGCCAATACTATCATTTCTGAAGACACTTCATTACTTTCCTGCAGACCCAGCTTATATTAATCATGAGAAAATACATTCTTTCTTCCGATCATTAGTTAAATCTGGTCACACAGAGAATTCCCATCAGTAAACATCTGGTAGTACCAAATATTTACTAAATCAAATAAGAATGTATAGTAAAAAGAGTATGGGACTTATTATCATGGGATTCTAGAATTTAGAGACACAAGGGTCTGAGATCATTTGGACCAAGTATTCTTAACCTATGGTGCAGAATTCCAACAGTTCATGCATAGATAGATGTCAAGAGTTTGTAAAACAAAAACTTTATATTTTGTAAGCAGTAAATCAATATAAACATAAATAATCCTTATATATTTTATTTTATTCATTTAAAAACATGATTCTGAGAAGAGGTACATGAGCTTTACCAGACTGCCAAATGGTTACATTCAGGGAAGTATTTGGTGATAAACTCTCTGAAGAAAAAGAAATTAGACACAACACATTTTTAAATTTAATCTGCATTCCTAGCCTTTTGTCCATCAATTTCTGAAGTCTAGACAACCAACAAAGCAATAAATCAATCTATGATTTGTAATGTTTGAAATGTTTGTCACTTTTTGAGGGGTAAAAGCTCACATTGAAAATTTAATAATTTGCTCTGTTCTAATTGGTTGTTCTCACTCATATGCTATTGTCATTGTTGATATCTCTACCCCAAAAGAAAACTAGATCAGGAGTCAAAACATATGAATTCAAATCCTAGTTCTTTTTTTGTTTGTTTTCAGAAGCAATCAGGATTGTTAGTAACAGCTAGTAAGTGTCTGAAATCATATTTGGACTCAGGTCCTCTTGACTCCAGGACCAGTGTTCTATCCACTATATGACTAGCTTCCCCTCAAATCTTCCTGCTATCACTCAAAGCCCATGTGAACCCAGTTGGGCTTGCATCTCAGGATCTAACCTTCATCCTCCATAAAATAAAATGGTGAGGATGAGATGTGGATTGGATGGCCTCTAAGATGAATTGCCTCCAAGATCTCCTTTAGCTCTGGTATTCTGAAATTCTAGTTTTAAGTTAGTTGCCTTAGGATAAAAAGACTATTGACTTACCTTGGAGTAAGGAAAGTGTAAAGTTGAATTGGAAGTTCTAAAAGTCATAATTGAATTGAATGCTTGTAGATCAGCTCAAATTCTCCTTCCTCCATGAAACCTCCCTAATTCTATCCACTCCAGCTAGAGGCCTCTATCTTCATTTCCATGTTACATCAGAAGATTGGATCTGAGACATTTATGAACTACGGGCTATGAAATGAAAGATAGGACTAGATGCTTCTATGGTAATTTCTGGTTTGAAATCTAATCTCCTCTTAATCTATGTCTCCCACTAACAGGTTGTGTCCCAAGATATGTATCTCAAAATATGTAACTATTCCCAACTCAAGGTGTTCTCATTTTGCATTTTAAAAGTATATTTCACAAGGTCCAACTTCCCTCTTTTTGCACTTTCTCATACTGTCTTCAAAATATTAGCAATTCATATTTATTCAGCACTTTGCCATTCATAAAACACATAATGTATTATTATCTTATCTTCCTAATAGCCTTTTGAAGCACATAGGCAGTACTTAACTCAGACTCATAAATGGGACTTTAGCTACCATCTGGTCTAACCCCATGGGCAGCTAGATGGCACAGTAGATAAGTGTCAGGTCTGGAGTAAGGAAGACTCATCTTCTGGAGTTCAAATATGGCTTCCGGCACTTACTGTGTGAGCCTGAGCAAGTCATTTAATCCTGTTTGCCTCAGTTTATTCATCTGTACAATTAGTAGAAAAAGAAATGGCAAACCACTCCAGTAGTTGAGCAAAAAAACAAAAACACCTGAATGTTTTATGAAGAGTCAGCTATGACTGAACTGAACACAACTATCCAATCCCTCCTTTTAAAGAAGATGGAGCTGAAGTGATGTCCAAAATCACACAAATAGTAACAAAATCCAGATTTGAACACAGATCTTTTGACTTCAGATCCAATACTTTCTCACATAGCAAGATGGGCACAGAGAATAATTGACAGATCCAGGTCTAGGACTAATGTCTGTTTCCAAATCCAGCACTCTTTCCACTATCGCTACCTTCCTAATGACTATAATTGCAAGTAATTATAGTCATCTAAATCATGCCTTGTCATCCATACCAGGCTATTGCTATTTGTCCTTCATCCTTAGAAGAAAGCCATTGGCTTGTGCATGAATTGAACTTAAAGGAGGCAAAGTTGCACAAAATCATGAGCCTCATTCTCTCTTTTCAAGTCACTAAAGTCTAATGGCAAGACAACTAGCAATAACCTAGAATGCATTGGATTATTTTGATTCATCTTTGATGTCTAAACAAGCTCTAAGTGCTCCATTGTGTCTGCTTTGGCCACCTAACTTTCCAATTTGCTATTGGAACAAATTATTCTCATCTACCCATTCTGCCAGGGGGAGTCTTCACATGCTTGGGATCGGCACTTTCCCCCTTACTTACAATGGGTTTATGGCTCATTGATTACTCTCAACCTGGTTCAGTCCATCTGCACAGATGTTTTATCAGGGTGTGACCAGGTTATAGAGAGAAGGAGCCATGTGTACTCTTGTATCCTATACAGAGGCTTGGACTCGAGACCCAGTTTCAAGGCCCATTGCTGCCATTTTGTTTTGTGGTTTTGGTCAAATCACTTAACTTGTTTGAGACTGTTCCCTCATATGTCAAAGGGGAACAATAATCCTTGCCCTACCTACCTCACTGAGCTCTTAAGGGAAAAATGTTTTGTAAACTTTGAAGAGCTATATCCCTCCCTTTACCAATTGCCAATTTAAAAATATCTTAAAGGTCTATTATGTACTATGTATTGAGAAGTCTCTGGAGTTATCAAGATAAAAAAGAGATTGCCTTCAAAGAGATGAAAATCTATTACATTCTAAAAGAGAAGCAGCATTTGAATATAATCTTTCTGTCCACAAAGGTTAGAATAGTACCTTATCATGGTGGAATAGATATATATGACAGCTTATGGAATTAAATTATTTATCCCTCACAGTTCATTGACCATAAGAATCTATAATAATATGAGACATAATGGCAATGACTTATAAACCAATAAAACTGGAGTTGTCAGAAATAGTGAATAAGACATGGGAATTTTAGCTTTGGACTAGTTGGAAGAGGTTAGGATAGAATTATAAGAGTGTGTATTCAGAGCTGTAAAGTGTAAAGGACTTTAGAGGTCAACACGTTCACCCTCTTCATTTTACAGATGAGGAAATACTAGCATAGCTGTGGTCTTTGCAACAATTCAGATAAAGCTTTATGAGGAAGGGTGTTGGGATGTGGCTCTTCCCTGTCCTTGCATTGACAGCTTTCTGAACCACTTAGAAAAATCATAGAAAAAAGGAAGGCATGAGAAGGAATCCTGAGGAAATGCACCCATTGGCTCTGCTTTTCCATCCTGAGTTGGGAAAGATTTTGAATGTCACCCACTAGTACGGCAGAAGTGTCATACCTGACCCGAGGCAGCAATCACAGGGCTAAGCCTCATATAGTTGTTATGGGTACTTTGGAGACAGCCCCTAAGAGCACATTTGGTTCCAATCAAGCCCTATGCACTGTAGAACATCCTGTTTGTCTACACTTATTATTACTGACAAATTATCCTCCTCTCAAATCTCAGGGAGCATTCACTTTATCCTCACATTAAACCTGATTGGAAACAGTAGGTTTAATTGAACGCAGCATGAAGCCTAGTCATAAACTACACCAGTTCCTTTTTATGGTTAAATGCATGAGATGTGTGAAGACAGTGTATACTACTGGATGCAAGGAGTCTGGTCATTTGGGAATAGAGTTTAAACATAACAGTTGGGACCAGGATTGAACATCCTCTGTGAAGTCTTCCTGATTGTTACTCCATCTCTATCACACATATACACCAAACTAAAAGCAATCTTTTCTTCTTCTTAGTTTCTATACCTCTGTGTATTTCTGTGTGCCAATAAAGGTAACTGTATACCTCTCTTGGTACACACTTTCATGATATTTTCATATACTACCTTGAAGAAAAAGGCAGGGAGAAGAACAGAATGAAAAAGAGAAAGAAGAGGAGGAGAAGGAGAAATACAGACTAGAATCTTGCTATCTTTGCCAGATGGCCAATAAACAAAACCAAAAATATGCTAAAGAAGTCAACAAATAAACTATGCTGTAACTGGAACATCATTATAGCCAGAAATACTGCCCACAACTGCCCAGATAGAATTCTGATCCATAACAATTTAAGAAAAACATTCTTGATAGACATTGCAGGATAAAGCAATCATGATCTCCAAACTACATGAAATAAAAAGCTTTCAAATTACAGAGCCCAACAGAAAGAAATCAAATCATGTGATAACAGGACAAGATACACGACCTCCCTAACAATACGTATGTTCCTAGAGCTATCCTGAAAATCCTTTCAGTCAATGTATAGAAAATGAACTTACAACTCAATACTCAATTCAAAAAATAATCAGTTTATCTATCTGTTCAAATGATGTTTTTCTCTTGAAACTTTCATTGATTTCACTTAGATAATTCCTTTCTTGCAGTTCAAAATTTTATTTCCTGTCTCCAATTTCACATAATTTCACACTTCTCAAATTCTACTTATCTCCTAGGTTGAACTACAGTTATAGTACACATATTATATAGAATTGTATCTATATGTATTGATCCAATTAAATAATACTAAATCATATTGGAAACTTAAAAATACTACATAAATATGATTTTCGAATAGCATACTATTCCTGCTGGATTGTAGACACCATGAAAGAAGAAACTATGTCTTGGTCTCTCTCCCTTTCCCTGCACAGTGCATTGCATATATGGTATAGTTGAAAAATCACTAGACTTATAGTCAGAAAATGTGATTTCAAATTCGGGTCTGCTATTTAACTTGTGATTTTGGACATGTGACTTTATCTGAATCTCGATTTCTTCAACTTGAATAAATGAGATTGGATTAGACAATCATTTGGATTCCTTCCAGTTCTAAATGTTATAAAACAAATAGTTGCTGAATCAATAAATGAATAGTAGATACTCAAAAACTATTTACTGATTGACTATTTCATTGCAATAGTATACTCCCTCCCTTTACAAAAATAAAAGAAACATGGCATATCTTGGCTAAGAGATAAATAAAGTATCATTTACTTTTCAGTCAAAGAGCAGCCTATGGAATAGTTTTCTCTTTGTTATTTGTTATTCAGTCATTTTCAATTATGTTCAACTCTGTGACTCTTTGGAGATTTTCTTGGCAAAGACACGGGGATGGTTTTTTATTTCCTTCTCCATCTCATTTTACAAAGGAGTAAGCTGAGGCAAACACATGTAAGTGACTTGCCTAGGGTCACATAGCTAATTACTTTCTGAGGCTATATTTGATTTCGGGATAGAATATTCTGACTTTAAGCCTGGTGCTCTATCTACTGCACTACCTAGCTGCCCCTCTTTACTTTAGAAACAAAAATATCTTTGCAATAGATATTCCCACTAAAAACAGGTACAACATGAGAGTGCTCACTCTTACTGTTTTTATATATTTATTTTGATACCAATCAAAATGCCAAGAAATTTCTTTTGGATATTATAAAAAATCTAAATTATGTTTACAGAGAAAAACAAGCAACTTAACAAGCACAAAATTTGCAACACTAGAGGAAAATTGGTATTGTATCCCAAAACATTAAAACATATAAAGGTTAATCAACAAGCATTTATTAAACACTTCCAATGAGCCAAAAACTATGTTAAGCATTGAGATAGAAATATAAAGAAAGAAACAACACCTACTTGCAGGGAATTTATGATTATTATAGGGAAAGAAGAAAAACATCTAAGTATATGAGACTAAATATAAAGAAGTCAGAGGCAATTACCAATAATATTGGATACTGAAAATAGAACAGATAAATAGATCATTTAAGTGGAGCAGACCAAATGCATAAAAAAAGATTGATAAATCTATAGAACAATCAAAACCACAGAAAAGGTTCAGTATTTTTGGAAAACTTATTAGCAATCTGCCGAGAAAGCAACTTTTTACCTACATCTTAATCCTAATAACCCCCCAAATTTCCAACTATTTGAGACACTTTAATTTTTTTTTAATATAAAGAAAAGGAAAATGGAATAAAGCATCAAACTGTAGTGGAGGAAAAACTTTTTACAGGTTAGCAAAAGGCATTATCAGGAAGAAAAGAAATGTGCTTGACTGTGTGATGAAAAAGCATAATTAAAAGAAAAAGAACAAATTAGGTAAAATATTTCAAGAAATACAACCTATAAAACTTGAAATCTAAACATAGATGAGGAGCAGTTAGAACATCACATTTTTAATTCCTAGTCCTTAACAGATAAATGACTAATAGATATGAATAGTTATTAAGAAGGAAACACAAATAGTTGTTAATGAGTACTTGAAAAAATATTAAACTTCACTAACGCTCAAAAGGATTGTAAAATTTCATCCCAGCTATTGAAATGATATAATTTATAAGCAATGACGCTCAATGCTGCATATTTGCAGTAGAATAATATACACTCACTCATTGCTATTGGAATTGAAAACCTATGTACTCTTTTTAAAGAACAATATGAAGATATACAGCAATAGTTACAGAGATCAGATAGTTTGATAATGCTATTGTTTGGAAAATATCCTGAAAATGTTATCAAAACCACTCCTCTCCCCCACCAAAGGAGTTCTGTCCAAGATTTTCTGAATAGAGTTAAAAGGAATTATTAAAAATTGGGAACAATCAACATTCCAACAACCTGAGGAATGAATGATAATTGTGGTACAACAATGTAATGAAAAATTGTGGTATGATTAATAACAATAACAAGGATTACAGGAGGAATCTGGAAGGACTTTTATGCAATAATGCAAAAAAGAACCATAAATTAGATTATAAACTGTACATGTAATTATATTTCTTGCATGTGACCATATATAAGAAAAAGTAAATGAGAATGAAAGAACAAACAATCCTGACAGGAACTTAGAATAAGTGACTAAAAAAGTCTTATGATGCTTTGTATGATTAAATGAACTGACTTAAATGCAAACAGTATTGTTGCATTGATATTCAATGTCGTTTTTGTAATTAATTTTAAGGTGAAAGAAAAATATATATTCTCTTCTCAAAAATTGCAGAATTTCACAATTTTAAGGGATCTACAAATAGACGGACCCTAACAAGCTATCCAGCTCAACCTATCTAGCTCAATCCTGAGAAGGATTTCTTTCTATGACATCAAAACCTCCAGACATGGAAATTTTAGCTCCTTCCAAGGCAAGCCATTTCATCTGGGTAGAATTTTAACTGTTAAGAAAGTTATTCCCTTCTAAATCACTATTGATTAGAATAATGCAAATTAAAGCAACTCTGGGATATCACCTTACACCACTCATTGGCTAAAATGACAGGAAAAGATAATGACAATGTTGGAGGGGATGTGGGAAAACTGGGATACTAATGCATTGTTGGTGGAGCTGTGAAATGCTCCAACCATTCTGGAGAGCAATTTGGAACTATTCCCAAAAGATTATAAAACTGTACGTCTTTGATCCAGCAGTGCCATTACTAGGTTTGTATCCCAAGGAAATTATAAAGGAGGAAAAAGGACCCACATATGCAAAAATGTTTGTAGCAGCTCTTTTTCTGATAGTAAAGAATTGAGAAATGAGTAAATAGATGCCCATCATTTGGGGAATGGCTGAACAAGTTGTGGTATGTGAAGGCAATGAAATATTAGTGTTCTATAAAAAGTGATGAGCAAGCTTATTTTAGAAAAGCCTGGAAAAATTTACATGAACTGATGCTGAGTGAAACAAGCAAAAGCAGGAATACATTGTATACATTAACAGCAAGAATGTGCAATAGTCAACTATGAATGATTTGGATCTTCTCAGTGGTTCAGTGATCCAAAACAATCTCAACAGACTTTAGACAGAAAACTGCCATCTGCATCCAGAAAAAGAACTAAGGAGACTGAATGTAAAACAACATATGCTATGTTGACTTTTTTTTCCTTTTTTTTATCTCTCCTGTGGTTTTTTCCTTTTGCTCTGATTTTTCTGTCACAACATGATTCATAAAACAATGTGTTTTAAAAAATAAACTTATTTGAAAAAAATATAGAGAGATAAGCAGAAATGTTGTAGATTGTGTGAAAATGAGAAGATGGTAGAGTTTGTAAACAATAAACCACTACTAGCCTATTAAAAAAAAGAAAAAAGAAAATTATTCCTTTTATAGAACCTTTGTGTAACTTGCTCCCTTAATTCTGATGTTGCCCTTTCAGACTGAGTAAAACAAGGCCTAACTCTTCCTCCATGTAAGTTCAAATATTTCAAAAGAATCCAATTCTCTCATTTTGCAAATGAGAAAACTGAGTTTCAGAGAAGTTATGATTTTTTTCAAGTTGTGCATATTCTATTTCTTGAAGCTACTATTATTGCTGCTGACTTTTTCAGACCTTACAGCTGCTATGGCAAATATAAATGCAACCACTGTGAGAACTGAACATCTCTCCCTACGTGACATAAGAAGCTAGTGACAAACCCCAAATCTCCTTCCCATACCAATGCTCTTTCTCATACACTCTTCCCTACTTTCATTATTCTACAGGAGCCAGGATCAGATTGACTATACTGCAATTCCCCATCCTCAACCAAGATGACAAAATGATGTTCAAATTTCTCTGTTTTTATATTGTTACTATTCATCCTTCATTCTCAGAGGGCCAGTGATATCATAAGGGTCCCATCTTAATTTACAAATGAATTGGATTTAAGTGAGACAGAGCTGTGAAAAATCATAAGACAGCAGTTGGTTGAAAATAGTAGTAATTGGGAACATACCATGGTAGTGGGATATAAACACAATGGATTTTTTATATAGTATCTCTCCTATATACTCTCTCCTCTCTGCTTATACAGCCAATTGCTCTCATCATCTCTCCCTAAAACTACTACAATAGCCTTCTAATTGTCTCAAGACTCCCTATTCCAATCCAACCTCCCCTTAGCTGCTAAGGTGATTTTCCTAAAGCTCAGGTCTTACCATATCACCTCCCCACCCCCATTCAATAAACTCCAGTGGTTCCCTAATACCTCTAGGATCAAATGTAAACTCCTCTGTCTGGCATTTTAAGCTCTTCATAACCTAGACTCCTCCTACCTTTCCAAACATCTTATACTCTACTCCCTTCCATGTACTCTAAGATTTAGCTGCACTGGTTAGTGTTCCTCAAACACAACTCTCTGCTTCCTATTTTTCTGTGCCTTTATAATGGCCATCTCCCCATACCTGAAATGTTCTCCTCTTCCCCTCTGCTTCTTGGCTTTCAAGTCTTGTTTCAAAACTCCTACCTCTTTTGAGTGGTCCTTCCCCATTTCCTCCCCATGCTATCAGTGTCCGTGTACTCTGAGATTACTCCCACCTACTCTGTATAGATCTATTTGATAATTTACATATTCTTTAAACCATTAGAATTTAAACTCTCCATGGGGAGCACAAGGTACCTAGTGCATTGTAAGTGCTTAGCAAATACTTGTTGATTGATTTTTTTTTTATTTTGCCCTTGTGAATTATTAAATTGTGACTTTGGGCAAAACATTCCCATCCTCTGAGGCTCAGTTGCCACTTATTTAAAAGGACAGGACAAAAATAGGTGATGTCCAAGAGTCTTTCTAGTTCTAGATCCCATCCTTCTGTCTCCAAGGAAAGGCTATCTTCTCAGATTTTTCATTGGGATGGTATTGGCCCAAACTAATTCACTTTTGACAGTGAGTTCCTGATTTCCAGTAGGACAATAGGAAAGCTAGTTTTGAAGACTTCCAAAGATTCCATATTGATCACACCCTCTGAAAAGTTTGCTGGATGGGGACACACCATTTCTGCTCCCATCTCTCATGGTTCTCATGAAAAACAGCCTCTCACTGAAGCACATTTGTAATTAGGGCTCTTGGGCTAAGAGGAGAATGATTGGCAGTCTGCACTGCCAAAGCCCTCTTGGCCCTGAGTGCATAAAGAAGTACTATTTGGGGGCTTTTATGGGCAAGGATATTGTTTTAAAGTTTAATTTAGAGGCACATGTTACCAGTTTTATTTTGCTCTGGAGCAGCTGGGCTGGGGGAGTTGGGGTGGGGGTGGGAGGCTTTCTAAGATTGCAATCAATGGCTAGCTTTCCTCAAACCAGGACCCCCTTGGAAACTAAACAGATGTCTCATGAGGGCTGTTTATCCTGACTGAAGAAATAAAAATTAAGCAGCAACGAAGAACAATGGGCTCTTGAAGAAATTTTGACAGCCAAATTGCAAGAACCCAACTAGAAATTACCAGCAAACTTTTCAGGAAGAAAAGAATTGGAGTTAGAGTGATATTTTTTAAATTGCAAGGTCATGAAATGAATATGAAAATATAAACAAGGCTATGTGTGCTTTGTAAAATATTATGCAAAATATGAAAGCACAGCATAATAGAACACAACCTAATCTAAGGCATTTCCCTGAGTAACAGCTTCAGAAACAACATGGTTTATGTTTGATTACAGCTAACCAAAGTTAACAAGTTATTAGCAGGATTGAGAATCCTAAAATATTAGAGCTGGAGCTGCACCTTCCTGATAATAATAGTAAACATTTATATCATACTTTATGTTTTGGAAAGTCCTTTACACATGTTAGCTCATTGGATACTCAAGACAACACTGGGAGGGAGGTGTTATTACTATCCACATTTCATTGAGGCACATAGTAAGCCACTTACTCACAACTAGTAAATATCTAAGGTGGAATATATTATTTGTTTTTCTGACTTCAAGTGTTATGCTCTAACCACTCACTGAACCATCTAGCTACACTTTATGAACATTTATTACTTAACTACTATATATTTTCCGTGTCCTTAGTCATAAAGCATCTTAGCATCAATCACTCAATCAACAAGCATTTATTAAGTATTTGCTGTGTGCCAGGCTCTGTGCAAAATGTGGGACTGGAGTCCAAGTCTCTTGACTCTTACACCAGTTTTAGTCCTCCACTATATAAATCTGTTCCATATTATTTAATTGCTATTCTCCAACTAACCACATAGCTATGGGATAATTATTTTCTTGTCCATAAAAAAAAGTAATTAGCATGGGTGTTAGTCAATTCAAGAAGTATAGCTATTATGTTCATAATACTATGCAAAGCAGTGAGAGAGGACAGAGAAGTCATATATGCTGTGCCATTATCCTGTGGTACTCTAAATTCAATTATCCTTTAGTATCTCAGTAAAACAACTTATGTAAACCCTCTCATCCTATATAATTTTCTTCCATTCATATCTTTCACTGGTTTCTTCTGTCGCCGTATTTCCACAAGAGAGGCAAAACAGAGCCAAACAAGAGCAAAAACCACTTTGTAGTAATATCTGTTTCCTAAGTGTCTGCTCACTCAATCAATCACCAAGTATTTATTGAGCACTAAATAATGCTCATTATTTAGCATGTGTTGGGTACTAAAATAAGCAGTGGAATTAAAAGAAGAATGAAATCACAAGAAAATAGCCTGCCTTCAAAGAACTTACATTCTAATGGAGCTAAAGCCTGGAAATAACTAGGTATATACATGGTTATTTCCAGGTTTTAGCTCCATTAGAACGTAAGTATATACATGATACATATAAAGTAGATATTAGGCAGTTTTAAAGGGGAAAGAAGGAAGAAATTGAACAGGAAGGTCCCCAGAAGATGGTGGCATTTAAAATGTTTCTAAGGAAACTAGATATGTTAAGAAGTAAAAGTTAGGTTGAAGAGCATTCAGGCACTGGGGACAGGCAATGCAAAACTAAATAGCATGTGTGAGGACCAACATGCAAGCTGGTATCAATGGACCCTAGAATATATGGAGAGAGTAAGATATGAGAAAAATGAAAAGGTAGAAAGGGACCAGGTTGTTTCATAAAAACTTTAAATGTCAAACAGAGGTCTTTAGAATTGATACTGGATAATGGGAGTTGATATGATGAGACCTACACCTCTATATTAAGTAAGGCTTATCCTTGAATGAAATTTGAAAATAGATCGACAATCCATCGCTGGGCATCATAATCTCGATTTTTCCAATATCCAAGAACCTACCAGGGTTTGAATGCTATAAAGAGTCACCAATGAAGGACTATTTTGAAGTCAAAGTATAGAGAACATTGGGTGGAAAAATCAAATTACATTCTTTTAAATGGATTTTTAAAAAGCAGTCAGATAGTACAAGGGATAGAATGCTAGTCCTGAAATCAGAATCATATTTTCAGTTCAAATCAGACATTTATTCACAGTGTGACTCTAGACTCTGGATATTTCGTCCCTCTCAGACCATTTTCTCATCTGTAAAAAAGGGGTAACAATAGCACACTCAAGATTGTTATAGGAATAAAATGAGTCACAGAAATATTTGCAAAGTTCTTTGCAAATCTTGAAGCATTATATAAATACTAACTAATATTTTCTAAATATATGGGTACTTGGGTTCCCATTCAAAGTTTATTTGGACTTCATTGGACTGACATTTCAAATTTAATAAATATTTATTGAGTTTCCATTCTATTCAAAGTCCTATGCTTGGGTATAGTCAGTCAGGTTTGAATTCACATGAGAATAAGAATCCTTGTGAAATTTTCAGGATTTCTTGGATTCTATCCAAAGCACCACAAAGCCAGCATTTCCTGCTCCACTCTCTCTTCATGCTTTGATGGCTGACCTTGGCTACAAAGGATAATTGAACTTCTCTAACCCTCTCAGGGTTCAGTTTGGGTGAAGACTTGACTTGGTTTTCATTTTTATCTATGCCATTTTACTCATTCTTGATGTAATCTAGACCCCATAACTTGTTTATTTTCCATCTTAAGTGATTTAGTGCTCATAAAATGTGCTTAACCCCATGGCCTTCAAGCCTGAAATGGACGACACAGTCATGGAATCATAGAATATCAGGGAGAGAAGGACTTTGGGTCTCATCTAGCCAAACCCTATCATTTTTATAGAAGACAAAACTGAGGTCCAAAGAGAGGTAGGTCACCAAGGGCAAAGGCTCAAACTAGCCCCCACAGTTCCAAGCATTTCCATGATAAATGAGTCTGGCAAAATTACACAACAATTTATCTAATTGACTTAAAAGGATTCACTCTACAAATTCAGGTAAACCAACAATTCGTATGTTATATGTGTCAACAATTTCGTTTGTCACCCAATTAACAGAAGATACCACTACAAATACAAATGAATATGATCGTGGAAACTAAAAGTAAAGGACATCAACATCCTTGCTCAGTCACCATAAGTCATAAGTCCTCAGCTTATTTGTTTAAATCACATAATCCCTTCAAACAAAAATTTATAGAAAAGGATACTCCTCCTAAACTAGTCTTTCTAATAATATTATTCCTTACACACACACACACACACACACACACACACACACATATCTCTGATGCAGTGACAATGAACTCCTTTCTATCCTTCAAACAAGATACTCCTGATTCCTTTCATTTTCCCTGGCTGTCTGGAATGTTCTCCCTCCTCATATCATCTCTACTTACTTAACTCCCTAACTTCCTTCATCATTCATATTTCAAGTGACTTTCCTCTCTTGATTATCTCCAATTTATCTACTCTATGATTTAGCTGTTTTCATGTTATTCAACCATGAGATCTTGAGAATAGGGATTTTCTTTTGCCTTTCTTTGTATTCCCCAGAGCTTTGTAGTATATGGCATTTTAAAATGATATTAATTGACTGGCTGACCATTCCTATCCCTCACCTAGTTCTTCATGAATCCCAGTGGCACTTGGAGGATACCTTGATGAATCCACAATTTGATTAAAGTAAGTACTCCTTCCAATGGTATTAACTGCAATCTCTCCACTTCACATCCAAGGTCACTCTTTATCTTTTTCATATAAGCTTTCACAGAGTATCCATCCACTATTCCAGATGTCTCCTTCCATATATGAGAGTGCTGGTAGATGCCAAGGAGGAAAAGAGACCATGGATTAGTTATTATTGCTTGTGAAGATTAAAAACATAGAGGAACTCACATTTTCCACTCCATTTTTCATGGTCTAGAATTTATTCATTGATGTGGAGAACTCTGTGGCAAGAAGAGTGCTTTTCTGAATGCAATTTGTAAACCAGTCTATACCTGAGTTGCCTGGGATATGGAGAAGGAAGAGAAGAAAGAAAGAAATAATTCTTTGTAAGGTTAAGTTACTTGCTCCAGGTAACATAGTCAGCATAAGTCAGGCAGGACATGAACCCCAGTCATTTTCATGATTCTGAGGCCAGGACTACAAACTTTAAACCATACTGCTCCATTTTCCTTTTATTCAAACAGCCAATGTATTCATAAGAATTATTAAGTGCCTACCACATTCTGGGGATCTAAGTGGTACAGTGGATAGAGCACCAGGCTTAGAGTCAGGAAAATCTGAGTTCAAATCCTACATCAGAGATTTACTAGCTATGGAACCTTATTGAATTTTAACTTTTCCCAGACTCAGTTTCCTCAAGTGTTATAGGGATCACATAATAGCAGCAATTTCCCAAGGTTTTGTTGTGATGATTAAATGAGATAACAATTGTAAAGTAATTTGAAAATCTTAAAGGGTTATATAAACATTAGCTATTGTGCATCTTTGTGGTTCCCTATAATTCTTTGTTGAGGATGAATTGCATCCTACTCACACTGACCATGTGCCTCTCCATTGGCCTTTAGGTGACTGACTCATAACTTTAATTTGCAAAGATTGTGGTATTAAATGACTCACAACTGTATAGTATAACTAGAAAAATATTATTTAAAGGATGAGCCTTTGCTTCAGGGACCAGCTTGGGGTCATTAAAGTACTACACAATTTTCTAAATGTAGTCCAGCCCTTTTCTTTTATTGCATCCCAGGCTTAGATCACTTTCCATACATAGTGTCTATCCAAGTTCTATAGGCTGCTAAACCAGCTCTATATTTTGTCTATACAATGGTATATTATAGGCATTCTTCATGCATGTTTCTTTCCTGTGTGGATAGTTAGGCTAACTTCAATTAAATGGTTATGATTCCCATTTAGGAGACTTACAATGTTCCATATGGCTTGAAGAAATTAGATTATCACCCACAAACTAAAGCATCTAGACAATGTCACCACCTATAGAGAATTCTATGTTAAAAGTAGCAAACATCTCCAGCAAATATATTTCTCTCCTTCTTATGTCTCTCCTGATTAAAAAAAAAAATCATCAAAGTTACCTCTGTTATTGTATCTTTCTAAGAATCTTAAATGAATTTGGCATCTTCAGGAGAGCCATCTTATAGAAAACCTTTAAGGCAGTCCTTTGTTCTCTCAAATCAAATGTTACAAACAGTACTTTCGGATCTTATATTCTCAACATCTTTCAGTCAATAGTGTGACTGCAAAAATGTGCTCTACTTATATGTCCATCAGCAAATAAGTGGCTAAGTACATAAAGACAATGCGATATTATTTTATCCTAAGAAATTATAGTGTAGTGAAACAGTTGATAGATCACTGGACTTAGAGTCAGGAAGACTTATTTTCCTAAGTTCAAATCTGGCCTTAGATTTACTTACCAGCTATGTGATCCTGGGCAAGTCACTTAACTCTGTTTGCCTCAGTTCCTCATCTATAAAATGAGTTGGAAAAGTAAATGACAAAGGGCTTCAGTAGCTTTTCAAAGAAAACTGAAAATAAGGTCATAACGAATCAGAGATTATGCAAAAGAACTAAAAAAGAAATCATGAACAATTAGAATTGACAGGAACACAGATGAATTAATGCAGAATAAATGGAAGCATGAAAACAATAACTACAGCAAGATAAATGGGGGAGACAACCATAAAAAACCTGAATGCTGCAAAATAATAATAAGCAATCTTAATTCCATGGAATGGATAGGAATAAACAACTTCCTCTCTTTGCTGATATTAGTGCCTTTGGGGGTGCACTGGTCGATTTTGCTGAATTGTTTTAATTTTTTACATTTCTTTTTTCTATTTTTCCACAGAATGGGGTTTTCAGAATAGGGAAAGGGGAAAGAATACATTTGCAAATAAAAATAATATAAAAATAAGAGGTAAGAATAAAAATATACTATATACATAAATATACTATAGAACATCACTTGCAAAATCTAGATGAGATTTTGTAAAAATCACTGTTATTTTTGCAGTGGAGATTAATATATTTATATTATCATCTTCTTTTTCATCTATTTTTGGAATCAATCCTTCAATGTTCTCAAAATTGTGTTACCTCCAACACAACATTTTTCTATAAATACTAAGTATAGTGCAACTATTTTTACTATCTTTGTTTTGTTTCTATTTTCTTCTAACTGTAGCTCTGGAACTTTTATGTTAGTGCCCAAATGTAATTGATGTGAAACAATTTATTGTAAAAGTCTTTCTTTCTTAGTTTATCATTCTCCTTCTAGTTTCATCCTTTTTTCCCATCAGTTTTTTTTTCTTAATTAGGTGTTACATCAAGCTTTTTGCAAGCTTACTCTTGCTTCCATTACCTCTTGCTGTTTTATGACATGCTGCTGCTAATAATCTTACAACATCTACCTCAATAAAATCTTATAAATAAGTTTATAATCTGAACCGATATTGTTCTTGCCTGTTCTACACCTCTGCTTAACCAAAAAAATCAAGCGCTTGTTATCTGAAGCAATTTCTAGAGTCTTTTGTTCTTGTTGTGGTGAGTGTTTCATATTCATTAAACTTGGTTAGGAAATGATGATTGTTTTTATCATTGTCCTTTCTTCTACATATTTTCATCAACAACATTTGTAAATGGGTCAAACTGAAATTTCAATTATATTCCATATCTTTTTAGTTTTATTCTTTTATTCTTATTTTTATTCTCTCTTATTTGCTATTAATTTTTATCTTTCTTTTAATAAGTCAAAAATAACTGATTCTTAAATAACGTCACACTAAAAATCATACATTTTTCTGTCAAAAAATTTTTATTGTATTATTTGATAATTTCTATATCCAGTGCCATGAAGAAAATGTTAAGGATATATAGATATAAACCTCCTTTATAGTCCACGAGTCTTTGCTCTCTTTTAATTCTTACTCCTGAATCATGTTTTTCAACCTGTTCTTTGTCATCCATCCCCATGCCCACCTACATACAGAAGTCACAGAATATTAAAGGATATGCCAATTTACTCCATAGGGTCTTATCAGGTTGTTTGTAAAATTTCTTTTCTTCTTCGTCCTCAAGAACAGATGGTGGTACTTAAACTACAATTATCTTCTTGGTGGTCTTTTTTGCAAATGCTCACCATGAGCATTGTAATATGAGATGGCCAATGTCACCCATAATGGTGTTTCTTGTTGTCTCTAAACTGACAGTAGAACCAACTCTGCCAACTCCTTGTTCACCTTCCTAAAAGGAACATCTTTCCATTTAGCTCCATATTTCTTTTTCAGCTCTGGTTTTATTCATAGCAAGAGTGTCAAGATTGATGTGATTCAGATCTTCCAGGACTCATTGGTCATTGGACAAGGATTGTATATGCAGGGCACCATTAGCTTTGTTAATGTTTATAGGGAATCTAAAAACTACATAGGTCTTGGAATACCTTGCCCCCTCTTATATCATTCTCTCATTATCATTGCAGATGTTGAGGGAATCCACAAAGGATTTGGAGCCATTTTGTAATTCATCTTTTTTTTTTCACTTTATAGATTACTTTGAGAAGAGAATTGACCTCTATGTAAACAGTATATTATTCAAGACATTTCCCCATCTATCTAGACTGGTATTTGGAAAGCAAAGTCAATTGTAAAATTATTTTTGAAAACCTTTCTAGCATAAGAGACTTTTCTAGACTTGGATTCTGTCATCATAGATTTCCAGAACCCAGAACTACCTCTTGGCCACAATGAGGCCTCAGAGTAAGACTTTTTGAGGGGAAAGTATGTCTTGTGATTATCTTGTACTTTATTTTTTTTATTCTGTACTTAAACTCCAAAAACAATCATATCCACAGAGTACAAAAAGGATCATATATTAAATTCCTTATCCTGCCACTTACTTTTTTAAAGTATGTAATAATTTTGTACATTACTTTCAAAATTGTCCTATTGGACTTTGTTTCTTTTCTATGGCCTTCTTTTAGGGGGGCATCACTATTAATTATCTTTCCTTTTAACATACTGCTTACCCCAATTAAAAAACAAATGTCTATTGATAATCATAGGGAAGGGAGAAAGAGAGAGAGGGTAAGAAAAAAATTAAATGATAACTTCATTATACATTTTAAAGGAATAGCAAATTTTATCTAATAGAGTTGCAGTTTCACATATATGTATCTTTTTTTCTTATATTATGTTATGGAAATGCTTGTTTTATTCCATAAATTAAAAATTAAATAAAATTTTTAAAAAACCAAGTGTAAGAAAAAACTCTAAACAAATAAACCTAATCGAAAAAATAAGTCTATACTGTAGCTGTGTCCAAAAATAAGTCTTTTTTGAAACCTATTCTCTTCATTATTTCCAAGTTCACTGTCTATACTATCCCATCTCACTAAGCAATACAGCATTAGAGTCACTCTTCTTTTAATTAATTAATTAATTTAATTTATAAAAATGATACAACTGAGTTAGTACATCTTTGTACTGTGTTTTTTTTCTCACAAGACAATTTCCTTACCCGTTATTTTTATTTTTGAAATTCATTTTTTGTAATTATTAAATAAAAATTTTTTTAAAAATTCATTTTTTAATCTAGGTTCAAAATAAGCTGAAATTACTTATAAGGACAAACTTTCATTTATTGCTAAATATAGGCATTTATCAAGGGTTGGATAATGACCATCAAGATGGTTTCATGAGTAATTCAAGATTTCATCTGGTGGTAATCATAAAATATATCTTTTTTTTTCTCATTTCAAATATCTACTAAAAAATAAACTTCTAAACAACAGAGAATAATAGAATTTAATTCAATTAATAATATTGATAGAATCTTGCTTAAATTCAAATATTTATATAAGATGTTCATCTTTCTTGCATGTGTTTCATACATATCTTTTGCTTTGCAACCTGGGATCTTAAGATGACACAACTAATGGCAGTTAGAGAAAGAGAAGATAAAAATCATAATGTATAAATCGTGGATGATATGAGAGATCTCATAGTTCAACCCAAATATTTCACAGAGGAAGCATCAGAGACTCACAGACTTGAAGCAACTTTGCCCAAATAACAATATTTACAAAATGGTAATCACCTCTGGGGAAGCAGTCTGAGTGACTGTCACTAAACTTTCTAACAGTCATACAGTGAGTGGGAAAAGCTCAAGGTAACTAGAGACCTAGTCTTAGATTTCTCATGAAAGAGCTCTGTCACTTAACATCACTAATTTCAATTTCCAACTTCTACAAATGAAAATGTTGAGCATCATTTCTAAACCTGAAGATTCCATAGTACCCAATGTCTTCCCTCACCATAGTATAGTAGATAGAAGGCTGGACTTGTAGTAAAGAAAGCATGGATTCAAATCCTCCATCAGAAACTTTCTACCTTTGTAACTCTGGTCAAATCATTTTACTTGCCTACACCTCAATTTCCTAATCAGTAAGATAACAAGGATGGACTGAACTAGTTCTGACTTTCTACCATGTGAATCTTGGGCAAGATTCTTTCCCTGGCTAGATCTCACTTTTTTTCCCTAAAATACAAGAGATTGGATTAGATGACTTTGAAGATCCCTTTTAAATTTCAAGGAATTTTGATTTTAAAAAAATTAGATTTTAATTAAAAAAACTTTTTCAAATTTTGAATCATTGATCCTATGGATAACACTCACAAGCAGACAGAAAGCTCCCTTGAGGGCATAAACCACATTTTATTCTTTTTCAATAGTGCTCTGCATATAGGAAGCACTTAAAAGATGTTTATTTAATTCAATTGATTGTGTGTATGTTTGTGTATATATGTGTGTATATATATATATGTAGAAATGTGTATATTTATATGTAGTGCTATTTATATAATTTCCATAAGCATGTAAACTATATATATATATATATATATATATATATATATAATATATATATATATATATATATACACATATATATATATACACACACACACATACATACATACACACATATATATGTGTGTGTATATATACATATATATACACATATATATAATATTTTAATATTTATATGTATAGCATATGTACACTTATGTCTATGTAAATATTGTGTGTATTTATATAGTATAAGCATTATGCTATATATAAATTGTACATCTTGATATGTGTGTATATTTGTACACATGTGTACATGTATGTATATATTGCATTTATTTATATAAACATTTATACTATATATACATAGTGTATTTATACTTATATGTGTGCATATGTGTGCATATTTATATATGAGTACTGTATGTATGTGTTTCATGTATTTGTAGATAAGTATGTGTACTATATATAATATTTTAATACTTACATGTGCATATTTATGTATATGTATGTATATTGCATGCATTTATATAGAATAGCTAAACATGTATATTATATATAAATAGTATATTTTAATACTTTTATATGCATATATGTATGTATATTGCATGCATTTGTATAATGCATATATAAGCATTATTCTATATAAAGATATTGTATTAAATACTTATACATATGTTTATGTATGTATATATATATACATACACACACATACATGTATTGTGTGTATATGCCATGTGTTTATATAGTATTTAATATGCATATATATGCATTATGTAGATATATTTTAATAGTTATATATACTATGTATATACACATATGTGTGTACATACATTTGCATATATAAGCATTAATCTAAATTCAGATATTATATTTAATATTTATTCATATGTTTATGTCTACATACATATATGTATATGTGAATATATTGCATTATTTATATAATGCATACATATATAAGTATGTATATGCAATGTATAAACATCATATCTTAATACTTATATGTGTACTGTGTGTGTATACATACATACATGTGTGTATATTGCATACATTTGTATAGTGTATGTGTATGCATTTATTCTATAAACAGGGATATTATATTTTAATACTTATACATATGTTTATCTATATATATACATATATGTGTGTATATTGCCTGTTTTATATAATGTATATATGTTTGAATGTAAATGCAATATGTAAATGTTATATTTTAATACTTATATGTATACTGTGTATGTATATATACATATATGTGTGTATATATTGCATGCATTTTATAGTGTATGTATAAGTATTTATTCTACATATAGATATTATATGTTAATACTTATACATATGCTTATGTATGTATATACATATAAGTATATGTTATATATTGCGTATTTTATATAGTGTGTATATATGATATATAAATCTAGTTTAATATAGGTACTATGTATATGTATTTACATATGTATGTATATTGCATGCATTTGTATGGTGTATATATATATGCCTTTATTCTACATACAGATATTGTATTTAATACTTATATATATGTTTAAGTATGTATATACATATGTGTATATGTGTTATATTGCATGTTTCATATATTATGTGCATATAAGCATGTATATACAACATATAAGTATTATGTTTTAATACTTATATATGTATATATTTAACTGTGAATAATGCTTCTTCTGAAGATATTCTTCTAAGACACAGCATCTGGAAGGAAAACAGACTGCCTGATTAAGCTAGATGGTGGAATTCCCTCCTCCACCCCCATCCCAAGTAGGTGGCCTGACAGCTTGTAAAATGCTCCTATGCTAACAGTTAACAGTCACAGTAACTGACCTCAATTACTGAAGGCTTTCATTTTTCCAAATGGGCACTGCCCTCACAATTAGTTCTCACCCAGGTGCTAAAGAGCTGGGAGTGAAGAAGGGGCCTTCAGTCCATTTAAATCCCTAGGCCGTTTGAGGAAAGCCCTCCCCAGCCAACACCTCTGAATCAGCTTCCCTTCACTCCCCATGCCAACTTGAGATGAGGGCTCTGCTTTTTTTCATGGGGCACATGAAATTAAGCTTGGGCCCAGGGACAGATACAGAATGCTGGAGAGTCTCCACAGACCTTGGCCAGGATGAGCCTCACAGGTAGGCAAAGTTGGCAGACACTTACTGGTAAAGAGTGAGTACTACACTTTGGGGTGAAATCACTCCCATTTTACAGATGAGGAAGGCAAGATATGGGTAGAGACCACCTGCAAATGAGCCCTTTGCTGAGCACCCCACCTTAGATTTACTTGATATGAATTTTGCATGTTCCCTATTTTGTGCTCCCCGATAGAAGTGAAGCTTATCGAGGTTAGGAACTATTTGATTTTTGGTTTTTGGGGTGTGTGTGTGTGTATGTGTGTGTAGCTCTCAGGGCCAAGCACATTGCTTGGCACAAAGTAAGTGCTAATAAATGCTTGTTGACTGATTGACTTACTCAAGCTCATATGGTGAACTGCAGAACTGAGCTCCTAAATCCCAGTCTGGGACTTTTTCCCACTAAATTTTGCTTCCTAAAATTTTCAGCACTTAGAGCTGAAAAAAAGACTTTAGAGAATACCTAGTCTGGCTTTTTCATTTTGTGGAGGAAGAAACTGAGGCTTAGAAATGTTAAGGTTATTCAGTTAGAAAAGAACAGAGCTAGACATCAATCTGTCAATCCCTGTTAACTAATTGCCTATTGTGTGCCAATCACTTTCCAAAGATTTTCATTTGATCCTCAACTTTATCAGATGGGTAATATTATCTCTATTTTGCTAAGGAACCTGAAGCAAATGACTTGCCCAAAGTCACATGGCTATTAAATTTTCTGAGGCTGAGTTTTAACTCAAGGATCAATGGAAGGGGAAAAGGAGCCTCGATTCCTAGATAGATTTCACCCCCCTTTGACAATTAATGTGTACTTGCATGTTGCTCTGGCCAGCAAATTGGTCACCATGTGGTGTTCTGGTAATGAGCATCTCTGAGCTTAGTTTACTAGTCACTGAAGCGGGCATATGGTCAGGATCAATACTCTATCCACTGCTCCAATTAGCTGCACTGGAAATAAAAGATCAAAAATGAGGCAATCTCTGCTGTAGAGAAGCTTACATTCCACTGTTCAGACAGGAATATAAGTAAATATAAAGAAAAATAAAGAAAACAGGAAAAAATTCTTAAAAGTCATTCTTAACCTTGCAGGGAGCTTGAGGTGCCAAAACATGAAGATGAGGAGGGCTAACATGCTAGGAGTGAGGGATAGCATAGAGAGATAGAATGTCCTGGGTAAGCAACAGTCAAGTATAGAGGACATCAGGAGAAGTGATACCTTACCAGCCTGGACAGATAAGTTGGAATCAGATTGTAAAGGAGTTTAGATATTGAGAAAATGAATTTGTATTTTAAACTCCTGGCAATAAGTACCCACTGAAGCTTCTTAAGCACAAAAGTCAGGTGACCATGCCTGTGCTTTAGTGATATCAATTTGGAAACTGTGTAGAACACAGTTTGGAGAAGGGAGACCCTGGATGCTAGCAGACCAGAAGAAAGATGATAAGGGATTGAATTAGGGTGACTGTGAATGGTGGTAGAGATAGGAGCTAGAAACTGATTGGATTCAGAGCACTAAGGATTAATCCCCTATCACTGCCAAAGAGCAGGACTCTTTGGGAAAGGGACACCAATCAAACCATAGATATTTCCTGAACATTTTCTGAGAACACTGAGCTAAATCCACAAGAGGAAGTCTATTGTACTTGATCAATCAACTAGCCTGAGAATCAAATGCATCTTCAGATCCTGACTCTGTAAATTACTTGCTATGTGACTTTGGATAAATAATTTAACTTTCTGACACTCAGGTTCCCTCAGTTATAAAATGGGGAAAAAGCACAAGTCTTGTATTATCTCTCCAATAGGACTGTTGTGAGAATTAAATGGGAAGGAAAGCCATCTCTTACCATAAGCTATTTTTTTTCTTAATAACAATAGCAATAGATAGTATTTATATATCATTTAAGGTTTGCAAAGCACTTTGCAAATATAATCTTAGTTGATTTTCACAACAATGCTGGAAAGTGGGTGCTATTTAATCCCTATTTTATAGTTGAGGAAACTGTCACAGCTAGTAAATGTTTGAGGCTGAATTTGAATTCTTCCAGACTCCAGGCCCAGGAGAAGTTCTTAGATTTCTATATAGATTTCATTCCCTCAAAAAACTTAGCAAGTACTTGAGTGTTGCTCTCACCAGCAAATAAACCACTACACAGCCTTTCTGCTAATAAGCATCTCTGAGTTTAGTTTATTGACCATTGCACAATAGATATATAGTCGTCAACAAACATTTATTGTCACTGTATGACATTGGGTAAGTCAGAGCTATAACTAAAGTGGGATGACTAGGGCTTTCCCCAGGGAGAAAGCTAAAGGGCTTACAGCATTTCAGTCCTTCAGCAGCTAGAAACAGAGCTTAGCACCTTGATGACAAAAATAATTAGTCATAATAGAACACTACCAGATGGAAGGCTTGAATGAGCATTTCACTCAACCCTATGCTCCACTTCTTCCTGTAATGGACTTCCCCCAAAGTTGCTTCACATCCATATCTTACATGAAGGGTTCTTATCCTGGAATCTTTAAATTTCTTTCAAAAATTATTTTGAGAACTGTTTTCCAAAATAATTGGCTTCTTTTGTAATCCTTACAATAATAATACAATATTGATAATACAACAACACAATAATAAAATTGTAATAATAAAATAATAAAATTTAATAAAAAATAAAATTTTATTTTATGCATTAAGAAATATTCTTTAGAAAAAAAGTCCATAGGTTTCACCAACCTGCCAAAAAAGTCTGTCACAAAAAGTTAAGAATCTCTGCCCTAAGGGCTGTCTCTCACTAAAGTAGAGTTGCACTTTCCTCACAACTTGGTTTGCCCCAAGTAAAAATTCCTAGCTATTTCTCTGAGGTCACAACACTAAATTCCTGATCTGTAAAATTAGGAGATTAAACTAATTTGTCTCTCTAAAATCTATTCCAACTCACAGTTCTATGGAGTTGGAGAATTTAGTGGTTTAATTGTCTGGAGGACTGGGATTAACAGAATAAAGGAAGATTGGAAGATAGTTATGGGTTATGGATAGGATAGATAACCCTTTGAGGTCCCAAAATGGGAATAAAGCATTGAAAAGTAAATTCTGCCTCATCCTCCCTCACCTATCGTTTTTCAAAATAAAGGCTAATAATATCCACCTTTCTCTTAGACACAGATAGGATTCAAAGCTCTTGAAAGCAAGGTCTGGCAGACACTGAGGTGAGAAGTCCTCAAGTTTGCCATGATCTGAATATGACACCTCCAACCCTTACCTCCTTTTCAGAGAAACTAATCAGCAAATTGGTCATGGAATAATGAAATTCTTTTGATCAAAGTAGCTCTTGAAGACTAGTAAATGTGATTGTGGTAGAAGAAACATGGGATTGGGGACAGGAGGTTTAAATTCCAGCTACTTACTCCTAAATTAATAAATAAATAAATAGCATTTATTATGCACATTCTACATGCTTCAAGTGCTTTGCCAGGCTCTGGCAATACAAATACACAATCAAAACAGTCCTTATCCTCAGGGAGCTTGAATCCTAATGGAGAAAACAAAATTTATAAAGGGATTGTTAACCAAGAAAGGAGTGATGGCCTGGGAAATAGAACAGATGGTGAATGGAGCAATAGGGCAATCTATTGACACTCCTTTTTTAAAGTCAAGTGTGGAGTTGATTTGGTTAAGTTCTTGAAGAAAGAAGTGGGGAAAGAAAATGGATGGGAAAAGGAAATATTCAAAGTAGAAAATGTCAAGGGGAAGTTAAGACTGCTTGTCTCAAAGATTACAAAACCAAATGGCTTAACTCCTCTCTCAGCAATGACCCTAGTTGTTTGCCTTGAAAAGTAGAGCAATAGGAGGATCAGAAATAGCTCCTCAAAAAGTATAACATTGAGGAAGTCATTTAATCTTTTAGAGTTTCAGTTTCCTCATTCACAAAAATGGGATGAACTTGGAATTAAAATATTTTATTACTAGTTATCTGATCCTGGGCAAGTCACTTAGTGATTTGTCTCAGTTTCTCCATCTATAAAGATTTTAGACTAGATGTACTGTAAAGTCTCTTCTAGTTATGACCTTATGGCTATTGAAACAGTGAGAAGAATCATGGGTATGGGACTTTTCTCTATGCTGTAGCTTGACCACTATGCCAGTTCACTAAAGACAAGCACGCAATGAAAGAAAAATAAGGGTGCCATATAATATAGCTTATATTATAGCTTAGTTTTGGAAAAGTGGATGAAAGTCACAGCCAACAACAGAGTCATGAGGGAGAAAAAAGAAAAAGAAAATGAATCAGTATCCTCGATCCTGAGTTTCCTCAAATGACTAGACCCTAATCTTTGAGGGGGAAAAAAATAAAACATTGATGGAGTATAATACTAAAGACATTTACTAGTGTCTAATAAGAGTGACTGAAAGAGAGTTCTAGGCTAAGTACCCAAACTGTGCCCCTGAAATTCCCAGGTTTTAACTGGTTAAGAGTTGTCTTGGTCAAGGAGAAATCATAGGATTGTAGCCCAAGTGGTAGTGGTTTTAATATAATGAGTTTTATTTCTTTTGCTTCAGGGAGTATAAATAAAGAAATATATACAGCTAACCCATAGTTTTGTGTGACTGAATGAAAGGCAGTAAAAGAAAAAAAATAGGAAAGGGATATGACTGAGCCAAAAACTTAATTAAACAAATCTATACAGGCTATACCCACTGACTAATTAAATGAGTGCTGCCACCCACAATAGGTGTCAATTCTTGGGAAGAAAGTAGAGTTTCCTGAGAACGATGGAACTTGGCATTTTCCCCATTACCCTCCATCAGTTTTGAGTGATGTGACTGTGAGCTTATGTTTGAGATTTTCAGTGCTTGATTGTAATTGTTGAGTAGGATCAGGCAAGTGGTCAGTAGTACTTTTAGCTAATACAAAAACCAACAACAACAACAAGCAAACAAAAATAAAAAAGCAACCAAAATTAGAACAAAAGCAGAAAACTAGGGGGAAATTTTAAAGCAAATTTTTCTGATACAGGTCTCATTTATCAAATGTATAGGGAATTGGGCCAAATTTATGAAAATAAGTCATTCCTCAATTAATAAATGGTCAAAAGATATGAACTTATGGTTATAAATTATGTTATAGTCATTTTAAAAAATGCTCTAAAAATGCTTTTACTTTTTCCACTTGTGATTCCTTTTTGATCAAGAGATTTTTATGCAACCCTGGGTATATAGGTATATGAAATAGGTATACAAATCAAACATTTACTGCTAATAAATCATAATTTTATGACCCCAACATTCATTAATGAGATCCCATATGGGATTAAGAACCTTTGCTATAAATCACTAACAATTAGAAAATATAAATTAAAACAGCTCTGAAATACCACCTCACACTTATTAGATTGGCTAATATGGCAGAAAAGAAAATAACAAATGCTAAAGAACAATGTAGAAAAATAGATACACACCAATGCACTATTGGTGAAGTTGCAAACTAAACAACCATTTTGGAGAATAATTTAGAACTATACCCAAAAAGCTATAAAATTGTGCATTATCTTTGACCCAGAAATGTTATTGTTAAGTCTAAATCTCAAAGAAATCAAGGAAAGGGAAAAGAACCCATATGTCCCTAAATTATTTGCAGTAGCTATTTTTCTGGTGGCAAAGAATTTGAGATTGAAGGAGTAATCATCATTTAGGGGATGGTTAAACTGATTGTGGTATATGATTGTGATGGAATATTATTGTATTATAAAAAATGACAAAAGGTTTCAGAAAAAACTGGGAAGACTTTTATGAACTGATACAAGTGAAATGAACCTTATCAAGAGAATACTGCACATATTGACAGCACAATTATTATAATAGATAATAATATACTATATAATTATATAACATAATACAAAATAATAATATATAATAATCTACTGTGAAAGACTTAACTACTCTGAGCAATACAATGATCCACAACAACTCCAATGAACTCATGATGAAAACTGCTATCTATCTCCAAAAAAAAAAAAAAAAAAAAAAACTGAGGACAGAATTGAAAGTTCACTAGAAATTAAATTCTCAAGAATTGATGGGTCATTGAAGATATTTCAAAAATATTATTTCACTAAAGATAATGACAGGAATGAGACTTTTTTGGAAATGTAGTCAAAGCAATCCATAATAAAAAATATTATGTATCTAAACAAAATCTGTAACAAAAGAACAGCAAGAACACTGAATTGAACATGAAACTTTTAGAAATAACAAATTTTAAAATGCCAATTAGATAGAAATAGAAAAATAACAAATTTTAAAATCCCAATTAGATACCAGTAGAAATCCTTAAAATCAAAGAAGAGATTAATAAAGTGACCAGGTTAGAGCTAGTATTTATCTAAAGCCAACAGCAAATGTTATCTGTAATGAGGATAAACTAGAAGCCTTCTCAATAAGATCAGGGATGAAACAAATACACCCATTATCATTACTAATATAGTATTACACTAGAAATGCTAGCTATAGCAACAAAAAGAAAAGAAAAGAAAGAAAGAAAGAAAATGAATTACTGAGAAAAAAACTATTGTTCTTTGCAGATTATGTGATAGTATATATAGAGATTTTCAGAGAATCAAGTTAAAAAACTAGTTGAAATAATTAAAAACTTTAGCAAAGCTACAGGATATAAAATAAATCATCAGCATTTCTATATGTTATTAACAAAGCTCTATAGCAAGAGATAGAACAAGAAATCCCCTTTAAAATAACTGTAGACAATATAAAATATTTGAGAGTCTACCTGCCAACATAAATCCAAGAACTATATAAACACAATTACAAAATACTTTTTTAAATGAAGTCAGAGCTAAAGAGTTGGAAAAGCATTAAATTTTTCAGGGGTAGACCAGATCAATATAATAAAAATGACAGTTCCATCTAAATTAGTATGTCATACCAATCAAAATCAACAATCATTTTATAAAGCTAGAAAAATTAAGAAGAAAATGCATTTGTAAGAACAAAAGATCAAGAAGATCAAAGGAATTATTTTTTTAAAATGTGAACCAAAAGGATTTAGCACCACCAGAACTCAATCTATATTATAAAGTAGTAATCAACAAAACAACATGATACTATCTAAAAAATAGGGTGATAGAACAGTGAAAGATATTAGGTACACAATACAGAGTAAAAAATTATTATACTAATCTTTTATAAATTTTATATATATTTAAATATATATTATATATTTATAATCTATTATACTATTCTGATAAACATAAAGAACTAGACTTAGGGACAAAAACTCACTATTCGACAAAAATTCTGTGAAAACTAAAAAGCAATTTGGCAGAAACTAGATATAGATCAACACTTCATACCATATATCAAGTCAGGATCAATATAGGACCAATATAGGAACATAATTTAGACATAAAAGGTGATATAAGCAAATTCAGAGAAAATGGAATACTTCACCTGTAAGATTTATGGAGAAGGGAAAAAATTATCAACAAGAAAGGAGAAATTATCAATAAGAAATAAATAGCACTACAGGATATAGAACAGATAATTTTCATTAAAAGGGTTTCAGACAAACAAAACTAATTCAGCCAAAATTAGGGGGAAAAAGCAGAAAACAGGAGAAATTGTTTACATCAAGTTTCTCTGATGAAGGCTTCATCTTTCAAATATATAGACAACTAAGTCTAATTCATAAGAATACAAGTCATTCCTCACTTGATAAATATTCAAAGGTTATGAATAGGAATTTTTCAAATAAAAAAAATCAAAGCTATCTATGGTCATATTTTAAAATTCTCTAAACTGGGGAGCAGAATCAAAATGACAAAGAGTAGACAAATGTTTGTCTGAGTTCTTCCTGGCTTCCCTCAGATCAACACCAGATCAAGCCTCTAAACTGGTTTTGGAGTGACAGAACTCACAAATATCTGGAGTGAAACAAATTTTCAGCAGAAGATATTTTGAAAGAACTTCAGAAAAGATCTGTTTCAATTAGGTGGGGATAGGGTCAGGGCTAGGGGAGAAGCAGCCAAATGCAGGCACAGTGCAGGGACAAAGGTGAAGTGGCCTCCACACAATCTACCAGGGAGCTCTTAGCCAAAATATAGTAGCTGTTGAGGACCATGCCTAAGTGTGAAGGGGCAAGTTGGTTCTCCAAAATTTCCCACAGCTGTGAATCATAACAACCCTGAAGGAATTGCAAATCAGCCTTTACTGACACAGATGTTACTTGTGAATTGGGAATGAAATGAATTGGAGGGAAGAGGGAAGAAGAAGAAAGAGGTCAGAAAATCTAACTGCCTCTCCATCTCCTTGTATCATTATCATCTCACATGAAAGGATCCATTCTGCTAGTCTGAGTTGGATCCCCAGCAGCCACTGGTAGCCCATAACAAGCAGCATTTGCTACTCTGTCCTGTTTCAGAAGCCAGTAGATCAGCAGACTAGTTGTGAGACATCCAATGAAATTACAAAAGGAAAATAGTGAGCTCCTGAACCTCAGAACAATGCAAGACTTGGTCATGCCCAAGCAACATAGTAAGCCAGCAGCCCCAGCCCCAGGACAGTGTGAAGTTTCTATTGCCTGTAAAAGAAGCTTAAGACAATTTTCCTTTTGCCTAAGAGCAGATTTCAGCCTTTTAAAATGAGCAAAATAAAAAGAGCTCTGATAACTTTTGTTTTTCAGATAACTTTTATAGAAACAGGGAAGAATAGACCTCAAATCCTGAGAACAATAAAAGCAAAACATCTTCAGATGAAGCCCCAAAGGGTGATGTGAGTTGGTCTACACCTCACAAGGCTCTCTTGGAAGAATTCAAAACAGATCTTAAAAGAGAGTTAGAAGAAAAACGGGAAAAGGAATTTTTCAGGAGAGTTTGGAAAAGAAAACACAGAAATTGTCTGGGAAAAAAAGCTTCTTAAAAATAGATTTGGCAAAATGGAAAGATTATATAACTCCTTACAAAATAGATTTGATGAAATGGAAAAATAAAACAACTCCTTAAAAAACAGAATTTGTGAAATGGAAAAAATCCAATGAACAATACAATTCATTTAAAAATTCAATTGGCCAAATGCAAAAGGAAATTTTAAAAACTAACCAAAGAAAACAATTTCCCTGTTAGATAGATCTAATTAAAAGAGATAAGGAAGGAAACTACATTTTGCTAAAGAATAACAGAGATAATGAAGTAATATCAATATTAAACATATATGCACCAAATGGAATAGCATCCAAATTCCTAGAGGAGAAATTAAGGGAGTTGCAAGAAGAATTAGACAGCAAAACTATAGTAGGGCAGGATCTCAACCTTACTTTCTCAGAACTAAAGAAATTGAACCACAAAATAAATAAACCATAAAATATATGGTAAGGAGATAGATAGTATTCTAGAATACTAGAATTCTTTGGAGAAAAAATGGAAGACTTTGGAGAAAATGGAATAGAGATGGGGAAAAAATATACTTTTTTCTCTGCAGTACATGAAATCTACACAAAAATTGACCATGTATTAGGGCATAAAAACCTCAAAATCAAATGCAAAAAAAGGAAGAAATAGTAAATGCATCTTTGTCAGGTCATGATGCAATAAAAATTACATTTAATAAAGGCCCAGGGGCAAATAGACAAAAAATTAATTGGAAATGAAATAATCTAATCCTAAAGAATGAATAGGTGAAACAATAAATCATAGAAACATTCATAATTTCATCTAAGAGAATTACAATAATGAGACAAAATATCAAAATTTATAGGATACAGTCAAAGCAGTTCTTAAGGGAAATTTTATATCTCTAGATGCTTAGTTGCATGAAATAGAGAAAGAAAAGATCAATGAACTGGGCATGTAACTTAAAAAATAGAAAAAGAACAAATTAAAAACCTATAATTAAATACCAAATTTGAAATTCTGAAAATATAAGGGGAGATTAATAAAATTGAAAGCAAAGAGAAAATAATTGAATAAGTAATAAACAAATCTAAGAATTAGTTTTATGAAAAAACTAACAAAATATATAAACCATTAGTTAATTTCATTAGAAAAATTAAAGAAGAAAATCAAATTGTTAGTATCAAAAATGAAAAAGATGAATTGTCCAATGAAGAGAAAATTAGGGGAATAATTAGGAGCTATTTTGCCCAACTATATGCCAATAAATTTGATAATCTAAGTGAAATGGATCAATACTTAAAAAAATATAGTTTGCCCAGATGAACAGAGGAGTAAATAAATTACTTAAATAGTCCCATTTTAGACAAAAGAAATTGAACGAGCTATTAATCAGTTTCCTAAAAAAAACTCTTCAAGCACAGATGGATTAACATGTTAATTCTAACAAACATTTAAAGAGCAATTAATTCCAATACTATGCAAACTATTTGGAAAAATAGGGAAAGAAGGAGTCCTACCAAATTTCTTTTATGACATAGATATGGTGCTGATATCTAAACCAAGTAGGTTATAAACAGAGAAGGAAAATTATAGACCAATTTCCCTCATGAATGCTGCAAAAATCTTAAATAAAATATTAACAAAGAGATTATAGCAAGTTATCCCAGAATAATACATCATAATCAAGTAGGATTTATACCAGGAATGCAAGGTGGTTCAATATTAGGAAAACTATTAAGTAATTGACTTCATCAATAAACAAACTTACAAAAAGCCTATGATTATCTTAATAGTTACAGAAAAAGCAATTGACAAAATCCAAAACCCATTCCTCTTAAAAACACTTTGATCAGAGAAATGCAAATTAAGACAATTCTGGAGTACCATTACATAACTCTCAAATTGGCTAAGATAGTAAGAAAAGATAATGATGAATGTTGGAGGAAATGTGGGAAAATTGGGACCCTACTACATTGTTGGTGGAGTTGTAAACAGATCCAACCATTCTGGAGAGCAATATGGAACTATACCCAAAGGGCCATCAAACTGCATATCCTTTGATCCAACAGTGTCAACAGAGATCATAAAAAAGAGGAAAGAATCTATATGTGCAAAAATGTTTGTAGCAACCCTTTTTGTAGTGGCAAGAAAATGGATACTGAGTGGATGCCCATCAGTCAGAGAATGGCTGAATGAATGTTATGGAATATTATTGTTCTATAAGAAATGAACAAAAGGATCATTTCAGAAAGGCCTGGAGAGACTTACATGAACTGATGCTAATCGAAGTGAATAGAACCAAAAGAACACTATATACAGCACAAACAAGATTATACAATGATAAATTCTGATGGATGTGGTTCTTTTCAACAGTAAGATGATTTAGACCAGTTCTAATCATCTTGTGATGGATAGAGCCATTTGCACCCAAAGAAAGAATTGGGGGATTATATGTGGATCACAATATATTGTTGTTTACTTGCATTTTGTTTTCTTTGTTATTTTATTTTCCTTTTTGATCTGATTTTTCTTGTGCATTATGCTAATTGTGGAAATATGTATGTATAGAGGAATTGCACATATTTAGCATATATAGGATTACTTACCATCTAGAGGAGGGAGTAGGAGAAGGGAGAGAAAAAATATTTTGGAAGACAAAGTTTTGCAAAAGTGAATGGTGAAAACTATCTTTGCATTTGTTTTGAAAATAAAAAGCTTTATAAAAATAAATAAATAAAATGTTCCAAGCTACTACTGTTTAGAGGGATGCACATTAAAGCAGCTCTGAAATACTACCTCACAACCAATGGATTGGCTGATATAACAGAAAAGAAAAATGTCAAATATCAAGAATGTGGGAAAATTGGGACACTGATTTACTGTTCGTGGAGTTGTGACCTTATCCAATCATTCAGGAAAGCAATTTGGAATTATGCCCAAAGAGCTATAAAACTGTGCATACCTTTGTCCCTAAAATATTACTAATTGGTCTGTACCCCAAACAGATAAGAAATAAAAAGAAATGGATCTATAGCTACAAAAATATTTATAGAAACTCTTATTGTGGGTTTGAAGAATTGAAAATTGAAAACATGCCCATCAATTGGACAATGGCTGAATAAATTGTAGTATGTGACTGTGATGAAATTATGCTATAAGAAATTGTGCTTTCAGAAAAATCTGGGAAGACTTATATAAACTGATGGAAAGTAAAATGAGCATAACCAGGAGAACAATGTAACAGAAATATTGTACATTGATCACCTCTGAATGACTTACCTATTTCTAGCAATACAAAGATCCAAAATAATTCTGAAGGAACTATGGTGAAAAATGCTATCCACTTTTAAGGAAAGAACTAGTGGAATGTGAGACCAAAACATACTGTTTTGTCTATATTTTTCCTGGTGGATTTTTTCTGTTTTTGTATAAAAGATGATAATGTGAAAATATGTTTTGCAGGGTTGCATATGTATAATCTATATCAAATTGCTTATCAGCTGACAAAAGGGGGAGAAGAGGGAGGGTGAGAGAGAATTTGGAACCTAAAATAATTTTTAAAAGTTTAAAAATTGTTTTTACATGTAATTGGGGAAAATAAATTATCAAAATTCAAAAAGAAAATTCTCAAGTTGTATCTAAATCAAAAATGGAGGTCTATTTCGATATCTTTTTTAAAATATGGAAAATGAGAATAACAAACATCATATGATTACGTAAATAGATATAGAAAAATCATTTGGAAAAATAAAGCTATTTCTTCTGAAAGCACTAGAAAGCACAGGAATAAATGGAATCTTTCTTAAATATGGTTTTGTGTGTGTGTGTGTGTATGTGTGTGTGTGTGTGTGTATCCAAGAGCTAGTAATTTATGTAATGAGAATAAAAAGAGATTTTTCCAATAAGATCAGGAGTAAAGCAAGGATATTCACTGTCCCCACCATCACTTAATATAATAGTAGAAATGGTATTTATAAATGATTATGTGAGAAAAATTTGTTTTAAGCAAAGAAAAAATCATATTTTAAAGACATGATAGTTTAGTTAGAGAATTTTAAAGTCAATTAAAACAAAAATTAACTCCAGAAAAGATGCAAGATAAAAAATAGTCACACAAATTATCATTTTTCCATATGTTACTAATAAAACAAGCAAAAAAAGAAGAGAAATACTAACTAAAATAACTACAGTTATAAAATATGTAGAATTCTACTTACTGAGATACACATAGGAACGATATAAAAACAATTACAAGGCACAGTTTAAACAATTAAACACAAGTTTAAATAATGAAGAAACATAAGTTGTTCATGGGTAGTCAGATTCAATTTATAATAAAATTCAATAATACTAAAGTTAATTTTCTTGTTCAAGCATATATCACCTAAACTCTGGAGGATTATTGTACAAAGCTAGAAAAAGATTTCAAATCATCTGAGGGAACAAAAGTCTAGAATCTCAAGAGAAATGATGGGAATAGGATGAAGTGCCTGTCAAAACCAGATTTTCCACAAAATACAATATAGCAATCATCAAAATAATTTAGTACTGAAAAAGAGATTGATCATGAAACAAATTAGGTACATAACCTACAGAAATAAATGAACACATTAGCCTAATGTTGGATACAGCCAAAAATATCAGCTACTAGGGAAAGAAGTCACTATTAAGGCAAAGCTGCTGAGAAAACTGGAAAGCAGACAAAAAGAAGCCAGGTACAGATCAAGATTTCACATCATATGCCAAAATTAAGGACAAACTCACCCATGACTTAGAAATTTAAAGTAACATCATAAACTAATCAAAAGAACAAGAGGAAAATTATCTTTCATATCTAAAAATAGAGTTTATGACCAAATTTTCATTAAATAATCAAGTCTATTGGATTGAATAAAATTGAAAGGGAAGTTGGGTAACTGAGGGGAGAGGGAGAATTGAAGCAAATTTCTCTGATAAAGTCTTATTTCTAAGAATATGAATTTATTCAAATTTATAAGAATGAAAACCATTCCCCAATTGATGAATGGTCAAATAATGTGAGTGAAAGTTATTCAAGGAAAATATTTCAGCTAATAATAGCCAAATTGAAAGAAATTTCCAAATCAGAAATGATTAAAGAAATACACATCAGGAACTAAGAGGTCTCTCATATCTATATCTCATAGCAATTGACTGGAAAAGTTTATCAAAAAAAAGAAAGAAAATTATAATTATTAGAAGGGCTATAAGCAAATGTACTAACACTAACACATGTTGATGAAGTGGTGGATTATTACAATCATTTTGGAAAGAAAACAATGTGAAACTACTGCCAAAGGTGGCTAAAATTTCATGGGTTTTGCCCCAAAAATGTACCTACTATTATTATTCTTAAGATCAAAGAAAGAAGGGTTCTTATGAACAAAAATATTTATAATAACTTTTTATACTAGCAAAGAACTAGATAGTAATGGAGTGCTCATTAATTGGGGAATGGCTAAGCAAATTGTGAAAGATTAATCTAAGGGAATGCTATTTTGCTGTAATAAATTATGTAAGGGATATTTGCAATGAAATTTAGTAAGACTTGTATGAGTTGATACAGAGTGAAAAAATTTACAATAACAACACTGTAAAAAAGAAGAAACTGTGAAATACTAAAAAATTGTAATCAGCACAATAACCAATCATGATTCCATGGGACTGATGGTCATTCTACCCACCTCCTGACAGAGACGTGAGGATCTCAGGGTGCAGAATGAAATATGTATATTTTTTGGTAAGTGGTCAAAGTGAGAATTTATTTACTTCATTATACATATTTATTATAGTGATTTTCTTTTTCTTTCTATTGTAGTGGAGCACTTGAAGGTGGAAAGCAATATTCGCCCATTAAAAAGAAAGTTTAAAGACTAAAAAAAATGCTATGTTACATTAGACTTTGAATTTATGCAAGCATCTCAGTTGCACCCTAAATATACATAATTTACTCAGTAACTTTAATTGTAAAATACTTAGGTAGAGTCATTAATATATGTTATATGGCTGAGTACAGTGTGAGTATCTTTTAAGCTAAAATGAGCAGGCTTGATATTACATCTTCAGAGCACTGGTGTAAAGCATTTGAATATTATTACTTTGAAGTATCTTTGATATCAGACATATCTCCTCAGCTGAAGATATTTTTAAAGAAAACTCATTGTGAAATAGTCCATGGTTTGAGAGGATGTGAAGTATGTTCTAAATGTCAGAAGAAAGCAGACAAAGCCCTGGATATGGTCTATAAATTACATAAAACAGTGGCATATTCTAGAATCCCTTTAGAGACAAAATTTGAAAGAAATGCTCATTAGTTTCCCCTTTCTTCACTTAAAAATTGGATAAAAATGAAATTAGTTTTTTTTCTGTAAAAAGTGAAAATGTCTAAAGTTGTTATGAAATCAGTGTATGAGACAAAGTTGATATCTGAAAATAGACAGTATGCTGGAGCCAAGCCAGCATAAAAATTTGACTGTAACATGTTACAGTTCTTCTGAGGAGAGATGTCCTGTCTAGCAAGGAACCATTCAAGTCCTGGATAGGACATGCCATGGAGATACTGCTGCAGTGACAAGTGACTAAAATAAAAAAATAGGGTAGATTAATGAAAAGAGTCAAGGACTTCGACTGTAATTGGTATGCAGTCTGAAATCAGAGGAGTATGAGTTCACAGTACTGGAATGCTTACAAAGACAAGAAATGCAATTTGGTCCTGCAGAGAATCTACCATGGATTTATATTTAATTCCTTAACATAAACCAGCATGAAGGAAAGAATTCCTCTGTGTTCACACCATATGAGGGGAGATTGTTTGGGATTCTAGCAGTCAAGGGAACTATGAAGTCAAAAGAAGTGGATAATGTTAGATTGCCTCAAGTAAGACCTGAACAGGTGTAGCCACAATGGCAATTGATTGAATTTGGAAGAACTAAACAGATTGAATATAATGAATTGCTAGTATAATGTTACTTGAGTATAAATCATATTTTAAAAGAATGAGAGCTGTTAAAAGTGACCTTCAAAATAGTTTTGTGTTCATGGGCAACAGAAGCAAGGTGAGGAAAAAAACACATCTAAATAAACTACCTAAAGAGACAAGAACTTTGGAAAAGAGAAACAAAGGATTCTTGGTCCAAAGGTTACAGCACTCTGATTAAAGAACACCAATACAGAAGATGGAAGAAGAGGTGATAGAAATGTGGGCTGGACTTTAAATGTACTCAGAAAAAATAAATAAATAAATAAATAATCAGACATGATGGTAAAGAAAACTAGATTAGCTGACAGAAACAAGGTCAGAACCATGGACAGGGGTCATTTCCAAGTCTGAAGACTATAAACTTGAACTCATAACCAATCTCTCATCTTTCATGCAACCTTTCCACCTAGATGCAAAGAGTCCTTGTGCAGAACTGACTACAACTATACTGCCCTACTGGGCATGGATATCAAATGGCCATCATTTTCTAATCATTCCATTAAACATATTTACAAGATATCTTTACTGTCAATACAAAAGGTACACACACATACACAGGAGGGGAGGTGTGAAAACCAAGTTAGCACCCTGGATGCCTTAGAATCAGTCGGATTCAGGATAAACAAAAGTCCTTGGTCTTTATTCTTGGTCTTTAGAGGTAGAAGTGAACAGGATGGACACAGGATCTCCACAATCTTCCTTCTCTTCTTCTACTCCCAAAGTGGCTCTGGCTTGTCTTACTCCACCCCTTAATCCTTCCCACAATTCTCTGTATACACGAAAAAATTGAACCAGCACAGAATAGTGGGAAGGACCATTTTCCAAGCATATGCTATTAGAGTATTGTCCAATCGGTAATTAGCCTTAAGTGCCCGGTTGTCCGACCTCAGTGCCTCAACTTGGAGTTTCAGCTCTTTACAGGAAGGTAAAAAGGCAGACCCAGGAAATTTCAGTGTACTACACACATATAAGAGAGGAAAACATATGGATAATGGTACTGCAAAGAAACTGAAAATTGATCAGATAGGAGGGGAAGAACTAGGAGGAAGTAATATTATGAAAATCCTGGAAGGAAATAATACCTGGGAGGAGAAGGTGGTGAGCTGTTGCAAATGCTACAAAGTGATAAAGAAACATGATGTACATTATAAGATCATTGGACTTAGTAATAAATAGATCATTGATGGCCTTGGAGACAGCATCCTCAATACAGTGGGGAAATCACAAGCCAGAATGCAAAGACTTAAGTAGCTAGAAGGAGGTGAGAAAATGAAGCCATTGAATTATAGAACTTTTTCTAGAAATTAGATTGGGAGAGGAAGAAAAGATAAAGCTTAATAATTTGCAAGGATGGTAGCATCCCTGCATACAATATTCCATTCCTCCATGAATACAACTTCCCTAAAAATTTCTTTCTACTCAGCTCTCTCTCTTAGAATCTTCAGTTTGCTTTAATAGTCTGCTGAAGTTCAACTCCTTCATAAGATTTTTCTGCTCCTCTCACTCTCAATCTTCCTTTCCTCAACCAAAAGTCACTGTTGTTGTAAAGTTATTTCAATTGTGTCTGTCTCCTCATAACCTCATTTTGAGTTTTCATGTTAAAAATACTAGACTGGTTTGCCATTTCCTTCTCCAGTTTATTTTACAGATGAGGAAACTGAGGCAAATGGGGTTAAGTGACTCATCCACTGTCACACAACTACTGATAAGTATCTGAGGCCATATTCAAACTTTGGAAGATGCGTACTGCTGTGCTCTGTCCACTGTTGTACCAATCAAAATTACTCAGTATTTATTTTCTATATATTTTGCATTTACTTATCTGTGAAATTGTCTGCCCTACATCCACCCTATTAAAATGTCAATATTTTGAGGGCAGAAAAGTTCATTTTTATCTTGGTATGTAATAGATAGAACTTAAATAAATAAATAAAAAGACTTGTTGGTTGATTGATTGGTTTGTTCAATGAAATAATGAAAGTGTTAGACTGTCTGGAATATACTTTTTCAAAGCTGTCATCTAATAAGTGCCAGTTTTACAGAGCCTCTGTCAAGTATGTGGGTCATATATATAGTGTCTCAATTAGGAGTGAGTATTTTTTCAGAGAACAAAGAAGTGCTTGTCAGCTGGTTATGTTCAAAGAATCTTCATGAACAAAATACTTTTTTAAGAATTTCTGAGTTATTATAAAATTAGTAATAAGGGTGCTATGTAATTAAGCTGCTCAGTAATTTTTATTTTATGGGTTTATGGTCAGAACAAAACAAAAACCGAATTAAAAGAAAAGATATTCTGACCTAAACTCTAACACCATTTGGAAAATATTGAAATGGGACATACAAATAGACATTTAAGGACTTGATAAACTGCCTTAAGTATGTACCTATTTTGACTTATTTCAATCCAAGAAAACCCTTTGTACTGCATATTGATGAAAGCTTGGAAGATTTTGGAGCAGTCATCAGTTATTCACCAAATATTTAGTACATTCATCAACAGAGAACTTACCTACAATTTGTCTTATTGTCCCATGCACAAATTGAAATTGTTGCCTTTGAAACTGGCAACATCAAGTAGTATGGAGATCATGGATAGTAATCAACTTAAAGTATGATATAATAATATACTGAAGTCTCTCTTCACTAAGTCTAAGTCAGATAGTTCCTTGTTGGATGGGTGTCAGCATTAATTAAGTATGAATTCAATATGCATTGTGGGTCAGGGGTGACCAAAGTGGAATTTAAATGCCCTCCCCAAACGTTGTGACTTCAAATCTATTATGTTAGTCATGGAAATGAAGGCTATCTCTCTTATGGATCTTTATCACATCAAAATGCATCTAAAAGCTTGGGGCTTCCACAAGAGTGTGTCATTGAAGTTTATGAACTTTGCAGTGAATGTCTTAGGTGATTAAACACAATCCTTCAGGAAGAAGGACTATAAAAAGTGATATCAGTCAGAAAGTGAAGGAATGACCTTCAGGACCCAAACTTTTAAGGTACATTATTATGGAAACATTGGCAGAAGTTGGAGCTATTCAATTGAGTGTTCTACCTAATTATCCAACCCCCATCAGTACCAGGAAGTAGCTGGTGCTGCCTAAAGTATGTTGTTTTACATTATTTCATGATTTTGGATACTTAGATAAACAGAAGACCTCAACTAGTAGGATTTCCCTGGACCAAATGGTAACATGTTTATATAAGATGGAGACTACTGTTCAGTACTGCAAAAATAAAGTCCTATCAATTAGTGCCATTGGATACTATAATTAGGCACCAGCCTTTGAAATCTATATGAAATGAATTTTTTTCTCTGGAAAAAGAAAGGAAAAAATATAAGCAAAATCTTAGTGACAAAGCATTTCACTACACATGCTCAGACATATTCAGCCAAAGCATCTACATTTTCTAAGGTATTATGAGGGAATTTCTTTGTATATGTCTTCCTTGCCAGAACCCACTCTAATCAAGGTAGAGACTTTGAAAACCAACTACTTAAGGCAGTGTTGGCTTTGGCAGGAATCAAAAAGTCTAGAGCAACACCTTATCACCCTTAGGGAGACCCACAGTCTGAACATTTATACCACAAATTGCTTAACATTCTGGAATCCCCAAAGACAAAAGAAAGAACTCAATGGAGTCAATGCATGGTATTTTTAGTATATGTGTAAAATACTACCAGGAATGAGGCTATCTAAAAGTTTGGAACTTCCACTAAAGTGTGTCATTGAAGTTGATGAACTTTGCAGTAATTGCAAAGTCACTTAGTGATTTGTCTCAGTTTCTCCATCTATAAAGATTTTAGACTAGATGTACTGTAAAGTCTCTTCTAGTTATGACCTTATGGCTATTGAAACAGTTTACAGAGATAATACAGATAATTGTAAGAGATAATTGTAAGAGGGATTAGGGGGTATACAGATAATTGTAAGAGGGATTAGGGGGTGGAGCAAGACAAGCCAGAGTCACTTTGGCGATAGACTTAGTAGAAAGGAGGTTGTGGAGAGCTTGTGCCCATTCCCTTCACTTCTACCCCTAAAAACCAAGAATAAAGACCAAGGACTTTTGTTTATCCTGACTCTAGCTGATTCTAAGGTATCCAGGGTGCTAACTTGGTCTTCACAGCATTTTCTTACTGCTTTAGTTTCAAGAAATTCCTTTTAGCCATAAAAGCACAAATCAAGAATTTTGAGGGACCTTAGAGATATTTCAGTTTCCCATATTATATTCCCATATTATAATGGAGAATTGATACTAAAAGAGATTACAGATGACAAATATATACAGATTTATACAGATGACAAATCCTAATTAAGGCTCAGATACTGAATGAAACTCAAGTTCATATACAAAATGACAAAGCCTGGACTAAAATCAGGTCTTATGGATTCAAGAGATAATAAGTTTTTTTTTTTTTAATGACATATCATCTATAATAGGGTGTTGTTAATCCTATGCTCATATAAAGCTATCCAGATTCCTTAAGGTGACATTTTCTCTTCCTCCAATAATTAGTAACAAAAATAATAATTAACAGTAATAGTACTGGCTAGCAATTATGTAACTTTTTGAGGTTTTCAAAGGCATGATAGATAAGAGTTCTGCAACTGGAGCCCAAGAAGATCTGACTATGAATTCTTCAGTAGAATTCTTACTAAATGTGTGAACCTGAGCAAATCACTCTCTCTGTACCTCAGTTTTTTCATTTATAAAAATAGGGATAAGAATAGTGTCTACTTCACAGGGTTGAGAGGAAATCAAATGAGATAACATGTGCAAAATGCTTTGCAAACCTTAAAATACTCTATAAATGTTATCATCATGTAAAGAGGAAAGTATACTCCTGGAGGGCAGAAACTATTTCATCTTTGTCTTTTTGTCCCTATCGTGTTTTGCAGAGTACAGGTACTTAGTAGATGCCTTTTGAATTGAATTGTAAGTTTTGGCTGGGAAAAAGGTTAGGGTTTTTTCCTTCTTCTAAAGGTTGCCATTATTTTTGTGAGCATGTTGGTGGGGTGTTTTTTTTCCTTGAATAGCAATGAAATATGAAGGATTCTGAGTACATGTTGTTGCCAAGCTATCATATTAAAATGTATTCTTTCCTTTAGTCTTTTCAGTGTTTATTTAACAAACAGAAAGACTCAGTGTTTGAAAGTTACAGTAGCTCTAGGCCCAACTTCACCAGTGAAACCTAAACTTATCCCTTTTGTATTTAAAAAACCAAGGGGAATGTCTTCTTTTCAAAGAATTTTCCTCCAAATCATTTTACATTCCAATGGGGTGGGATCTCATAGTCCTGTCCAATATCCATAAACATTTTCCTCTTGAAGAAATTCCCTCTTTCAAAGCACCATCTGGTGTGGGTCCCTCTCTGAAGGAGGTGGCGGGACTTTAAGAGCCTGCATTCATGGGTGAGTGGAGAGTTCAAGGAATAGGCCAGCCATTCTTTAAGGGTTCCAGCCCAGCTCATACCTCCTGAGACTGATTTGTGGAGCCCCTGGGGCTCTTCTGACCTGAACTATTCAATGAATAGCAAACCCTGCTATCTCACTCTTCTTAGAAGGGGCCAAAAGAAATGAACCGATGACTCAATAGAGTTGAAACTTTAGAAATCATCCAGCTAATACAAATTATAGACATTTTTATAATGCTTTGAGCATCATGAAATCTTTTATATACTCTGTCTTATTTGAGCTTTGTTACATCCTTGTACGGGGGACAGGTCACTTTTATCACCCTGACTTTACATAGGAAAGAATCAAAATTCAAACAGATCAATTGATCTACAAAGAATCATTCTGGTAGCAAGCTACTGAGGTGAAATTTAAAAGCAAATTTTCCTAAAGCCAAGTCAAATGTTTTCTATTCTATAATGTGGGTAACTCCTGTACTTACAAATGCAGAATATATCTAGTTACGATAAAAATAGTGATAAAAGTCTATCAGTAAGGAGAAGGCTTAGTGGAGTGTAAAGAAAGAAGAAATTGGAGCGAATAGAACTGGAGTTGGAACAGGGAGAACTTAAGTCTAAAATTTGTCTCAGTATCTTACTAATTCTTTGACTCTGGGCAAACCAATAAGTCTCCCTCAGTCTGTTCCCTTAAATATAAAATGGAGATTATAATCATTGTTGTTCATCCTTTATTTCAAAGAAGATGGATGACATTACAATATTGGAGTTGGCATATGATGTGTGTTAGCTGTGGCTGATCAGACAAATATGAGTTGGGAAGATTCTCCCATGGATCCAGCACGAGGAATCCATTAAAACATAGAGTGGGAGTGATTCTATATTTGTACAACTCATGCTTCCCTTGTGCTACAACATTCTGCTTTGCCCATGGAATGAATACAGACTTCTGTGATATTGGCCCGCCATGCTGGATAGTCCTGTGCCAGCTTTTCTTTTGGTTCACAGTCAGTGCTACAGTTTTTCAGGGATATCTTGACAATATTCTTATGCTACTTCTGACCATGGAATAAGCATTTGTCTTACTGAAGTTCTCTGCAAAATTATCTTTTAGGTAAATCTGCTGCATTCTCAATGGTTCGTTGTTAAGAACAAATAGCATAATTCTCAGTAGGATGCTTTGTAAACTTTAAAGTACTTTGGAAATAATTTGAAGTCTTCTATTTTAGAAACAAGATACTGAGCACGAACCTTAATGCATAATCCACCCCTAAGGCTTCCTAAAAGAAACAGTTTGTTAGTGTAATCACTGGGCCTAAAAGCAAGAAGAGCTGAGTTCAAATCTGTCCTTCATTACTTTCTAGCTTCATGACTGAGTCATTTTACCTATAGCTTCTTAATTTCCTTAACTAAAAAAAATGAGAAAATAAAAGCACCTACCAAAATAAGAAAGAAAAAAAATCAAAAAACAAATTTTCAATTTTAAATACTTTTTAATACCTTTTAAAAATAAGCACCTATCTCTTAGAGGTTTTTTGAGAATCAAATGAGATCATATTTGTAAAGCACTTAGCACAGTATCTATCACATAGTAAGTGCTTAACAAATATAACTTTTCTCCATCTTGACATGGGATCAGTGACATTTTTAAAATATATTTTGTTAATATAATTTGTTTTTTTATAATTCTATGGTCTTTTTTTTCCTTTAAGCACATTATTTTAAGAAACAGTTTATAGGCTCCACTAGTCTGATCCAAAAAAACTTAATAAGCCCTTAGTTTTAGCCTCATCACACTTTTCCAGCCTTAATTTAACAAATTCTTCCAAATACTATAATCCAACAAAACAATATGCCATGGGCTTTCCTATCTATTTCTATTTATCTACACACAGACACACACACACACACACACACACACACACACACACTCACCTACATACATATGTATGTACGTACATAAACTCTGTACTTAAAAACTCCTATCAATTCTCAACCCTTCCATACTTGACTAAAGAATGTGAAACTCTTTGATTGTTCAGACTCCCTTTCTTAGCATTTTGGACAAGTTACCAGCAGTTAGAAAGATGGTGTCATGGAAAACAAAAAATTGCTTGGACCTAGAAGAACTGAACTGTAATTCTGATTCTGACACTTGCTAGCTGTGTGCCCATAAGCAAGTTTCTTGAGCTTCAGTTTCATCATCTGTAATTCTTAGTATAATTATGTCTGTATTACCTAACCCGCAGAGTTCTTGTGAGAAAAGCACTTAGTAAAAGTGAAATCATATCAGTCAATAGAAAGTAGACATGTAGATCCCTTCCCTTGCCAAAACTCAACTTTTCTCAACTATAAAATGGATTAGATCGCCTCAGAATTCCTTTTAAGTTCTAGGTTCAAGATCCCCTATGAGTAGGTTCCTCTATGATGAAGATGAACTTTCAAATCCATCCCTCACTATTCCACCTTGCCTTTGATACCTACAAATATCAAGTTCCACTTATCCTGGGTGAATGTACCATCAAATATTATTCACTGAACTCATCATGGGGACCAGAAGATTATTTGGTGCACAGCAAAAAATAACCAGAATTTAGTCTTGCAAAGTAGAAAGACACATTTTTTATGATGATATTTTTAGTGTTTCAATGTGATCACTGATTCATGTTTTTATTATTAAATATTTGACTCTTAACATCTACAAAGGAAGAAAACAGTCAGATTTGCTGCTTTTGCTTTCAGTTCTTTACTTTCATTTATTTATAAGGTCTTAGTTGCAGATCAAAAATGTCCTTCAGTTAATAGCTGACAGAGATGTCAGCTGTCACAAGGTTTTTTAAAATCCCAAATAAACACCAGGAAGGCTGCTTTTGATGGCAATAATTTAAGTTTTGCTTCAAATATAGCACATCGGTCCTTTTTTTTTTTCCTTTTAAGCAGTTTTATTGGAATTCCTTGGAATAGGTCTACACTATGGCTTTCAGATGACTTTATTAACAACAAGCCAGCAATGGAAGCCAAGCATTTGAAGAGCTTGTAATAAACATTATTCTGAGGCTTCCGCCTCCAAAGTTCTACAACTCAGATGCTAAGTGTTTCTCCCAGTGCTGTGGAAACAGTTGTATCAGCTTTGGACAACTATGCTCAGGACTTGGAGTAGAAAGAAGAGAAAGCAGAATAATAATCATCTCTACCCTGACCAAACTCCTATACAACCTTGTCCATCAGTTCCTTCATCCTTTGAGAATCTAGGAGGGCAGAGGGAAGAAGGCAGGAAAAGAAGAGAGGGGAAAGGCATTACAGAGAAAGGAGTCTTAACTTCTCTTCCAAACTGTTGCAGTTGTTTTTTCAGTCTTGTCCACTTTTTTGTGACACCTCTTGGGGGTTTTCTTGGCAAAGACACTCGAGTGGTTTGACATTTCCTTTCCCAATTCATTTTACAGATGAGGAAACTGAGACAGAGTCAAGTGACTTGCCTAGAGTCACATAGGAAGTTGGGAGGGCAGGGAGTAGAAAACGGAAGAGGAAAAAAAAAAACCCTGCAATGGGAGGAGTCTGGTTTTTTTTTTTTTTCTAAACTGTGGAAAGAACTGAATGTGTAATCTTGGGTAAGCCACATCCTTTTTAAGGGTCTCTTCTTTTTCTATAAAAAGAGGGGGTTAAAATGTAATGGAAAGAGCACAAATTTGGGAGCTAGAAAATTAGAATTCAAATCTCAATTTTGCCTCAAATAACTAATGTAACTTTGGGCTAATCACTTGACTTCTCTGAGATCAGTTTCTTCATCTGTAAAATTAGGGGATTGGACTAGAAGGTTTCTTCTAGCTCTAAATTCTGTGACTCAGTGATCTCGAGGGCTTCTTCAAACTTTAAAATTCTAAGAGTCTTCATACCAGCAAATCATTATTAACAATAATTCTTGACAAGCTCCACCAACATTTGAGCCATGTTGTTTCTGAAACTGACATCAATCCCTATCATCATCTCCCAATTTCCTGAGCATAGGCATATGGGAATATATATCATGTCTCTTTATGAATGCATGTCATGTCATGTATTTGGAAGATCCAATGATTTTATTAAACTGGCTGTTTCCTCCATGGATGCAGAGACCAACCTCTTCCCACTGCAGCAGATAATCTTAATGAGAAGGCATGAGTGGGGAAAAAATTAATCATTCTCCTGGATCTATATGGTGATAAACCTCAATTAGTGTAATTAGACATGTTTTCCAACATATGTTACAAAGTCTATTACCAGAATCAAGAGCTGAAAAACATCCAGAATATTACATTATATGAGATTTTTTTCTTATGTATTTCACATCATTTATTGAATTCTAAAAAGGATGAGATTTCCTACTTCTATAGCCAATGGGTGGATCATTTCTCTATCTCAAAAAAGGAGTCAGTGCCATTGAAAAGGTGTAGCTAATATTTTTTAAGAGTTATGAAATCAGTTACTGACACACCCAATTGTACTTTCAATTAATTTATACTTATTTTTCTGTTTACATATTGTATCCCCATTAGAATATGACTTCCTGGAAAATACATCCAGGACCCAACACATAGAAAGTAATTGATACACTTTGTTTAATTGAGTTGAACCAAAATGAGCATAACTCTAGATCAAACTATACCCCACACAATTAAACATTAAGTAAAACATGGTATTCATGCAGTTTGGTCCCATCTATTTAAAACCAAGGATTATTAAAGGTTGGACAGTATTGATCAATTTATAATAGAAAGTTTTTCTTAGAAGCTAAACATCATTGGTGATGGTCATTAAAATCTCATTACCTTGATCTGAAGAATTTTCTACACTTGTATCTGCTTAAGTTTCTCCTCCAAACCAGAATATTTAGTTTTAGGTTTGATTAGGGTTTTTTCATGGGAGGAGGAAAATGAACTGATGTTAGCTTCTAGAGTGACATGGAAAGGCCTTATACAGGCAGTGATATTTGCATTAAGCTTTGAAATAAATTCTGAGGTAAAATGAGAAGGAAGAACATTTCAACTATCAAAGACAATTTATCATACCTGCATTTATCTTACTAATATGAGAATACTTCACCTATCTGGCTAGAATTTGACTGACTCATCTAGGATTTTATCTTAGTATATTCCATAGTGGAATAAAGAGTCTAAAAGACTCCTTGCCCTTCTTTCATGATCCAAAACATATCTTCATCACTCTACAACTTGCTTTCATGATTTTAGAAAGTTGATGATTGAATGGATTTGGCAGAAGGGGACAAGGAAAGAGTCAAAGATATTTCTGAATTCTTCAGTCCTTGCATTCAAAGAACTTGCCAAGAGTCAGCTACATTTGGGGATTGGCAGCAAGTTCCAAGACCAAATGAGTTTTCTCAGTCAAAGAAAAAAAATATTCTGTGCAAGATCACAAGAGCTTAAATTTGATTTTAAGAAATCACAGAATCTTGAGGTAGTATAAACCTCAGTCAGTCAGCCAGTCAACAAACATTCGTGGAGCACATACAATGTACCAGACATTGTGCAAAACACTGGTAGCCATTAATCCAACCCAAACCTGAAAAAGATACATCTCTAAAACATATTTAGTCCAGGAAACTAATTCATTTTTGAGCATTTCAATTAGAATTGCAGTCTTAGTATCCCTGAATTTAGGGTGGGTTAAGTCTCTATATGTCTATGACAAGGTGTACTTTTTCCTCTTTATTCTTCTCTTGCTCTGGCTTTTTCTCTTACTAATCTATCCAATCTAAGTTATAGTATTAAAAATGTAATGTTTAGAGTTGGGGGGCTTGTTTTGAAAGTCAGTGTCTGTTGCATATCACATGTGTGACCTTAATCAGGTAATCTATGTGGACTTTTAGATTTATACTCAATAAGGCTGGGGAGACTGTGCAAAACCAAGACTCTTCATCGTTTCTGTGGCATGGACCCCCTTTAGCAGTTTAAAGAAGCCTATGGAATCCTTCTCATAATCATGCTTTTAAAAATGTAAAATGAAATAAATAGAATTAGAAAGTAGATAATTATATTGATATGACAATGTGATTTTTTTCCCATTCACATTCATGTACCTCCTGAAATCTATCCATGAATCCTTTTGGAAAATTTTTATAGTTGAGGGTCTAAACAGTGGCCGCTGAATCGGAAAAACTCCGTTTACATCCCAATCCTAATGAAGGGCAATGCTAAGGACTGTTCAAATTACCAAACAATTGTGCTTATTTCCCCTACCATCAAGATAATACTCAAAATTCTGCAAGCTAGGCTTCAGCAATCTGTGAACAGAAAATAACCAGAACAACAGACTTTCAAACAGGCAAAAGAAATAGAGACCAAATTGCCAACATTTACTGGATTATAGAGAAAGCAAGGGAGTTTCAGACAAAAAATCTATTTTTGCTTCATTAACTACATTAAGCCTTTGATTGTATGGATCGCAACAAAATGTGGCAAGTCCTCAAAGAGATGGGAGAACCAGATCATCTTATTTGTGTTCTGAGGAATTTACATGGAAACCAAGAAGCAATTGTTAGAACCAAACATGGAATAACTGATTGGTTTAAGATTGAAAAAGGAGTACAACAAGGCTGTATATTATCATCTTATTTATTTAACTTATATGCACAGTACATCACGTGAAATATTAGACTGGAAGAATCAAAAGCCAGAATTAAAGTTGCCAGGAGAAACATCAGCAATCTCAGATATGCAGACAATACTACTCTGATGACAGAAAATAAAAAGGAATGAAGAAGCCTCTTGAGAGTAAAAGAAGAGAGTGTAAAAATTGGCTTAAAGCATAACATAAAAAAAAACTAAGATCTTGGCAACTGGTCTCATTGCTTCCTAACAAATAGAGGGGAAAGAAATGGAAGTAGTGTCAGATTTATATTCTTGGACTCAAAAATCCCCGCAGATGATGACTCCTGCCATAAAATTTTTAAAAATGCTTGCTCTTTAAAGGAAAAGCTATGGCAAATCTAGATAGCATACTAAAAAGCAAAGACATAACCTTGCCAACAAAGATCCAGATAGTCAAAACTATGACTTTTCTAGTAGCAATATATAGCTATGAGAGTTACACTACAAGAAAAACCGAAAGCTATAGAATTGACACCTTCGGATTGTAATTCTGGAGAAGACTTTTGAGAGTCCCTTGAACAGCAAGAAGATCAAATCAATCAATACTTAAAGAAATTATTTCAGTCAGTTCACAAGAAAGTGAAATACAAAGCTTAGAATACTTTGAGCACATAATGAGAAGATGGGACTTATTGGAAAAGACCCTGGTGTCAGGAAAGATTGAAAGTAAAAAGACTCATGATAATAACAACACCTAACAATGAATTCAGTCCTGTCTTATTCATTGTGACCCCATCTGTGGTTTTCTTGGCAAGCATGCTAGAATGCGTTGCCATTTCCTTTTCCAGCTCATTTTACAGATGAGGAAACTGAGGCAAACAGACTTAAGTGACTTATACAGGATCATAGAGCCAGTAAGTTTCTGAGGCCAGATTTGAACCCAGTGCCAAATGCTAGAAACTTCAGGTCCATCACTACAACCACTGTGCCTATCTAAACAGGAACTACTCTAAAAATCAACTGAACCACAATAAAATACTCTGGTGAATTATAAAGAACAATCTGGGCCTTGAAGAATTGATAAAAACGGATACCCTCCTAACTTCCATTTAGAGGTGGAAACTATGAATGTGGAATAACTATCAAATAGAGTTGCTGCCCCAATTGGCTTTGCTTGATTTTATGTATGTGTATATATATATACATATATGTGTATGTATATATATATATATATATATATATATATATATATATATATATATATATATACACACACACACAAAGGTTCCATGAGGATTAAGGAGAAATGCTTATTATATAAAAGGCAAAAATAAGACTTCATTTTTTAAAAATTATACTTGAACTATTTTCCTTATAATGTTATTCTGAGGTTCATATGTGATGAGTATGGAATCTTTTTTTTTATCATTTTAAATGATAACATGACTTCTTATTATTCTTTTTATTGCATTAGAGCTACTGCCTGAGGGCTAATATCCTGGGAATTCCCATTAAGTCATCTTATAAGAGTTACATTCTAGGGTTGCAAGTTAAGTTTCTAGAGCTGAAGGGAATCTTGGCGATCATCTCACCTTCTCATTTTACAGATGAAGGATCTGAGACCCACATGGGGAAATGACTTACCCAAAACTATGTAGAAAGCTAGGAACAGACCCAAAACTAGAACAAGGGAATCAATGTAATCCAGGAGAAATAATGCTGGATTTGGATACTAGATTTGAATCCTGTATTTTTATCCATACAGCCTTCAGAAAAATCACTAAATCTCCCTTAGGGCTCAGTTGCCTTATCTATAAACTGGAGATGGGGATTGAGATACCTTGAAGTTCCTTCTCATAATTCTATATAATCCCTTGACTTCCATTCTAGAACTCCTATGTAGGCACCAAAACCCCATAATCAGATTCATGAGAGAGCAAGAGCTCCATTTCCCAAGACAAACTGGTACCAAAGTATAAACTTCTCTTAAATACTAATAGGTTGGAGCCAGCAACTGATTCTGTCTTGGTAAGAAATCCACCTCCCTTCCCACTATCTCCATTAAAGGGTAAAATTTAGGTCAAATGTCTTAGAAAAGTGGCAAATTTAGCTACCCACCAGGAATATCCTTAGACTGTTGACATCAACAATAAAGAGCAGGGTTAGAGAATTCATTCCTGGGAGGTGAGAGGCCAATTCACTTAAAAAAATGTATATGGCTCAGGGCAGAACAAGGCCAAATTTGACATAAACACAATGGTGTTTAAAGAATTCCTGGGAAAGAAATTTTGCCATTGAGTCGAGTGGAGGAGGGGTACAGGACTCCAGACTACCCTCAGCCCTCAACCACGACAGCCCAAGCCATGTAGAATATTTAAAGCCCCAGCACCATCTTATTGTCATTTGTTAGTTAACCAGCTTGGGGAAGGGTTGCAAGTAGAGTTATGGGACGACATCAATGAGTAGCCCCTTTACCAAGGACCATAGTATTTGAAGGGGCCAACATCCTTGTCAGTACCTTTACAAAGAGCGTTCCTTCCTCTCACAGAAAGCTGGGCTTTATGGAAAAACTGAACCTACCAGTACATACAGAGGAAATTCCAGAGTGCAGTTACTGACAGACACGTCTTGGAAGTTAGCTGGTTACTTTGGCAAAGGCCCAACCATTTCCTTCTCACCCCGACCCCTACACACACACACACACACACACACACACACACACACACACACACACACATACACACACATACACACACACTCCCTTTAAAAAAAAAAGTTTCTTAGGATCCCAAAGACCCAACTAAAGAAAAACTGGCACTTCTGTTTACAACACAATTGTGTGTTCTTGCTTCACATCAAAGAGAGCAGAGGAGAAAACATGACTTGGGCAAGAGAAATTTGGCAAACCTATAGGGTGCATGGACTTGCCAGGCAGACTGCTTGGGGCTCAGGACATGGAAATATTATGTTTTTTCCTAGGTTCACTAAGCCAAAGAATTTCTCAGAATTTCACGAACACTCTGATGAAGTCCTTGGGCCATTTCTGTATGCTTATCACCCCTCCCCAAGCAAGTTGCTTGTGCCTCAGTTTCCCTAGGAACAAGAGACTCATCCACTCCTCAGTCAGGCTTAATGCTGAGGACAAATTGGACAGATTTAGGAAGGCATTAGACGTATTACTGTTAAATGGCTCAGCCTCTTCTAGCTCCTTCCTTGTCGCAATGCCAGACCCTTTCCCTGCCTGCCCACACTCACTCATTCATTCAGGCAATATACGACAGCTGTATTATATGTCGTAGGGAAGTAGAGGATCTATTTTAGCCATTCGGGAAAAGACTTGTAAATCCTGTGACCAAACAGCTCTAATCTAGTGTTTAATGCAGAGCGTGATTTAGTGAGGGACTGACTGAAGTGTTATTGGAATTTTGAAACACAATCAGTGCCAAACGCTAGAAACGTGCGTTAGACCTTCAATGAATGGATGCCAAGCATGGGTCCTAAGGAGAAACAAAGCTCAAGCTGAGAGCCTTCCCAGAAGCCAGATGGCAAAGAGACCTCAGGAAGAGGCCCTCTCTGCCTCTCCAATCCCCATATACCGGGGTTTGTCTAATGAGCTCCCCAGAGCATCTCAGAGGCTCCACTCACTCCTAGAAGCCAAACACACTGTCATAAGATCTGACATTAGCACTGGAAGTCACCAGGTCCAAGTCCTTCATTTTAAGACCAAACAAATTGAAATCAAAATAAAATGAAGTGACTTGCTCAAGATAACTATGATAGGAACTATAAGAGGGAAGAGTCTGACTTTAAAAGCAGAGTTCTTTCCTTAGTGGGTTTCAAACTGGGGTCCAGGAATCTTTTTTAATATTTCAAAATTTCAAGGTTTTTTTTTAATAATCCTAGATATGTTACTTTATATATCTAACAAGACACTTCCAAGAAGGGAACCATACTTCTGAAGTCTCCCAAAGTATCTTGGGGATTACAGGATAGATTTCTTTCTTAAGGACCATGCTTTAAGCCAAACCCACTCTGACTCTCATTACTGGCCACCAAAAGGTCCTCCACTAAGCCCCATGTGATCATTGTTTGGGTCCTGATTGACTAAGATTGAATGTAAATACCTGCCATTTCTACTTTGACCAGAAACCCTGAGGTTCTTTTTATTTATTCATTTAGTTAGTTAGTTTCTTTTTGATTAAGTAAAAGAGGAGATTCTTTGCCTGAATTTCTATCTAGTCTTAGTCACTGAATCGGTACCGCCTCAGTCAAACTGGGACTTGTTGAAGACCTTAGCTTAAAAAGTGCAAGATCTCCCTTAGCATCCAAGGCCATCTCCAGTCACCATGACCTATATCTTGCCGTGGACCCAATGGATCTGGAAGGGAAAGTGAGGCAGGGGACTTTGCCCAGCCCTCCTTCACTTAAATCCAATTCACTCACCTGTAGTGGTGTTACCTCCCTGATATGATGGTTCTCTTCCAGAACAAAGAACAAATAACAATATTTTACCAGATCAAAGGGGATCAAGACACAGTGAAATTTTTGAATAACAGATCTAGATGAGAATATCATCATAAGAAAGCATTGAGGAAGCTTTCCTCATTAACAAACCAACCACAACCTCATAATACACATACTATATCTGATTAAACAATTAAACAAAAAAAAAAAATTGGTGAAGCGTGGTAACTTCTTTTTATGCAAAACTCTAATAAATTTCAACTGTTCAAGAAAGTGTTTCATTAATGAGCCAATTACTTCTTGAGAATGTGCCATTTCAAACAGAAAACAATTTATTAATTTGTAATATTTTTAGTGGAGAATAATTTCATCATGCAAGAACACATAGAAGGTTCTTGCCTCCTCACTCACAGCCACTTTCCTCAAGTTACTTGATCTTTCTGGGCCTCAGTTGTATTATCTATGGAATGGGAATGTTCTAATACTTTATAGGAATAGTAGGAGTAATATAGAGGAAAAGCTGACCATGAAGTCAGGAAGATTTGTTTTAGTCCTTATCTCCAACACAGATCTGTATTACTATATCAAGTCACTTACTTCTTGATGTCCCCTACACCTTAAGACTAAAAATTTCCAATAAAAATTATATTTATTCTATATATTCTTAATAATATAAACTCTCTGATAAAAAATAACATCCTTAACATCAAGGATTATTAATTTTCTCTTAATTAATGTATCCTCATTACTGGAACATGGTAAGCATTGAATAAATGTTTAATTGACTAAGTTGCCATTTGTATTGGTACAAAAAGTTTCCACAATGGAAATTCCATAAGTCATTGATAACACTGATAAAATAATAGGTCTAAACCAAAAACGAAAATAAAAATTCTCTTGAAAATAAGGAGATTGTGGGGGGTTGTGTGTTTAAATTCTAGGAGCTTTTTTAAAGAGATTGAAAGAACTCAAAAAATAAAAAGAGAGGTTAAATAAATAAACAAGGTCATTAGCTAATTAGTAGCAGAGACATGATAAGAATCTACGGGTTCCAATTCTTTGTCTAATATTCTTTTCTTTTTGCTATATTTCCTCTCCAAGTTATCAGTCAAGTTCCCTTTAGTGAGCATCAAGTTAGCTGTTATGATTCTTAGAAATAGACCAGCTGGTTCTCAATAATGTTCTCCCATTTTTACAGATACAATACAAACAAATGAAAAAAGGTAACAAATTTCCATTCCCACAAATCTCTAGAATTATCTCACAGCCTACCAGCATCTCCCATTAAGGCCACTATGGACAGTGACTGATGGAGCGGTTGCTTATCTGAGCATGTTTTGTCTCAAATCCCAGCACAAAGTGGAATGTCTTTGTGAGACTTCTCCTTGATTTTGACTTCCTGTAGTCTAGTCAGCCTGTAGTCAAAAGGCATCAATTTCCAGGAAACTGCCACACTAAAGGAAGTTGAAACTGACACATCTTCTGACCCCTTCTTCCTTCCTGTGTCCCTCCCCAGAGGCTTTCCTTAGGAAGATGAGCATCTGCTGACATCCTCTTGCCCCTAACCCTCCCCCACTCTCCCTCTCCCTCTCCAAAGAGTAATTAAAATCCCCACTTTGACTAGCAATATGGACCTTCCAAGTCTTCACATCCACTAATGATGTCGTCTGTTATAAATTCTCATTACTATACTTTATATGGTAAATAAAAAAAAAAAAGCACCGAGTTTGACTTTACAGAGGTTCCGATGGACGTTATATACCAATATACAGTAGTAGTGTGACCTGGGAAGGAGATTAGCCAGGTTGGGAATGATTTAAAATGCCAAACTGAAGGGTTTACAGTTTATACTAAAAACAATAAGTTTTCAATCTTTCTGTCCTAACTGTACATTACCCTCATTTCCATTCTCTACAACCTAACCAAACTGAACTGTTCCCTGTTCCCCACACACATCACTCCATCACCCATCCTTGTGACTTTGCCTTAAGGATCCCTCTTCCAAGACTGAATTCTACATTCCCATCACCTTGCAGAATCTCTCAGTTCCTTCCAACTCAGAAAATACTTTTTCTGACCACTCCCATATCTTTAATATTTAATGCCTCCCCTACCTTTTTTAACTACCTCAAAAGAACTGCTAGATGAGTAGAGCAACAGACTTGAAATAAGGGTAGTGCTCAGTTTAAATCTGTCCTCTCACGTTTTCTAGCTGTGTAGCTCCGGGCAGATCATCTAACTTCTTTTTGTCTCAGTTTCCTCATCTATAAAAGTAGATTCCCAAGATTGTTGTCAGAAACAAATGTATAAATTGCTTAGAATAGTACCTGGCATTTAGTAAGTGCTATCTACCAGTACATATAATTTAAATCTCTTCTACACATCATAAACATGTATATTGTCTCTCCCTCATTCGAATATAAGCTCCTTGAGAATAAGGGATTTTTTTATTGGCTTACATTTTTATCCCCATTGCCTAGCACAGTGTTTGGCACATACTGGTCACTTAATAAATGCTTGTGGATTGATTGGCTAATTGTCCTTTGTCCTGTTCATACCATTTTTGAATTATTCTGTCAAGTTGAGGGTCCTTTAGAAAGGACATTGATGACCTGGAGTCCATCCAGAAGAGGGTAATTAGGATGCTGGCCTCAAAGCCATGGGAGGATCAGTCAAAGAAATTAGAGAAATTTAACCTGAAGAAGAAAAACTTGGAGGAAATGTGATCTTGATCTTTACATATTTCAAGGTTTGCATTTGAAAGGAATGTTAGACTCATTCTGTTTGCACTCAGAGGATAGAAAGGTGAATAATAGGAGGTGGCAGATTTGGGTTCTAATTAAGGAAAATCTTTCTAACAATTAGAATTATTCAAAAATGGAATGGGATACCTTGGGGCAGTGAGCTCCCTGTCCCTGGAGATTTTCAAATGGAAACTAAATGGCCATTTGTCAAGAATGCTGCAGACAGGGTTCATTCTTCAGGAATGAGTTCAACTAAATGCCCCCGAAATACCTTCCATGTCTGAGAACCTATGTTTTGAGTCTGGGAGGTGTCTAAGAATATAAAGAAGTGACACAAACTCAGAAAAGGGTGTGTGTGTGTGTGTGTGTGTGTGTGTGCATGTGTGTGCACACATGCATGTATTATGTGGACATGTGTATGCACACATGCTATATACAAAAGTATATATGCAAATATTTGTGAATCTATGTAGCTAAATGAGCATGTGTTGGCGGATATGAGGTAGAGGTAATAATGATATTTTTTTCCACAAGAACTTTTGTCTAAATTGTATAATTTTTTAAAAGAGAGACATAAAGAGAAAGAGAGAGAGAGAAGGAAGGAAAGGAATAAAGGAAAGAAAGAAAGGAAGAGAAAATGAAAGGAAAGGAAGAAGAAAGGAAGGAAGGAAGGAAGGAAGGAAGGAAGAAAGGAAGGAAGGAAGGAAGGAAAGAAGGAAGGAGGGAGGGAAGGAGAGAAAGAAGGAAGGAAGGAAAGAGGGAGAGAAAGAAAGAGGGAAGGAAGGAAGGAAAGAAAGAGGGAGGGAAAGAAAGAAAAAAAGAAAGAAAGAAAGAAAAAAGATTTTGCAAGACCTTCCTGGATGAGCCATGGTCATCCTGAACTATCAAAGGTCCTGCCCAGACGCAGCAGCTGTCAGGAAGGGTCCTTATTTTTAGCCTTTTTATAACTTAGACACCTCCAAGGTGGACACAGCCAATCAGATACTATCCTGATCTCTGCTGTGGGGACCACCTTCAATGTTTTGGCTCCAAAGAGTCGTTTCTTTCCAATTCACTGACACGGGGATATATATCTCTAAACTTGGCTGCCACCATCCATGCATGCCTTGAGGATTACATACCAAGTGAACTTTGTCAGTGTGAACCCAAGTCAGTAGGGAGGAAGAAGTAGAAAGACCTCTATTGTTCAGGCTGGTCTTCTTGAAGACTCTGATTGTCAGAGAAATCTCTTCAAGTGACAGATGAAAAGAAAGTATTCTCCATGCCAAAGGTTCTCTTTTACTCTGATCAGCTTCCATCAATCAGTGTGTTCCCTGTCTCATGATAGAAATGATTTCCTGCTCGCTATAATTCCCACAAAGCTACTCAGAATGGAACTGATGAGCAAGAATAGACGCGTCCCTGTGAAATTAACCTTAAAATTCAAGCCTCTTCTTAAGGAGTAATGGCCCCCACCAGATAAGACAGTGCTTCACCTCATTCTGCAGCAAACTTTTTATATGGGAAAATAAAGTTTAAATGATAGAAGAAAAGTCATCAAAGCATTCAATCAATCAGTCAACAAATATTTATTAAATTCCTACCTTGGGCCAAGCATTGTATCAAGAGCTGTTGATACAAAGCCAGAAATGAAAGCATCCCTGCCCTCAAGGAGTTCACATTCTATGGGATCAAAGAACAGAATGTACCAGGATTCACTGCCTATTATCCAGATGAATCATCAAATCTCATTTTGTCTAATCCTTTCTTTTCATAGATAATGAATGTGAGATGCAATGAGCTACTTGTCCATAGTCACACTGTTAACATGCAGTAGAGCAGGATTTGAGGCTAGATCTGACTCCAAATCCAATATTCTTTCTACTAGTCAATACCACCTCCCTGAGACATGTCTTTTTGAGTCTCAGTTTTTTTTTTTCTCGGTTTCAAAATGAGAAGAGCATTAATTCATAGTATCATTGTAAAAATCAGATGACTTGTCCCATGTAAGAGTACTTTGTTCACATAAAGTACTATGTAAATTCGGGTTATTATTGTTTGAAAAGATGGATGGAGTAGCAGAGGGGACTTTGTGTTGGTGACAGAAAAAAAGTAATAGGCTAATAGTATATATGTTTATGAGCTTCCAGTCTGGAATATTACCTCTTCCTCCTCATATATTTGCTTTCCTAAGACATTGCCCAGTGTTTTCCACGGAGAGAAGAGTCTGAAGTGAACATTCTAATTCCTTGATTTCCAGGGATGGCTTTACTTCTTAAGATGCAATAATTAGAGAAAACATTTGTTTTGGGGGGATCTTTTGGCAATTAATTTAACCCTCAGACTAGGAAGTTAGACAAAAGCAGGATTTCACTGACACCTGGAACTTTATTTAACATTTAAAGAAATTAGATTTTATAGCAAGAAAAAACAAAGTGAAGTTCTAACCTCTATGTTTATTACCACATTTGGAGCATCTGAAGCAAATCCATGAATATTTTAGAATTTCTTGAATACGATTCTTAGTCACTCAAAAAATCTGATCAGTCTTGCAACCTACACTGGGAGCATAATGTAGATGAAAAATTCATATTGCCCAGTTGGATGGACAATTTTGCATGCTAGAACTGAAGAGTATCTTAGAATACAAAATATCAAGCAGGTAAATAAAGTGCTAAATTTGGAGCTGGGAAGACTGAGTTCAAATTCAGCTTTAGACACTTAACTTTATATGTGACCTTTAAGCAAGTCAAAGTTATTTAATTTCTCTCTGCCTCATTTCCTCATCTATAAAATGAGGATTAATAATAGCACTTGCCTCCCAGGATTATTGTAAGAATCAAATGATATAATATCTGTCAGATATTCAAACTTTCAAATGCTTTATATAATTCTAGTTGTTGTTATTATTATTAGCATCATCATTAAGCTAGAATTGAAGGTTCCCTTAGAAATGGAAGAGATATTGGAATATAGACTATCGGGACTGAATTGTATCTTAGACCAGGATATTAAGATAAAAACCAGTTCTCAATCTTTCTTGTGTTAAAGATCACTTTGACAGTCTGGTACAATCTATGGATCCTTTCTCAAATTTATGAAGAGAGGATGGTGAAGCAGTTCTTTTCATTCAAATTTGGAGGAAATACTAAATTTCAGTTAGAACCTAGCAAAATAAAAGATAAAATTGTTTTCTCATCCAATTTTATGGAATCCCTGAAATTCATTCTCCCAAAGGGTCCATGGACCCAATATGAAAAACTCCTTCCTTAGATCACAGAATATTAGAGCTAGAAATAATCCACATAATAAAAACAAAGTAAACAAAAAAAGTATTTTACTCAGATTATGTCAAGATGAGTCAATAATAAATTGAATGTCTACCACTGGAAAGAAAGAAAGAGAGAGAGAGACAGAGAGACAGAGAGACAGAGAGAAGTGTTCAGTTCTTATATACACACACACACAGATATAACAGTACTTAATAAATGGTTGTTGACTAAATGGTTAATTATAAACAGATAGTTACTTGATATAAGTATTCATATTTCTTTAAAACATCAATGGATATGACCATTCAGATCCATACATTGAAGAAATATGAGTACTATGAACTGATGCTAAGTGAAATTGGCAGAACTAGGAGATCATCATATATGGCAACAAGAAGATTATATAATGATCAATTCTGATGAATGTGGCTCTTTTTAACAGTGAGATGATTCAGGTCAATTCCAATGATCATGAGATGAAGAGAGCCATCTACACCCACAGAGAAGACTGTGGGAACTGAGTGTGGATCACGACATAGTATTTTCACTCTTTTTATTGTTGTTTGCTTGCATTTTATTTTCTTTTTTGATTTTTTTCCCTTTTTGGTTTGATTTTTCTTGTGCAGCAAGATAATTGTATAAATATGTATACATATAATGAATTTAACATATTTTTTTTACCATATTTAACATACATTGGATTACTTTCCATCTAGGAGGAGGGATGGAGAGAAGAAGGGGAAATTGAAACAAAAAGTTTTGCAAGGATTAATGCTGAAAAGGTATTCATGCATATGTTTTAAAAATAAAAAGCTTTAATTTTTAAAAATAATTAATTAAATTTAAATGGAAAAAAAGAAATATGGGCATTTATTGCTAGTGACAATATATTTTACAATTAGTAAGATTGCCTCTAAATTCTCCAAATCAAATAATCTGATTAGGAATCTCTCTCTTCTAATATAGGTCCCTATATAGTTCTTTGGAGTAAGCGGATTACGTCCGTCAATAAAGAAAGGGGGCAGAAATAAACAAAAACAAGAAAGAAAGGAATCCATTTCAAAGGGTGTTGTGAGGCTCAAAGATGAGCATAAATGTCCAGAGTTTTGTATTTCTCTTAATTAGCCTCCTAGACTCTACTTTTTCCTTTATTCAATTCAGTCTCCAATAACTATTATTAGCTGTGTGACTCTGGGCAAGTCATTTAACCCTGTTTGCCCCAATTCCTTGTTTATTTTTAAAAAATGAGTTAAAGAAGGAAATGACACACCACTCCATTATCTCTGCCAAGAAAATATCCAATAAGGTTGTGAGATATTGGGCACAATTGAGATGACTAAACAACAACAAAGACAAACTTCCCAAATGGTAATTACATTAAAAATCAGACCAGAGTAATAAATATAGATACTGATATTTCTAAAACACAAATTGGACCTTGTTACATCTCTGCTCAACACTGAAATCCTCCCTCATTTCTCCACGTTAAAAAATAACTCATATATTTGTCTTGGAAAACCCTTCATAGCCTCCCTCATGGCATATAATTCTCTTTCATTTCATACAAATTGGACTATTTGCTGCTCCCATACTTAGAATTCTCTCTCTACTTAATGTCTTTGCACAGGTTGACCACTTTTTTCCCCCCATGAATAGAATGGACTTTCTTTTCACCTCTGCCTTACAGAATCTCAAGATTCCTGACCCCCATTTTCAATTTGTTAGTCCTGCCTTTAATCCTGGAAGTATATTGAAAATGCTTTGCAAATATATTCTTCTTCATGCCTGCTATTTACCCCCAATATAATAGAAGCTTTGGACAGTTAGGTGGAACAATGGATAGAATAGCAGAACTGAAGTCAGGAAAACTTGAAGACTCTCTTCTAACTTATAAGAAGAATTGTAATCTAAATCTATGGACAAAATACCCATATAGAGGAAACCATGAATGCTTGAAGTGTTAGCATTGCCCTCCCACTGACTCCTTTTCCACATTTCTTCAGCCCTTCAAGGATCATTGCAAGGATGCCCTCCACCAATTTTGATGACAATCTCTCTAAAGCTCAGTTTGAGGGTTGCTCTGATTCAAAAATTCATCAACTTCTCTATAGTCAACATGATAACAGATTATCACTGAGTCTCTACTCAAAGCACTTTTTCATCTTGTGCATTGATAATTTTATTTACCTTCTCATAAAGTTTTCTTTTGCTTTAAATGGTATTTTTATCCATTTACATACATGTCAAGAAAATTTTAGTGTGCATTTTTACAAGATTTTGAGTCCCAGATTTTTCTCTTCTCTCCCCTCCTCTCTTTCAAAAATGACAGACATTTTTATATAGTTTACACATGTGCTATCATGTAAAATATATTTCCTTATTAGTCATAGTTATGGAAGAAGAAATAGATCAAAAGAAAAAACCATTAGGAAGTACTTTACATTACTTAAAGTAAGTAAAAAAAATATGCTTCAAATTACATTCAGAGTTTATCAGTTTTTTATCTGGATATGGAGAGCATTTTCCTTCAGGAGTCTTTTGTACTTGTCTTGGATTGTTATATTGCTGAGAAGAGCCAAGTCATTAATAATTAATCAATAACTATTGATTAACTGCTGCTGTGTTCTATTCATTTCACCCTGCATCAATATATATAAGTCTTTCCAGGTTTTTCTGAAATCAATTTGCTCATTTCTTACTGCACAAAATATTCCATCACATTCATGTACTACAGCTTGTTCAATCATTTTCCAATTAATGAGCATCACCATAATTTCCAATATTTTGTCACCACTAAAAGGGCTGCTAACAATATTTTTGCACATGTAGGTTCTCTTCCCTTTTATGATGCTAAGTGAAATGAGCATAACCTTGTTTTTTGTTTGTTTGGGGTTTCTCGCTGAGGCAATTGAGATTAAGTGACTTGCCCAGGGTCACACAGCTAGGCAGTGTTAAGTGTCTGAAGTCAAATTTGAACTCAGGTCCTCCTGACTTCAGGGCTGCTGCTCAATCCACTGTGCCACCTAGCTACCCCTGGATATATACCTTGTAATGGTATTGCTGGATAAAAGGGTATTTGTTGTCTTTTGGCTGTAGTTTCAAATTGTTCTCTAAAATGAATGGGTCAGTTCATGATTCTTCCAATAGCATATTAATGTCCCACTTTTCTCACATCCTCACCAACATTTATGACTTTTCCTTTTTGTCCTTTTTATTATTTAGATAACAATCTAATCTGATAGGTATATGGTAGTGTCTCAGAGTTGTTATGATTTACATTTTTCTAATCAAAACTAATGTAGAACAATTTCTCATATGCCTTTAATTTCATCATCTGAAAACTGCCTGCTCATATCCATTGACCATTTATCAGCTGGGAAATGGCATGTATTTTTATAAATTTGACTCTGCCAAATCAAGCCATTCTCCAATTGATAAATAGTCAAAGGATATGAACAATTTTCAGATGATGACAATGAAACTATTTCTACTCATATGAAAGGATGCTCCAAATCACTATTAATCAGAGAAATGCAAATTAGGACAACTCTGAGATACCACTGCACACCTGTCAGATTGGCTAAGATGACAAGAAAAAATAATGATGAATGTTGGAGGGAATGTGGGAAAACTGGGACACTGATGCATTGTTGATGGAGTTGTGAACAAATACAACCATTCTGGAGAGCAATCTGGAATTATGCCCAAAAAGTTATCAAACTGTGCATGCCATTTGATCCAGTAGTGTTACAATTGGGCTTATATCCCAAAGAGATATTAAAGAAGGGAAAGAGACCTGTATGTGCCAAAATGTTTGTGGCAGCCCTCTTTGTGTTGGCTAGAAACTGGAAAATGAATGGATGCCCATCAATTGGAGAATGGTTGGGTAAATTGTGGTATATGAATGTTATGAAATATTATTGTTCTATAAGAAATGACCAGCAGGATGAATACAGAGAGGCTTGGAAAGACTTACATGAAGTGATGCTGAGTGAAATAAGCAGGACCAGGAGATCATTATATGCTTCAACAGCAATACTGTATGAGGATGTATTCTAATGGAAGTGGATTTCTTCAACAAAGAAAACATCTAATTCAGTCAATTTGATCAAGGATGGACAGAAGCAGCTACACTCAGAGAAGAAACACTGGGAAATGAATGAGGACTACTTGCATTTTTGTTTTTCTTCCCAGGTTATTTTTACTTTCTGAATCTAACTCTTCTTGTGCAACAAGAGAACTGTGTGGATCTGCACACATATATTGAATCTAGAAATAATATAACATATTTAACATGTATAAGACTGCTTGCCATCTAGGGGAGGGGATGGAGGGAGGGAAGGGAAAAGTCGGAACAGAAGTGAGTGCAAGGGATAATGTTGTAAAAAAAGTACCCATGCATATGTTCTGTCAATAAAAAGTTATAAAAAAAATAAATTTGACTCTGCCTTCTATATATTACACAAAGCATTTCTATATGACTTTTTCTTTATTGACATTACTTACCTTATCATATAAAGTCATCTCCACATGATAAAGAAGAGTTTAGTGGAAAATCAAGGAAAACAGCCAGAGGACTTTTGCTTAAATAAATCTTAAGCATAAATGGTGTTTCTAGATTTCTACTTACTAATTGAGATATTAAGTAACTTCTAGAAGTATTTAGGCAAAATCATGTCTAAGTTGTCCTCCAATTCTCGAGTCCTCTGTCTTTCTGTCCACTATTTAAAGTATCCCACTCTTGGCAAAGTAGGCAGTTAGCTATGGGATGACTTAAGAGATACCAAAATCCTCCTCTGAACATTTTCCTCTATTGGTCTTACCCTGAGTATTTTACAATTTCTCCCCAATATAGTATTTTGCTTTTCTATCAAGAAATTGTTTCTAGAAAAATTTCAGTAGTTCAAAAGATACATTATTTCATCAGTGTGTGTATTTCCTGTGCTGGGTCATGTTATGTCCTTCCATATTTTACTAAATAATATCCTAAATTCCTCTTTTGACATTCAAACCTCTGGAAATTAGTCTTTCCAAATATAACTAAGCTCATCTCAAGATCACTGCTAGACCCATACTTGATAAATGGTAGGATCTTTCAAAGTTTGTGTCCTGTTTGAATAAACATGGAGAATCCACACTTACCTCCATGCCATGATATAGTACAGAAGTCAGCTGTGGATCAAGATATCACCAGAGAGACCTAATTAAAAAACAAATTAATTAACTTCATTATTGTTGTTTAAATGATATGCTAATTATTTTACAACTAATGGAATTTACATAAATTCATTGGGCCAATTAAATTTAATTAAGTAATCATCTATTAAACTCACTATGTCCCAGGAATTGTATTATGCTGGGTATGCAAAGACAAAAAGGAAAGAATCTCTGTTCTCAAGAAGTTTGTAAACCATTAAGAGGGGATGAAATGAAAATTGATAAGCAATTATATAATTTGAATTAAATAAATATAAAGTCATTTCAGGAGATAAGAAGAGACCACTAACAATTAGGGAAATTTTGCTAGTCTACTTTAGAGGTGCTGGCCCTGAAGCTGTCTTAAAAGAGTAAAAACATCAGAAAGAAAGAGGGAAGTAATTACAATCTAGGGGAAGGCGGGAAAAGGGAATATGACTTGTCCAAAGGCACAAAGATAAAAGGCAAGATGTCACATGTGGAAAACAGCAAATAGGTTTTTTTGACTGGAATATGATTCTTTCTGACAAGTTTAGCAATACCCTACTTGAAGATTTCAACTGAGCCAGAAACTGGATAGAATCAAGCAACATACCTGCACAGAATAAGCTGAGCAAGCTGAGTGGAAAAATTAGAGCAGACAAATTGTTCTACCCAATGAGGAACACCTTAGAGACATAACAATGAGACACCTAGGGTCCTGCACTTTAGATAATAAGTTATCTCCTCTTTTCATCTGTGTGCCCTGGTTATACTTGTTCATTGAATATTAGTCTCTTTAATTGTGTTCGTTATGTGCATCCATCCTTCCTGTTACTGTTTAGTACTTTTATAGGAGATTGAGCCCCAGGTTTATGTGGGAGATACTTTGTTTTTTACTGTATCATTATAGTACTTAGTATCTTTGATTTAAGTTAGTTTTTCATCTATCTGACTATTGAATGGTTAACACATCAGTGGGGGCTCATGAACTATATGTTAGGATTGTGGAATAAAAGAAGACCTTGAAGCTGTGTTAGCCATTCTTTGAGGAACATAACCTACAAATTTAAAGAGGAGGGTACTATCTCTGATTCATTAAATTTATTTGAAAGGATTTCATTTTTAAAAGGTAAAAAATTCTAGAACTACAAAACTTAGGAGAATGTTTAAAAATAATTGCTGACTGAGACAGCTAAGTAGTGCAGTGGATAGAGCACCAACCCTGAAATCAGAAGGACCTGAGTTCAAATCTGGCCTCAAACACAGAAACAAAAATGAAGAAAAAATCTCTTTTAATAAATGTTGGTTCTGCAAACAGAACACTAATATGGAGAATCCATTCCAAGGACTACCATGTGTTTTTGGTTTTATCCACCAGATACATCCATTAGAGACATATACAGATCCAAAGTTGGTTATTGGGGTTTTGTGGATTCATTAAATAGATAAATTGCCACCCTTCACCACCATGGAGGTCCTGCTTTTTTGGTCAGACAACTATCAAGTCTTTGCATTTTTTCGAGCCCATTCTGCAGGGTGGCCCATTTGAAACTTCATTAGAGTAAGTGTTTGGATAGGATCTACTTTATAAAAGAAGCTCACTTTGGCCCATTGAAATCATCCTTCTCAGTTTGCCAGGTTCTCTTGGATTCAGATCTAAGCAGGCAGTGCCAACAATGGTAGTCCTAACAAAATCCTTTATAGGTGTGGATTTTTGCTGCTGTATGACCACAACAAACAGACCTTCTAGACTACCACAACACAAAAAAAAATCAAAGAGCCTGGGTTTAAGTTTACCTAACTAGATGAGATAATCTGGAGTGGACCTCAGTTTCCTCATCCACTAACTGAGGAGGATTGGACTAGATAACTTCAAATTCTATGATCCTGTGATAAGACCAAATAAAAAAGTGAATTAATTGCCAGAGAGGGAGAATGGATTTTTCCCATTTCTCAACTCCTTACATACACACAAACACATACACGTGCAGACACATATACACACACAGACACACACACATACAGACACACACACACACACACACACATACACATACACAGACTGTTTAAGTTGCCAACTACATTCTTTGTCCAGTGCATATAACAAAGGCAAATGACCAGAAGGAGGTAATGTGACATTGTGCCTCTAAGTTCAGATTTTCTTCTGAAATGTAGTCTCTAGGGAAGGCTGGCCCCATACTGTGAAAGGTGGCTATGGGTTCATATAAATAAAAAGGCAAAGAGCCAGAGAAAACAGACCTACACAGTTCTCCCTGCAAGACACAGAATTCTCAATGTCTTTGGTTCCTGCTGCCTCTCTCCCTCTGACCTCTGTGTTGTGTTGTTCTGAAAAATGAGAAGGCAGCCATGTTGTTCTCTCAGCTCCCCTGGCTAAAGAACTGTTTATGCTCTTTAAAAGAGTGATCTGAATTTCAATTTCAATTTTGGAAGAAGGATTAGGCTTGTCCTCCCTGGCCCTAGGGCACAGAAAGAACTTGGAGCCATACATCACAAGGTTAATTTAAGTTTAATGTATGAAGAAAACTTATTATAATTAGGTCTATTTAAAAGTGGAATGGGTCATCAAGAGAATTACTTAGTCCCCCTTTCATTGAAGGTATTCAAACAAAGACTGAGTGACCATTTGGGGAGGGGGGGGGAGATTGGATGCATATGTAGGACTTACAGACATGCTTACAAGATAAACTAAGTGTATCATCATTCACAACATATTTTGATATGAAATAGATGGCCAAAGAGTTTCCTTTTAACTATGAAACTGTGCAACTTGGAAATCCATAAGTATGAATATTCCATCTGAGACACCTCTATGACTCTAATGAGCAGAGGTATCTTACACACATTGATTGATTCCTCCAAGAATGCTGTCAAGATTTGACTATTCTAATGAAGAGAAATCAAGCTGTTTTTTTAAGAGTCAAGATTGTGTGTGTGTGTGTGTGTGTGTGTGTGTGTGTGTGTATCTTGGGAGTAGGAGAGGGATTGAAGAAAAAAAGTGTAAAAATCAATGAATTTCTTTCCTTTGCATATTTTTCAGAAATATAAAAATCAATATTTATGCATATGTATGTATATATATTCATATATAAATACTGATTTTGCATTTTTAAAAATGCATATTTTATTTTTAAATGCTTTAATATATTATTATATATCCACATATATGATGATGTATAATATTATATATTATACAAAATTTTGAACTATTTAAAATATACATTAAGTATATATACACATAACTGTGTATAATATATAATACATGTATATATGTACACACATATACACATGCACAAATACACACATACACATAACTTATCCTGTTCTATATGTTGCAAAGAAAAAGAAGCTGGAAAAGGAGTGAACCCCATCAGAAGGAACTCTACATGAAGAGCAATGTTAGTCAATGAGCACTTATTACCTACCATTTGACACCTACCATGTGCCAAACACTGTGCTAATTAATAGGCATATGTAGAAAAAATTAGTTCTCCTTCAGGAGCTCAATGTATTGGGGGAGATAAAATAAGAACACCTTTGTACAAATACAATATATGCAAGATAAATTGAAATTGATCAACAGAAGAAAGGCAGTAAAATTAAAGGAAATCAGGAAATGTTTCTTATGTCTTTCAAAGCAAAAAAATTAAAGGGATAGAAATCAAGAAATAAAAATACACATAATAGAAATATCAAAGACCCCAAAAGGAAAGTATAGGATCTGAAAAAAAAATTACAGAACATATATGGTTTTAGGAGGGGAAAATTGCTCCTTTAGAACCTTCCTTCCCATTTTATTCAAATCAATCAACAGTTCTTCAGGGGATCCCAGAAAAAGGCCTATTTACCCATGAACTCTCTTCTCTCTTTGGAACTACATCCTTCAGAAAGCTGCATGTGAGTTTACATGAGAAGCATCTCCAGAAGTTTGAAGTTTTAAAAATCATGGAAGGAGGTCTTACAAAGGAGAAGATGAGAGGATAGAGAAATGCCGGGTGTTTATCTGGGGAAAAAGAAAAAAATAATTATTTTATCTGAACCATGCTTCTAAGGCCTGTGGCTCAGAATTCTAGTTCCTTTGCCAAGAAAAAAGTACTCTGGCAGGCACCAAAGTGTCTGTGATAATGTTGGCCCTGGACTAAGAAACCCAACATTCTCTAATTGAAATTGCAGGTTCCCTATAGCAAATTTCCCTGGTCCCTTTTCATGTATTCTTTCTCTGTTGGATTGGGGAGCAGCACAGTAACTCTTCTATCAAATTTAATAGTCATAAGTCTGGATGATAATGATGGTCAAGGCCCAGAAGCAACTATGAAGGCTTTGGCAGTGTTTGCCAGTCTTTTCTGTCCTCTGGACCAACAAGACTCTTATTCTGCTTCTAAATCATCCAGGAAAGTCTCTTTCATGTTAGGTAGAAGGTGAAGAAGCACCCTATATAAGGGCAAACATATAAGACAAGAGATTAGACATGTCCTGCTTGACTCATTGGGCAGAACTAGGTATGCCATATGGAAATTGGCAAGAAGATATTAGTGTCATCTAGTAAAGGAAATTTTCATTATTATGGATCTATCCAAAAGTAGAATGGATAGTAGGCAGTAGTGAGTTTCTAAGGATTCTTCAAGCAAAGTCTGGATAATTTCTACTCAGGAATAAGACATACTAGATGAGCTCTAACATGCCTTCTAACCCTGAAGTTCTGTGAACTAATGAAGAATATAGTTCATTCTTTATTCTGTAGGATTCCATTACTCTCAAGTGGCACAATCTCTTAATTTCCTAATCATTTGGGGAAAATAGTCAGTTGACAAACAAATACCTATATCCCAGTAGATACTTAGCAAGTCTCATGTACTTTTTAATGATCAATATTATGTATTCCTCTCTCTCCCCACTTGATTTAAGGGATTCCCACTCAATTCAGAACTGAAAGGGACCTAAAGGTCAACTGGTCCAACCTCTTCCTCTATTTTACAGCTAGGCAAAGCAAGGTCAAAAGAGCTGAAGTGGCCTGAAGTTAAAGTTGGGAACAGAACTAAGTTCTGGTCAAACAAGGTTCTGTACTTTGAAGATGATCAAGAATTGTAATTGAAGAACATGGAAGAAATATTAGGCTAAGGGAAAAGAGAGACTCTAATTCACTAATTCACTCTGGGTGAGTCATTGCTCAATTTCCTACTCTTTTACAATGAGGTAGGTGGAAGAGATCAGAGTGGAGGGGGCACCATGTTGGGAGGATGGAAAGAGGAGGTGATGAAAACTCTAAGTACTCAAAGGCCTGCAGTGTGAAAGAAGGATTAACCTTGTCCTGCTCAATCTTAGAGTGGAGAACTGGAACAAGGGGTAAATAGCTGCCCATTTCAATCATATTAAGGGCAACTTGGACTAAATCACCACCTAGGTCCCTTTCAGCTTTGACATTTGGGGATTTGAATTTTAGGACTAAATAGTCTCAAAAGGGCCCTTCCCTCTTTATCTATGATTCCAAAAAAAAAAAAAGAGGGGGGGGGGGAATATCATTGAATTTCACATGTAGATACATTGATGGTGATGAGTTGTTGCTGAGCGTAACAAAAATAGTGAGATCTGTGTTCTTGCAGACATACAAACAGCACCCCCCCTATACACACACAAACACACACACAGTGCTTCTAAATGACTTGTCCTCCTAAAAGCCACTAGGAATAACATCTCAGCCAGGGCTCTGCTCCCAAAGGTAATAAAATAGGAGCCAAATGTTTATTTAGCTCATTTGGAGTTGGGGGGCGGGGGGGAAGGGGGCTAAATCCCAGCCTCAGTCCTTGAGCATAACTCAGTCTCTGGGAAAGACCAATTCTTCATGGCCCTCCTGGTGCCATAAATGTCTGTGTGAGCCAATAACTAATGTGTGCCTCACTGCAGGCTCTCTCAAAGTTCAGCCTGAGAAGCGGCTTTCATCAGAGTCTGTGTATTCTGACCAAGGTCAAAATTTCCACAGGAGCAATGAGAAAAGAGGCAAAATATCATTCCAGCTGCTTGACCATGCTTATGGTCAAGGGCCAGAAGCAGCCAGGATATCAGCAATTTTGCTAATGATGTCGCCATCCCATATAACATCTCTCATTGCTTTCTCCCCAAAAATGATTTCTGACTCTGATGTTATTCTAGTTATATTTAAGATCATGGACTTGGGGCCTTAAAGAGCTCTAAATCATGTTGCTTCAAGCAATGAAAACAGCATATCAAAGACATCATGGTCGGCTCTTGTGAAAAGAATTCCCAGTTAGATGATAGTGGGATGGTGCAGTAGATACTGCAATGACCTTGAATGGAGAAAATCTGAGTTTGAATCCCATCTCAGACACTAATTTTGTGACTCTGAGTAAATCACTTAACTCTGTTTGCTTTACTTCCTTTTCTATAAAAGAAAGGTGCTATAATAGCACTTACCTCCCAGCATTATTATTAGGATAAAATGAGTTAATATTTATAAAGTTATAAGTTTATAAAGTTAAAATTTATGAAATTTTATAAAGAGTTTTATAAATTCTATTAACAATAATAATAAATTTAGCTAACAGTGAAACTAATCTAACATTTATAATAAATAATGATAATAACAAATTTAGACCTGGAAGAAGCCATCTAGTCCAAATCATTAATTTTACAATGAATAAACTGAAGTTCAGTAAGGTTCAGTGATTTATCCAAGAACACAAAGATAGTCTGGTTGGTTGATTGTTATCCTTTGTCCTCAAGGAAAACTAAAATGTCTGTTCCAAGTGCTTTTGTGGACTATGTGTTCTTGATCTGTGGTAAAGCTTTCCAAACTTGTATTGATCTCAAAGCCATAGTTGGACACACTGGACCCTGACTCCACCATAATGATGACATAAGTAGTAAATATCAAAGGAAGGAAGTTCTCTTGACTCCAAGATCAGTGTTCTTTCCATAGTACTGAGTTTCCCCAGCACAAATTTCCTGCATGATCAAGAAAAGCTATTACCTTCTTCTATGAAAGGGTACTTCATATATTTAATGGGTATCATCTTTCTTTCCTTATCAATATGTGGAGAAGGAGAGGGAAGAAGAAAGAGAATTCAAAACTGAAAACAATTAATAATAATAATAATTGAAGGGTGTTGTCCTATAAAGTGAAAATAATGAAAACTTGGGAAGAGACTTTAGAATTACTTTAATAATAGGACAATAACAAGATTCTAATAGGATTTCCTAGAAGGCACTTTAGAGATCATCAAGTTCAAATTCTTTACAAATGAAGCATTTGATCATTCACACAGGTAGCAAATGACAGAGATGGAAAGAGAAGAAAGAACAGAATCTGGAACAAGAGGTTGCTGTTGTTGTTCAGTCATTCTGTCATATCCAACTCATATAACCTAATGTGGGATTTTTTTAGAAAAGATTTTGAAGTGGTTTATCATTTCCTTCTCCAAATCATTTGACACATGAGGAAAATTGAGGCACTTAACTGAAAGTTAGGTGACTTCCCCAGGGTCACATAGCTTCTAAATGTCTAAAGCTTGATTTAAACTCATTCAAGTCTTGACTCTAGGTCCAGTGCTCTATTCACTGAACTACCTAGTTGTCTCCTAGAACCAAAGAACCTGAATTCAAATCTTGGCTTTTCCTCTTACTTTATCACTCCTTCTCCACCCATTGATAAATGACTTTAAGCAAGTCACTTAACCTTTATGACCAAGCCTCGGTTTCCTTACCTGTAAAATGAAGGGGCTGATCTGGTTGAATAATCTCTGAGGTCTTTACATCTCTAAATCTATGACACTATAAGTCTATGATTCTTTCATTTGATACAGGGGATATTTGGACCAAAAGCAAAAGCAATTAGCCCAAGATTATATAGGTAACAAGAAGCAAAGGTCAGACTAGAATCCAGATCTCTTGACTGACAGTCCAATACTCTTTCCAACACTCTGCTTTTATTACCAGATACCCAGAGATGTAACAAAAGTTTCTATCTACATGTGCTATAGGCAAAGTGCTTGGTCCTCAGAAATTCAATTTTAAACTCCAAGTTTTACTTTTTTTTTTCATTTTCCCTGAAGGAAATGGAGAATTTTCACCCCTGTACTCTTTCAGGACCCATTGCCTAAATGATGGGAATTCCAAACAGCAGATTATGGATGAAACGTGAGCTATTCATTTACATGTAGTGCCAATCAAGGAAATGAATACAACCCAACCCTGACAGGATTCCATGCATGGGCAACAACATGAAAATAAAATCTCCATGTCTTCCAAGCCTTCTTCTTTTTTGGCAAGAGGCAGCTCGCTAAAAAATGTGGTGCTAATTAACGGGTCACTTCTGATCTTCCCAAGTGTGTATGGGGAGGAGAGGAAGGAGAATTTGTGCTTCACAAGGAAAATATTTAGAGCTCACACATAAGCATAGGTGATAAAAACGACCCAAGGTCTAAATAGGATGACGGTATGAATTAAGCTGATGTCTAGAACAGGAGTCATTCTTGAAAAGGTTGGTGGAAAACAATAGGAAATTGCTGTGAACAATCCCAAATACATGATTGGGATTTTCAGCAGGAGCAACATGCCTGTCACCACCATCACCATTCTTACCATCAACCATGTCATTACCATCCTAATAGTTTCCATAACCATCACCTTGATAGTCCTCCTAATTGTTATCATCAAAATCAGCATTATCAGCATTATCACAATGAAGTCAAGGAGGTGTTCATATCAAGAACTAAAAAACAAACAAACAAACAAACAAAAAAAAAAAAAACAGGCATACTTTGACACACAGATGAATATTTCTAATGTGTTTTATTTATAATAAATAATTCAATAGGTGAGAATTTCTTCTCTAATATCTCATTAGTTTTAGGTACAAAATTCCAAGACAAAGTATTGCTCCATTATAAAGGGACAGCCCATATGCTCCCTTGGCACCTTCCTAATGTCAATAAAGAAGAATATTAGATGCACTCCCAATACAAATATACTGGAGGAACAGGCAAGAATGATTCCTGCATGATTAACCAGAATACCTATGTAGATGGGAGCAGTATAGAGGTATATAAATATTCCTAAACTTTCTCCTGTCATGGACTTCTTTGGCAATCTGCTGAAACTCATGGAACCCTGTTGAAAATAATGTACTTAAATGAGTAAAATAAAAAGCATAGAATTACAAAGGAAACCATTTAACTTGAAAGATAATTATTCAAATATGTTTATAAGTTCATGCACCCCAAGGTAGGAATTCTTATGCTAGTGTTTTGGAGGAGTCTCGGTGATTTTACAATTTTCAAACAGTTCCATGCATCCTTTGGATGTTGGCAAACAATAACATGAATTCTTTTTTTTACCACTTAGGACTTCTGGTTGGGTACTTGTTGACTTACTGATAATGCTCTTTTCTTTCTATACACTATCTTTTATACCCTTATCAACTCTTCTGGATTTAATTATGATCTTTATTTCAATGACTCTCAGTTCTTTGCATGTTATTCATAAGAATGTTGGCTCTCCCAATATACTCAGTCCTAATCTCTTTCCTGAGCTTTACCAATTGCCTGTTAGATACTTCAAACAGCAGGTTCTAGATACATCTCAAAATATTCTCTTGCCCCCCACCTCTGTTCTTCCAAATTTCTCTATTTTGGTCTAATCGATACATCAAAGGGCAAACCTTGAAGGTAAGAACTTTTCTTTCTTATTCTATAATATCCCCAGAAGCAGTTCCTAACTTGAATTTCTAGAAGGGAGTTAAGGAAACCAAGTTTCATTCAGAAATTGATGCTTGAAGGAAATGAGGTATTCTGTGAAGCAGAGGTAAAGAAGAAGAATGGTTACTGAAAATATGGATTATAGATAGTGCAAATATCAATGCATCAGTGAATAAATATGAGACAGGCACTATGCTAAACACTTACAAAGAAGGAAAAAATAAGTTTGTGGCCTGTCAAGGAACCCACAATCTAATGGATAACAAGACACAAAAGAAGTTAAAATATCCAGGGGAAAGAGAGAAAGGGAGACAAATTGAAAGAGAAAGGGTGAGAAAGACAGGTTTGGAGAGACAGAGGGACAGAAGGAGAGGGTGGGAGAAAGAGCTAGAGCATGAAAAATAGAGAAGAAAAAGAAGGGAAGATAGAATGAGAGTGAGAGTCAGAGATAGAGAGTAAAAGATACAGAGGAGAACAAAGTGAAAGAGAGACAGAGATAGGGACAGAGAAATGGAGAAATAGAGGCAGACACAGAGACAGAAACATACAGAAACAGAAACACACAGAGAGAAAGAAAAACAGAGACAGAAACAGACACCCACATACAGATAAAAACACTGACAGAAACAGATAGGGAGACATAGAGAGACAGAAGCAGAGATAGAGATGGAGGTAGGAAACAGAGGACCAACACAGAGAAAGTAAGGGATGGGGAGGGATAGAGATAAAGCATTTAGACCTGAGGATATGATGAAGCCCTATTAACTAGTGCAGAATGGTGAGGGCATCCCAGGTCCCCTCATTAAATGGAAGATCTGAGAGGAACTTTCCAATGTCAACAGAAGGGAAAGGTCCCAGAGCTAGGGGATACTAAGGTAAGAGAATTTCAAAGTTGACATGATCTTACAGGAAGATGAGTTCCTAAAGAAAATGATATATTTCAAGAGAACAACTAGGTGGGAAATGGTGGTACACAGATGAGAGATAATAATCATAGCCAGCATTTATGTAGTGCTTTGCAAATATTACTTCATTTGATCTTCATAGTAACCCTGGAAGGTTGGTTCTATCATTACCCCCATTGTACCCAGTGCTTTTTCTATCATATTATCTAGCTTAGTGCTATGAATGAAAAATAGAGGGAAGCTAGTCTGTCCAGATTATAGAGTTTGGGAAGGTGAAAAATTAGGCTGGATATGTGTAAGATGAGGACAGATTGTGAAGGATCTTAAGTCAAATGTAAATGCTTATATTTTTATCCTAGATGTGATAAGGAACTGTAAGTTATTAGATAGGAAGATCAGACTAAGCTTGATTGCACAAAGGTCTACATTGCCCTATGTACATGAGATTCCCAAAAAAAAATATTTGTGGAATTTAGTTTAATTTAATTCACTGCAATTCAGTTCAACTGATTCTCCATGATCTGATCCCAGTCTACTTTCCCAGACTTATCTCCCACATCATTCCTCAGCACAAGTCTTCGCTTCTAATTATTTTCTCTTCTAGGTCTCAACTTTGGACCACTGAGCATCTCTCTCTTATCTCTAGAAATAAAAAGAAATCCCTCTTCTTTTTGGTTATTTAGGGCCCTTTACATCTAACCCCAGTCTATCTTCCAGTCTTATCATATATTAATCCCTTTCACAAATTCTATATGCCAACCAGACTGGTCCATTTTTCCCTCTTTATCTCATATCATTCTTTCTCTTGTCTTCAAAGCCTTACTGGGGAATAGATTATTCCCCAAATCTGCAATGTATGCCCTCCATATCATTGCCTCCTAGAATCCTCAGCTTCCATTAAGAGTGGTTTCAAGTTTCACCTCTTACTTGACCTCTACAGTTGATAGTTCTCTCTCACTAGAAAATTATTTGAAATTTAATTTGTACATATTTTCTATTTATCTACGTGCATACTGTCTCTGTGCCAGCCCATCCCCTGGTCCTAGCTATCTATTCATCATGCATACAGACATACACATACACATATACTTACACACACACACACACACACACACACACACACACAAGCACACACTAAGCCCAGAACATCTCCTTTATATCTCCAGCATTTAACAATGTTCCTGGTACAAAGCAGAGACTTAATAAATATTTGTTGACTATTGACTAATTGAATGTAAATTTCTTGAAGGCAGAGGATATTTGGATTTTTTTTTCTTTGTATCAATAACCAGCTGATGCAGTGGATAGAATACAGAACCTGAAATCAGGAAGATCTAAGTTCAAATTTGGCTTCAGACACTTACTAGCTGTGTGACCCTAGACAAGTTACTTAATTCTGTTTGACTCAATTCCTCATCTGTAAAATGAACTGGAGGTGAAAATAGTAAAGTCCTCTAATAAGAATGTCAAGAAAAATACAAATGGGATCAAGAAGAGACAGACATGATTGAAAATAACTGAAAATATCTGGCACTCAACACAGCATCTGGTATACTGTAGACTCTTAATGTTTAGTGATTGAATGAATATCTTTCTTCCTTGATACCTCTGAGAAAAAAGAGACAGAACAAGTGGTGGGGAGGGAAGATCATAGAGGGAATAGAACCCTCCAATCAATCTCATGTGACCATCTATCAAACCTTCTGACAAAGAGAAAAGAGAACTTTTAGTTTGTTTGTAAAATCTTTCTCTGGTCCAATATTTGGGCTCTTGGATATCTATGCAATATCTGTCAATATCCATAGTTCATTTGGGGTAACTTTTATAGTCATGCAATGCTTTTGGTGTAGCCTAGACCAGAACTTCTTGAACTTTTTCTATTAGCAATCCTTTTTGTTTGCCCAAGAAATTTTTATATGTTCCCAAGTATATAGGTATATAGACTAGGTATATAAATCAAACATTTACTGATAATAAATCATAATTTTATAACCCCCACATTCAGTTACAATACCACAATTTAAGAGGCTAGAATCTAGATAGCAAGTCTATAGTTAAAATGGAAGTAGAATCTTGGATTTCATGTATAAGACTTTATCAGGTACCAAACTAGACTCCATTGTCTCAATCCTACCACTTTTTTAAGGTACAATGTGATAGGATTCAAGTCAAAAAAAAACTTTTATTAACCATCTATTACATGCTGGGCACTTGGGAGACAAAAAATGGCAAACAACAGTCCCTGCTGGACACAAGGAACTCACAGTCTAATGAAGATGATAATAACTGTGAGGCCTCTGGCAAGTTCCTTTCAGATCTCAAGACCTCAGTTTCCTACACTGAAAAATCAGGGATTTTGGCTAGATCAGAAACTCTTAACTTTTTTTACATTATAGGCCACATGGGAAGTCTGGTGAAGCTTATAGATTCCTCCTCAGATTAATGTTTTTAAAAGCATAAAATAGAAAACATAGGATTTCAAAGAAACCAATTATAGTGAAAAATAGTTATGAAAATATTTTTTCTTAATTCACAGACCTCAGGTTAAGAACCCCTGCTATAAGATAATGAAAGGCTAAAATGTTGAATGTAGAGCCCAGGACAGAGTCAGCTCCTGGACCTCAAGCGTAACCACAAGGAATTTATAGGACGCTCCCCCAAATCTGTTGGAAGAACATAGAGGGCATTGAAGAATGAGAGAGAGAACAGACCTTCTCTTTCTGGGTGGAATCCAAAATTATTTATGTATCACAATCTCTAATGGCTCACCACTGCTCCCTGGGACTCTTGGCTGGAAAAAGTTCATCTTGCAAAGGCTGCCGCCAATACAGAAGTACTGTGGTTATTGGCAGCAAGGAGGCCTAGAGATCCAAGGGAGGACATTTGTTCTCTTTCACTGATAATATGTATGGATCATTCTAAGTAGAGAACCAGCAGCAGAAAGGCAAACCACAAGGAAATCTGAGGCCTTGTATCCTGGGAGGAGTTGAAGGGCAATTGACTCATGAAGCCTGACATTAGCCACCATTAATGGTTTCCATTGTTTGCCGGGTTTCAGTCCATTGTTTTGTCAAATCTAGCATTCCCAGATTGTTTCAACCATTAAGGTCCAAATGAGACTTGAATAGGAGAAAGAACATTGGCCTAGAAATCAGAAAACTGTGATGGGTTCTGGTCCCATTTGGGCCACTTGTAACTCAGTGCATATTATACTCCATGGATAACTCTCCATGAACCCATTGGGGATTTTCTTGGAAAAGATAAAGGAGTGGTTGTCATTTCCTTCTGTAGTTCATTGTACAGATGAGGAAATGAACAAATAAAGTTAAGTCATTTGCCCAGGTTCACACAGTTAGTAAGTATCTGAAGTTATATTTGAACTCAAGTTTTTCTTACTCCAAACCAAGCATTCTACCCACTGCACAACTCAGCTACCGCAGTCTCTTAATAGGGATGCATATAAAGATTTCCACAGAAAATCAGCTTCACATATAGAAAAAAGACTCAAATTTTTAAGAATATAAACCATTCTCCAAATGATAAATGGTCAAAGGATATGAACAGACAATTTTCATATGAAGAAATTAAAACCCTTTCCAGTCATATGAAAAAAATGCTGTAAATCACTATTGATTGAAGAAATGAAAATTAAGGTAACTCTGAAGTACCATTACCCACCTCTTAGATTGGCTAAGATGGCAGGAAAATATAATGATGAATATTGGAAGGGATGTGGGAAAACTGGGACACTAATACATTGTTAGTGTAGTTGTGAACTGACCCACCATTCTAGAGAGTTATTTGAATCAATGTCCCAAAGGCTATCAAACTGTGCATACTCTTTGATACAGCAGTGTCTCTACTGAGTCTGTATCCCAAAGAGATCTTAAAGGAGGGAAAAAGACCCACATACGCTAAAATGTTTTTAGTAGTGGCAAGGACCTGGAAACTGAGTGAATGCCCATCAGTTGGGGAATGGCTGAATAAGTTATGGCATATGCACATTATGGACTAATATTTTTCTATAAAAAATGATCATCAGGATGATTTCAGAAAGGCCTGGAGAGACTTATATGAACTGATGCTAAGTGGAGTGAGTAGAACCAAGGGAACATTCTACATAGCAGCAACAAGATTTTCAATGGACTTATGATGAAGAGAGCCCATCCAGGTAGAGGACAATGGGAACTGAGTGTGGATCACAGTATAGTGTTTTCCTTTTTGTTGTTGTTGTTAGCTTTCTTTTTGTTTTCTTTCTCATTGTTTCCTTTTTAATCTGATTTCTCTTGTGCAACATGATAATTGTGGAAACATGTATAGAAAAATTGCACCTGTTTAACATATATTGGATTACTTCCCATCTAAAGGAGGGAATGGAGGGAGAAAAATTGGAACTAACCTTGATTTTGCAAGGGTGAATGTTAAAAACTATCTATGTATATGTTTTGAAAATAAAAAGCCAAAAAAAGAAAAGAAAAAGAAAATCAGCTTCACAAGTAGAAGATAAGGGGTTGAAGTGAGAAAGGAGTTTGTCTGAAAAAGAAATGAGAGTTTTAGCTAATTGCAAACTCAGTGTGAATCAGCAATGTGATATAGAATCTAAGAAATCTAATGTAATCTTAAAGTATTTAAGAGAATGATAAGGCCTAGAAAGAGAAAAATGATAGCCTTGCTTTCTGATGCACTAATCAGACCATATATAGCTTCATAATATTCTAAGGCAAAACAATCTCCCACAATGGCTATATCCAAAAACATATAGGATTTTAAATCTACTATCTGAGTCAATCACTTTTTCATAATGGGTAGTATAATAGGAAGGATGTAGATAGTATGTTTCATCATGAGTCACTTGGAATCGTAGTGGGTCATTGCATTTGATTAGAGTATTTAAGACTTTCAAAGTGTGTTTATTCCATAAATTGTTCTCATAGTACTTACATTATTTTATATCAGTTCATATGTCTTAGGGTTTCTGTGAAACTGTTGTTCCCTTCATTACTTCCTATAGCAGAATATTATTCTATCACATTTGATTTGTTCAGTAATTTGTTCAATAATTCCCCCAATTGATGGCCACTTCCTCACTTTCCAGTTCTTTTCAACAACAAAAAAGAGCTACTACACTTGGTTCTTTTCTCTCTGATCTCTTTGAGGTATGAACCTAGCAATGTTATCACTGAATCAAGGAGCACGTATATAATTAAGTAACTTCTGGGTGATAGTTGCAAACTGTTTTCCAAAATTACTGGTTCATTTAACAGTTCCACTAATGAGGCACTGATCTACCTGTTTTCCCATAACCCCACCAATATACACATATCTTTTTTTAATAAACTTTGCCAATCTGATGAGTATGATGTAATACTACTGAGTTGCTTGTATTCATATTTCTCTACTTATTAGTAATTTACAGAATTGTTTTTTCATATGGTTTTTTATAGTTTAAATTTATCCTTTCAAAAAAATTTTCATATTCTTTGAACTTTTTTATCAAATTGGGAATGGTTATTATTCTTATAAATTTGAATTATTTCCTTTTGTATCTTGGAAATAAGACCTTTATCAGAAAAACTTATTGCAAAAAATTTTTCCCATTTACTGGCTTTTCTTCTCATTTTAGCTGCATGGATATTGTTTGTGCAAAGACTTTTTAGCTTTATGTTTTAAAAAGTTGTCCATTTTACCTTTTGTGATCTCTATTTTTTATTTTGGTTATCAATTCTTCCCTTATCAAAAATTTTAACAGAAAGTTTCTCCTTGTTTCTTTCATTTGTTTTATGTTGTTGCCTTTATGTCTAAGTCATGTAACCATTTGGGGTTTATCTTGGTATACATTATGAAATATTAGTCTCTACCTAGTACATACCACACATGCAAAAGTTTATTTTGCAATATCACTTAACTGGACACATTATTATTATTAGAATTACTTAATTCATCAAACTAGTAATTTTATCATCATGCTTGAAATAATCAACTGAAACAAATTCTGCAGAATTCACAATCAGAAAACAAGGATACTTTTGTCAAAGTACAATGGAAACATTATGTTGCTTTAGTCCATTAACATATAACTTATCTATCACCAAAAAATGTAAGTGAAGCTAATTAAAACATATTTTTAATCATTTATTTCATAGTAAAGACTTGCACAATAAGATACATTTGGAATAGGAAGCAAAGCCTTCTATGGCCACAAAGACTAGAGGAAGCCAAGTATGAATTGACTATTGCTTTGGGAGCAGTGGAATCATGCTTCTAATCCATTTGAAGTTTTTAATCCACCACAAGCCCCAGTCATAGTCACATGAATTGCTTGAAATGACAATATTTATTTGGATGCATAAATTTTATTATGCCAACTAAAGCAATCACATTAAATTAAATTCCTCTCAAATTGATGTTGTTCAATGTTTATCCATATGTGTATATCCATATACTTATGCATGTGTATATTTGTATTTAGTTTGACATATTGTTTATCTCTACAGGTTGTTTGTTTTGTTAATTTTTCCAGATATCACTCAATTAACAAGCATTTAGTAAGTGCTTACTATGTAACAGACATGGCAATCAAACACAAAAATTAGTTGGTGACTAACCTCAAGGAGTTTACGTTTTATTAGGATACAATATATAAATTCCAAAAAATGACAGGATAGTGGAAAGACAGAAATAGCAGCTTTCTTTTAAAAAATATCAAGGTAAAGACAAAATATAAGAATAGAAATATTTCAAAATTAATCAAAATGGAAGATTATTGTATAAAAAAGGAGGTTAGACAAAAAAGATGATTTCAGATAAATCCCAGAAAATTTGTAAGTATTAAGAAGAACCAAGAGAACAATGTATATACAAGGACAATGACACAAATAATTCTGAAAGACTAAAGTACTGTGATCAACACAATAACCAACCACACTTCCAATGTATCAGTGCAACCTACCTCCTGATAGAAAGCTGATGAACTCAGGGTGCAAAATGAGACAAATTTTTTGGGGGGACATGTCTAATATAAGAATTAGGTTTGATTGATTAGGCAGCTAGGTAATGTAGGGAATAAAACACTGGACACAGGGTCAGAAAGATACTTACTAGCTGTGTGGTTCTGGATAAATCATTTAATTTTTCTCACCTCAGTTTCCTTATCTATAGAATGAGAGTAAAAATAGCACCTATCTCCCAGGATTGTTATGAGGATCTGATGAGATAACATTATAAAGTATTTTCAAACATTAAAGAATTATTTAAATGCTAGCCATTGTTATTGGCTACATACATTTATTAAAAGCATTTTGGTTTTGTTTTTCTTTTTTTAGTAGTGAGGAAGAAGAGAAAATGTTTGTTCATTAAAATATAAAATTTAATTTTAAAAAAAGAATTACTGAGGAAGATAAGTCTATCTTAGAAATCTTGCTTGCTTTATTAAATTGTTCTACAAAAGGATTATCATCCTTGATTAAATTCTTAATCAAAAGTTAAAGTTCCACTTCTAACAAGTGATTCTTAAATCTTCTTCTTACAGAGATATGTGTTTGCTATAAAAGTTTCAGAAATTTCTGATAATACAAATGGAAACAGGATAGAGCAAAGATATTCTCTTGAACTCAGAAAATCATAGACAACTATAACTGTCTATTGCCCCAAATCTGCAATTGCAGAAACTTAATAAAGAGAAACTTAACCCTTGTAGAGTTAAAATTATTAAACCAGTATCTGGAGGTCACAGCTAGAAACAGCATGTTGCCCTTGCAATCAGCTCCTTAATCACCTGAGTGATCTTTGATTCTCTGAATCTCAATTAACTTATCTGTAAAATAGGAGAGTAATATTTAAAATTATTAAAGAACTCTTCTTACTTGAAATCCTATAATTTAAAACCTGTCAGCCTATGAATTAGTCATCTCCCCTAACTCCTGGTCTTGTCTCCTTTTTTTAGTGTTCAAGTTAAATGATTCTCCTATCAGTACCTTAATTTTAGAAAATTTACAATATTAGTTCATCAAAAAGTGAAATTTTCCAATTGATGGATGAGGTTTTGTGGTTAGGGAGGTTGGAGTAGAATAGAAAAACAGAGTTTGAATCTCTGTTATTTTAATTTTAATTTTTCTTTTCATTCTGACTCTCTTACCCCATTTGGGGTTTTCCTGTTAAAGATACTGGAATAGTTTGCCATTTCCTTTTCCAGCTCATTTTATAGATGAGGAAACTGAGGCAGACATGGTTAAGTGACTTGCTCAGGATTTCACAGTTAGCAAGTGTCTGAGGCCAGATTTGAACTCAGGAAGATGAGCCTTTCTGACTCCAGGATCAATGTTCTATCCACTGTGCCACCTAATGACCAAAATCAATGGTTTCTTTTTTATTTAACTCATGTATAGATACATCAGTCACTCAATCAATGAGCATTTTTTAAGCATCTACTATTTGCCAGGTAGAACGCTAAGCGCTAGAGATAAAAATGAGACAAAAAATAGGCACTATTCTCAAGAAGCTTACAATCTAATGGGATAAACAACAAGCAAACATATATAAACCAGATGAAACAGTTTTGCACAGCTTGTGTCTAAAACAGAATTTGCTGCCTTTTAAAATGAAACTGAGTAACTGCCCCTTAATCCCTGTGTGACTGTGGAAAAATCACTTATTCCCTTCAGGTTTCAGTTTCCTCCTCTGAAGGGTTGTATTCGGCCTCTGAGTTACCTTCCATTTCTGAAGCTATAATCCTATCACTTTACAGATCATAAAAAAGGCTGACTCTGTTCTGAGGGAATTTATATTCTATTTTGGATATAAAAAATTCCAAATTTACTCCATTCCTAGCTACAGATAAATCACTGTAGAATTATCTAAAAAGGCAATTTTTCTCAAGTTCTCCAATCCTAATGCATGCAGTCCTTTATTATAGATCTGATTCTTCTCTATTCAATTATCAGAATACAAAAAAAAAAAAGATTGGGAAATCAACTATGCCATCTTTGGTTATAATAGGACATTTAAGAAACATACATATGCCTTTTTTCCAAATTAATTTTTAATCAATTAAAAAACTATTTTCTCTCCCATATTAGAAATAGAAAAACAAAACAAAACCTTTGTCACAAATATACATAGATTAAAAAAACACATTCATTAATTGGTCATGTCCAAAACACCTTATTCTGTGCCCTTAGTTTATCATCTCTCTGTCAGAAGTGGAGTACCATCCTTTATCTTCTATCTTCTGGAATCATCGTTAATCCTTACATTGATCACAATTCTTAATTTTTTCAAAATTGTTTGTCTTTGTAATGTTGTTATTTAAGGTTTAGCTCATAGTTGGCATTTAATAAATACTAATTGATTAATTGATTGACTTGTATAAATTATTCTCCTGGCTATACTCACTTAACTTTGTATCCTTTCATACAAGTCTTCCCAAGTTTCTCGGAATCTGTTGCTCTTGCAGCACGATAATAGTATTGCATTATGTTCATATGCCATTTATTCATCCATTTTCCAATTGATGGGCACCCCTTTAGTTTCCAGATTTTTATAATAAAAAGCTGCTATAAATATATATATACGCATGGATATGTATATGTATATATGCATATAATTATATATTTAAGTATGGGTATAAAGTTAGGTATATGTATGTGGGTATATATATATATAAAACATATATATATATATATATATATACATTATATAAATGTGTGTGTGTGTGTGTGTATATATATATACCTTTTTTTTCTTTCTTTCCTCTTTTTGGAGTATATCCCTAGGAAGGATATATCACTGAATCAAAAATTACACATAGTTTAGGAATTTGGGGAACATAATTTCTTATTGTTTTCCAGAATGGTCTAATTCATAATCAAGACTGCATTAATGTGACTATTTCTCTCATGCCCTCCAAATGTTTGTTATTTTTTTAATTAATTTTACCAATTTGGTTGATTTGATATAGAACATCAGGGTTGTTTTGATTTACATTTCTCTCATTATTGGACTATTGATCATTCGATTTCCTCAAATCACTTGGATTGCCTTTTCATAAATTTTGATCATTTATCAATTAGGAATCATTCTTACTCTCTATTAGTAGTTGATAAAGAATTATGAATAGCAATATCATTAATAGCAACACATTGTAAGAAATTGCCAAATAACAATAATGTTATTACAGTTATTAAGTTATAAGCATAAAAATTGTGAATAATTTTATTAATAAATATATTTGCAAATAAGTTATTAAAGCTTTAATGTATACTAAGATTTGATACCTTGTAGTATTTTAATTATATGTTTAAGATTTATTTAATTTGTTATAAAATTATAACAAATTATTTATTTTATCTGAATAAAATGTGAACTAAAAACTTATCTGTATGAAAACAATAAAGGAAATAGGACAAATTTTAACAGAGTAGCAGCACTACATTAACTTTTTTTAGGTATCAGGGACAATGAGGGACAAAAATGAAAGCTTTGTCTCTCTCAGGGAAACTTGCATAATGACAAGAATCAAAACTTTGGGAAGTATGAAGATCCCAGATAGAAGTTACTCTGATCATAAGAGAAGTAGTTATAAAAAAAAATACATACATATGTTTGTATGCACAGAGGCTAGGAGAGATGCCTTCTTCATGTTCCTGAAATCACACAATTTTAGTAACTGGTGGATTGTAAAGAATACCAGAATGCAAGTCAACAGTCATAATACCAATACTAACTAGCTTTTTCAATTTGAATTATTAAACTTTTATGACTCTTTAAACTCTATAGGTCTCTGAATATGCTCTGATGTGTACTGTGAATTACAGACTTTAATGAAAGCAAAATTGTGTAGGTTCATCAAGACTCAGTTGTGGAGGAACTAGTTAAATGGTGAAAGATAACTGCGTAGACATTTGAGAGTGGAGAATAGCATAGGAGGCATGGGAGGAATTCTAGTGCTAGTGCCTGCTCCCGAATATGTTTCATCATTCTACTAAAATAGAACAAGTTGTGAAGAATGTTGGAATTACCTTGTAGCTAAACCCATGTGTCAGCCATACTAGCAAGCAGAAGTTCTAGCCAGTAAAGGGGGTAACAAAAAAGAAAAAGATATCTGAAAATTAATTTTTCTCACCTTATGGGAGACTGAGTGGATTAGCTTGGGGGATAGTTGCTCACTTCATCATTAAGGAAGCTAACTCATCTCAGCATTGAAGATACTTACTAACCTAATATAAGGAGTGGGGGAACAAAAGATATCGCTAACCTCCCAGTGCTGAGTCTTAAGCACCTGAACTGTTTTCAAGAAACTCTTGGATTTTGAGTGTGCCTACAGAATGGAGAACAGCTATCCAAGTTTGGGAGGAATCATAAAAAGGCAGTCTATGGGATAGTTGTTTAAAATATTTAATTTTATTCATTTGACTTCCATGATAATGACTGATATATTCAGCTGACTCATGCTGGTATGGTTCACTCTGTTATTCTATGCTCATGTGAATCAGGTTCTTTTGAACCCTGGAAAGGAAAGTCTCCAAATGAGTAGAAGCATAAGCTATGGATATAATTAGATAAATCCACACCTAAAGGCCCTAACCCAGACATTCTTAATCAGTACATTTCAATATAACAAGTTTCCTTTTCACTCATATTTTATTTTATGCATTTAAAAAATTATTCTAAGATTGTTCCATAAATTTCACCAAATTATCAAAGGGGTCCATGATGCAAAAAAGGTTGAATCCCTGCCCTGGTCAAATGAGATGAGTATTGCCACCCACAAAAGGAGTGAAGATACAAAATAGAAATGGCCAACTCTCTGAGAACTCTAGAGAGCCCTATTTTTCTGTAAAGTGTCATTGGTATTGGTAAAGCACATTATCACCAAGGTAAGTCAAGCACTCTGTCTTTATCAATAGATAATATTGGGTAATTGAGTAGCCACACCCACTATAGATTAAATGTTTTCTATATAACAAATATGTATCCTATTATTGTCCTTTAGCTTCTAAATAAGACTGTCCATGTTTTAGCTTCATGAAACTACATGACTATGTGTTGTTGCTGTTGACTATGTTGGTTTTATTTTTGTAACTCTTGGTGACTACATTTGGGATTTTCTTGGCAAAGATACTAGAGTGGTGGGCCATTTCCTTCTCTAGCTCATTTTACAGATGAGGAAACTGAGGCAAACAGGGTGAAGTGACTTGTCCAAGGTCACACAGCTACTAAGTATCTGAGGCTGGATTTGAACTCAGGAAAATGAATCTTCCTGACTCACAGCCCAGTGCTCTTTTCACTGCATCTATATTGAGGGCTAGTGATTAAACATTTGAAATTCAAATATTATCTGGGTCAAAGCAACCAAGAATATGAGAAAAGAGAATAAGGAGCTCAAGAAGGAGCTTCTGACAAAAGGATGGAAAAAATACCCTTTGATAAAAAATAAGAGAAGAAAATCATTGAGCTAAGTGACTTTATTGGAGGCTTTTCTTAAATGTTTCTGATGGTATCTGGCAAGAAACTTTCAAGCATCCCATTATCCAAAGTCACTATGAGAGCTGGTTTGGATGGTCAACTGGTAAACCAAGTGTGACCTCTGGGGAAATAAATACAATGACAATGAAAAGTACCAGAAATGCTTTCTTCCCTCTCTCCTCCCTCAGCATCCTTTTGCTGATTACCACTCTTAAAGACAACAAGTCTCTTTGCACGATGCTGGGTCGCAGTGGCGACATGGGTTAACCAAATTTCATTCTCACCACAGTCTTGGAAGCAGCAGTGGCTCCAGCCCTGACCTACATCACCCCCTGAGATAAACTCTTCTCAGTTTCCAAAATCACTTCATACATTCTGGGAACTTGATGAGGCCCAGTTCAGTGAATGCAGTAGCCCTTCCCTTTAGCTGAGGTCCCAGCAAGCTCGAGGGGTGGGGGGAAGGGGAGAGAGGGTTGGGTTTGAGAGTTTTAAGGAAAAGGAGCTGGCTGGGGGTCAGGGTGGGGGAAGAGGAAGAGGAGAAATGCTTTAACCTACACAGAAGCTTTTTTTCACATGCCACACTTTCAAATGAAATGCTATTTACGGTTTTTTTCGAGCAGAACAATAAATCTCGGTCTCTAGAGAGGGATTCCATTACAGTTGAGCTGACTGTGATGTCAGTTTTTATTAGTTCTGAACTCACTCTTTTATCTTCCTCTCTCCCAGAGAATAACAATTTTAATTGAACTGAGGCTAGCCTGGTGGTCTGGCAGCAGTGACCCGATGCTATCCCCCTTCTCTGCATGGGGCATAAATTGCAGGATTGCAAAGCAGCTGGGAATCGAGGCATGGCCCAAAAGTGACAGTTACAAGGAAGATGGGAAGGCAAGCTGTTTATGCACTAGGCTCAAACCTGAACTACATCATCTCCATTTGTATTTTTCTGTTTAATTGAACAATAAATCAAATATTTTGGAGCAAATAATGCGATAAAATTATAATTATTCCTAATTTTATTGTTTTATGATTACAAACGTCTGTGTGCCTCAGTTTCTCCTCTGTAAAATGACAGCTGATCATGTGATCCAAATTCACACATGAGAAGCTCTACTGTACAGGAGAAACATATTAAATGTAGTCTTAGGCTGAAATCTAGGTTTTGTTCCCTTGATAACTATGCCTCTGATAGAAATGCTAAAAGGGAACAATGATACTCATGTTAGATGGCTTTTGAGGGTTGTTGTAAAGAAAGTGATTTTTAAATTCTAAAGTACTCTAAGAATATAGGCTGTTGTTTTTAACAATCATGCACAGCATGAAGTACATGTATTACATGTATATAATTTGTTCATGTATGTACAAATGAGGAAACTGAGGCTGAGAAAAAACACCATGACTTTTCTGAAGACACAAAAGTAGTCAACTACAAAGTCAGGCTTCAAACCAGTTCTTTCAACTTAATTGCTTAGTCTTATAAGAAAATCTTCATAATCTTTACCCTCAGGGAAAACAGTCTGATTGGGGGAGTAGGACTACAGATGAATAGATAACTAATAATTCTAGGTAATGATGACAAATGCTATAGGAGTTTAGAGGCAGAGAAATCCCAGGGATTGGAATCGTCCCAACTTCTCAATAGAATTGGGTATTGCTAGATCACCTGAGATACAACTTCTCTCCCAATAGGAAATCTGGGGTAACAACAGTCCTGAACAATTAACTCAGGTGTGAAGTGGGTCTCAACTCCCAGCAACAATGAAATCAACCCAAAAATAAATTTCTCTTCAAAGTAACAGGGAGATAACATCAGCAATCCCTCCAGGGTTTGGAGAGTCCCTAAGAAGAAAAACTTGGAGAGATTAATACTTTAAAAAAAATCTAGGGGTGGGATCTACATAGAAGTCTGCCTTTGGGTCTCAGAACTTAAATTGATAGGTAGATAGGAATAGAAAACGGAAGGAAATGGGACTGTTAGCAGAAAAAGGCAATAGTCTAAGAATTGCAGAAATAGAATAGAGACTCATACATAAGAAAAGACCTTAGAGAACAGTTAATCCATTTTATAGAGGAGCAAATAGAGATCCAGAAAGAATCAATTTTGCCAAAGGTATCACAGGTCATAAAAAACAGAGTCAAAGTTTAATCCCAACTCCAAATTCAGGACTCAGGTCACTCCACTGAGTTGATTGTACCAGGGTGTAACTCCTTGGTATTTATTTCAGAATTGAATGTTTGGGGTAGTATTTGCTATTTTGATCTCATTTACCTGGGAATGCTGAATGTCCCTTCAATTACTTAGGTCTTCTTTTACTTCAGTGATTATAGGTATAAATGTGTGTGTGTGTGTGTGTGTGTGTGTGTGTGTGTGTGTGTGTGTATTATAGGTATGTACATTTTGTGTGAATTTCTAGGTAGGCTAATTCCTAAATATTTGATAGCTTTTGTTACTATAAATTGGATTTCTCCTTTATGACATGTTCTTGATCTTTATTATTAGGCTATCAGACTATACTTGATTTTTTGTGACTTTATCCTATATTCTGAAAATTTACTGAACTTTTGAATGCCAGCCACACCTATTTTTAGCTTGTACAGATAGCTTCTGTAGAAGTATAGGCCTTTCTGAGATTGAGTGATGTCAATTGGTAGAAAGTTTCTTCTTATTTCATGTTTCCTACTCAGTCCACCTAGTGGCCAGAAGATGAACCAGCATCACCTACCACAACAATTTTATAGATGGAAGACAAACAGGGAAAAGTGAGTTGCCCAGGATCACACTAGTAAGTGTGTGTGTAAATAAGTGAGGCTGGATTTGAACTCCTGAAGAAGAGTTCCATTTAGTTGCCCCAAAATCTTATTGCACAGTTATTTAACAAAATACATGACTAATTAATTAACTTATATATGTTACATATGTGTGATGAAAATTTTGATGGTGGAATCTTATAGGATTCAGCTCAAGGAGCCTTGGTTCTATCCTGCAGTAAGGAATAGGCCAGAAGGAGTAATCCATAGACTCTTTCTGTGTTATGTTTACAAAATGGGATTTGTGATGCAGCCGAAGAATCTAACCATGGGATTTAATATTGGTTCTATGTGGTGGTAAGTTTTCAATTCAAAAATACACACACACACACACATTTTTGGTATACAACCTCAGTTGTATTGCCTGTATTCATATGTCTATCACAAAATTGCCCAGCAACTCTGAAAAAGTTCATTTCCAATATCTCTAAATCTCAAGAACCTTTTCACTTTTTAAATTTTTACTTTGCTTGAATGTCAGGTTTCATTTCACTATCTGGAATTTCTACTCTTTCATCCATGAGATAATTAATTGACAAGATCATATGCCAAATGGATGATAGCAACCTATAGTCTTCTCACTTCTTTATGCTCCAAGAATCATCAATTTCATTGATGAGGCTATTTTCTCAGTTCTCACATAAAGACTGCAACAACTCAATGACTTATTACTAGTCTTCCAAATCATCAAAACTAGTCCTATTATGACTCATGTATTGTCCATTATTCAGCCTGTATTTAAAATTTTTTCCCCATTGGCAAATGCTACCAAAATTTTTGTTAACAACAACTAACATTTATTTAGTGCTATAAAATTTACAAAGTACTTTATAAATATTAACTCATTTGAGCCTCTTACACTGTGGAGGAAGAAATAGAAGAAGAAAAGAAGTATTTATATGTCAAGCATTTGACAAATATCTCATTTGATCTTCTCAAACAATCCTGAATTGTAGATGCTATTATTAACCCCATTTTAGAGTTGAAGAAAATAAGGCACAGAGAGGTTAACTGATTTGCCCAGAGTTATATAGCTAGTAATTATTTGAGGCATATTTGAATTCAGGTCTTCCTGATGCTGGGCACAGTGCTCTATCCATAGTATTACCTCACTGCTTTACTGAAACTTTATCCCGTCCCAGGAACACATCATAATGGAAAGGTTGCTTCAAATTCTTGAATCCTATACCAGCAAAATAGAAACCAAGAATAGAAACCTTGTATGCAATAATAGATTAGCTAAGTCAGGAGACATTCAACTGTAACAAAACTAGCCACCAAGTGATGAGTTGGTTTTTTTTTTTTTTTTCTGCCATAACACATGACACTGTCTACTGAGGGGTAAAGAAAGCTGGAACTTCCCCATTAAGATATAAGCTTCTCATTAATTTCCCTCAGTAAATTGTAAGTTTCTTAAGGGCAGAAACTATCTTTCTTTCTAATTGGATTTGTATTCCTAGATCCCAGTACCCTTTCTGGCACAAAATAGACATTTAATAAATGCCTCTTGACTTGACTTGACTAGAATCTATACAATAATGAATCAACCACAGTGATGAAATCAGGAATCAAAAAAGCGTTTCTATAAATCTTTGCCATAATTGGGGAGAAGTCTGGAGAAGTTAAGGTGAGAGGTGAAACTCTAAGATCAGCTCATTTGTAGGCAATCGTTTTCTTCATTTCATCACCCCATTCGAGATAGTGCAGGAAGGATTGTAAGGAGATTATCTTTTCCTTATCTTAATCATTTACTAAGCCAAGCCCTCTGCCCCATTTCAAGACCTAAGGGGAAGCAAATATCCCAAAGGTCAAAGGCCAGGATTTGGTTAGCACCCCATTCTATAGAGACTTATCCCAAACCAGTCAAATTAATGGCTCATTCACATCTGGAGCTGAAGAGGAAACAGACAGAGACATTCTCTGTCTTCTTTCAGGCTAACCATCACACCAGAGATGTTCCGTGACCCTCAGGGGAGCCTTCCAGCCAGGTGGAAGCTAGGAGCATAAAACTTTAGGAAGTTTGAAACTGCTGAAGTCACGAAGGTATTTTCTAAGTTCACTAAAGTGTGTGCTTTGAATTGACTCTGGGTTGTAAGTCAAAGGTTCCTGAAGGAAAGAAGGAAAGAGAGGGAGTTTATTTTATTCTCTCTCTGCTATTTCTCTCACCTTTCTCTACCTGGGGAATAGAGAGATTAAAGAAATATGGATGTAGCCACTTGGAGTACAGAATTATTATTATTATTGAAATAGGTAGAAAAGTGTATATCTCACAAACTGGAAAGTGACAATATTCAAATTATATAAGTATATACACATTTATATATATATATGTACATATAATTGTGATGTTATAGGTATTGTAATTATATGCTATATTTATATGCATACACATATACTTTGGGCCTATTAGAGTTTTGAAAACTTAATGTCTAAATTGCCGAGTTGGTCAAATCATTTTTTTAAAAAACAAACACTATTTAGATCTGTCTCGCATCTCTGCAAAGTGATATCACTGCTTTATTGAGGTCTTAATTTTTTTAATCAAAGCATATGTGAATATTCATATGCAGCTCCGACTTGAGAAAAAGTTGTTAAAAATTTATCCCCCTTTCCACTATGGGGACTGGCCGCTCTTTGCAGACAATGATTCATAGGCATGAAGACGCTAAGAGCCCTCTCTTCAAGGAAATGGCTGACTGAACACTAGAACCACACAATTTATTATGCTATATATTTTCCCCTTGATACAAAAATAAATTGTGGTATACAAGGAGGCCAGGGAGCAAAGCAGGTGGTTCCCCGGCAGCAAGCTAGCACATACCAGCATTAGCAAAACCACACATTGTGGCCGCCAGCTGTGATGACTCCCAGGCAGCTCTGGTGTCATATGTCTTTTGATCTTCACAATGAAGAATGTGGTAGATTCTTGAAGCTCTCAACAGAGACAGGGCTGGGAGCTTGGGAGGTGAGGGGGGGTGGTATTAACAGGATCTCTAACAGAGGAACTCTTAGAGTGTTCTCCAAGTGTTCTTGACTTCCAAGAGTCATGGGCTGAGTCTGTGTTCTAGCTGGATGACATTACCTTTGCCTGGAATGTGTCCTTCTACTATTGTGAAGAGCCTTGGGTTTATAATCAGACAGCTAGGGTTGGGAATCTTGGCTCTGATGCTGGTAAGCTTTTGTGATAGGCAGCAAGTCATTTAATTTTTCAAAGCCTTTAGTCTCTTCATTTCCAAAATGGGTATAAAAAACTTGCACTATAGGAGATAGTGAGGTTATCAAAGGAAATGCTTGATAAACCTGAAAACAATATGGAAATATGATCTATTTTTGTCTCTTTCAATTGAAATCTTCAAGCTCATATATTACCTCTTCCATGTAGCCCCTTGATACTCCAAGAGAAAATCGTCCCTCTTTTTTCTGAACTCCCAAAGCCTTGTGTACCTTATACATTCTGTACTCTTATAAAATTACCATATTCTAATTGGTATTAGAGAAATAAACTGCTAGACTGTCAAATCCTCAAGGGCAAGAACTGTTTCTCATTGTACCTCCATTCAGTGCTTGGAATGGTGTGTAAGATTTCACAAATGCTTAATAAATGGCTACTGAATTTGAATCTGATCAAAATAATGGCACATTTCTACAATGTCTTAATTTTCATGGTTCTTTCTTCATGACAAACTATGATCTAGCGACCGTTATCAGTAACATTTTACAATTGAATAGGAGGCTTGGAAAGTTATTATTATGGTTCTTAGAAATGGGGTTCAAATCCAGGTCTTCTGACCCCAAGACTGAGGCTAGTTCGAAGCAAACCTTTAATGATCCCAAAGGTCTCTTACAATTCTTTGACTCCGGGATTCTTTCAAAATATAACACTTGGTTACTAAAGCCATCTTCCTCCTCCTCTTCCCTCACCCCCATCATATGGTCAAAACTCCTTAAAAAATAAATACCTTTTAGTTCTAGTCCATGCTAATCATTTCTCCCAAAGCCTATATGCAACTTCTAAAAATCTTTGGAAAACCTCTTCAGTAAGAAAGAATGAACTGACTTTCCTTCAGTGCAGGCTAGGATCCTAAAAAGGAATTTCAACTGATTACTATCTCTGTGTCACTTTGAAACTGTCCTAAATTTATAGAAGTTCCAGATAAACATATTACAAAATGGTAATCATCAAAACAATATGGTACTAGTTAAGAAATAAAGCGGTAGATCAGTGAAATAGGTTAAGCACACAGTACACTGGAGTAAACAATCACAGTTATCTAGTGTTTGATAAACTCAAAGATCCAAGCTTTTGGGACAAGAACTCACGATTTGAAAAAATGCTGAGAAAATTGAAAAGCAGCAGAAATTAGTTATAGGTCAACATTTCATATACATACTAAAATAAGATCAAAATGGATTCATGATTTAGATATATTTAGAGGGGCATAAGGGAATGGATAAGGGAAAACTTTTTGACCAAACAAAAGGCAAAAAATTAGAGGTTTCAAAGTGGATTGTTTTGATTACATTAATTTTCAGATTTCTGCACAAACCAAAAAAATGCAGCCAAATTTTTTTTAAATACAAGAAACTGATTGGGGGCAGGTAAGATTTTATAGCAAATTTCTCTGATAGTTTTTTGCTTCTCAAATATAGAGAACTGAAAACTGAGCCAAATTTATAAGAATAAAAGTCATTCTCCAGTTCACATATGATCACAGTTTATGAATAGGCAGTTTTCAGAAGAAGAAACTAAAGCTATCCATTGTCATATAAAAATGCTCTAAATCACTATTAATTAGAGAAATACACATTAACACAACTCTGAGTTACCACCTCACACCTATCACATTGACTAATATGACAGGAAAGAAAAATGACAATGTTGGGGGGAATGTGGAAAAATTGCTACACTAATACACTGTTGGTGGGTTTGTGAATTGATGCAACCATTCTGGTGAACAATTTGGAAATATGCCCAAAGGGTAATCAATAACACTGTGCATATCCTTTGGCCCAGCAAGACCACCACTAAGTTTAAATACCAAAAAGATCAAAGAGAAAAGGACCTATTTATACAAAAACTTTTAGAGTAACTTTTTTTGTAGTGTTAAAAATTGGGGATTGAAGAAGGAAGTGCCCATTAATTAGGAAATGGCTGAGCAAGTTGTAGTATATGATTATGATAGAAGAATAAGAAATGACAAGCAAGATTGTTTCAGAAAAACCTGGAAAGACTAAAATGAACTAATAGAAAGTGAAGTAAGCAGAACTAGGAAAACACTATATATAGCAACACCAATATTATACAATAAATCAACTATGAATGGCTATTTGGGTCAGTACAATGACCCAAGACAATTGCAAAGGATTTATGATAAAAAATGTTATCTATACTCAGAGAAAGAACTAATAGAGTCTGAATGCTAATCTAAGCAATATTTGCTTTGCATGACTTTACAAGTAAAATGTATATTGCATTGCTTGCATTCTCAAGGATGAGGAAGAGGAAAGAGGGAGGGAACTCAAAAATGTTTTAAAGATTTTTAAAATATACATATAATTGAGAAATATTTAATGAAATAAAAATATATTGGAGAGAATAAAATGCACTAGCCTATCAAAAAAAATTAAATCAAGCTCAAAAGTTTACACCACCCACCTTGGCAGTGGTTGGAAGTTTTTCCAAGTGTACAATGAAGAAGGGACTTTGGGGGAAGCCATTTCTCTCTGGCCATTATCTCCTCACCAGAAAATGAGGTAGCTGATTGCTAGCTAGCATTTACATAATTCTTGAAGGTATGCAAAGCATTTTACTAACATCTCATTTTATTCTCAACAATCTTGGGAAGTAGGTGCTATTATTTCATTATCTTTCTAGTGAGAAAATTAAGGTGAACAGAGGTTGAGTGATCTAGTCCCCAAGGTCACTCAGTAAGTATCTGTCCCTGGATTTGAACTCAGATCTTACTGACTCTAAATCCAATGCTCTATCCACTGGCCCACCTAGTTGAAGCAAATGCTCTAGATGAGAAAGGCTCAGAAGATGAGTCCTAAGCTATGAATCTAGAACCATAACCAGGGCAACCTACCACCAGTTCCTAGTCACATGCTGGTGCCTGAAGAAGAGAAAATCATAAAATCATGCTAGCTAGGTTCACTAAAAATTAACTTACATAATCTCAACTAGGCTCTCCCTGCAGTAAGACAATTCATTTATACATCCTTAATCCAGCTGATATACCATTCACCATGGAAAGTTTCTGGAATTTTTTCATCATCCTCTTCAAACTTCCCATAGCTACTCCTTCTCCACCCTCTCAGTGAAGAACTTTGCCTCCTTTATTAATGGAAAAATTGAGATTATTCTTGGAGAATTCCCTCTTACCCTCTCCTTCTCATCATCATTAAGATATCTTCCCCCTCTTTTTTCTTCATTCCTATCTCACTGGAAATGGTGACTCTTTTCCAAATCAATGCAACCCCCCTGCAAGGAAACTCTGTTGTGTAAAATCAGGAGAGGAACATCGGTGAACTGAACACTGCTTCTGGAATTAGGGTTCCAATCCTGCTCCGCTGTTTTCTACCAGTCTGATTCTGGGTGTCCCTTAACTTTCTTGGGCTTCACTTTATTCAGGGATTTTGACTAAAAGGCTCAAGAACCTATGATCTTAAGTCTTAAGTGATTCCCCCATCAAATGCTTTCATCAGTTGGAACTGTTATCCTTGGGTCATTCTGTTGAAAGAAAGCAAATTCTATTTATATTTAGAGTTAACAATGAAAATGCAAATACTTGAAAAGTGCTTGGAAGACAAAGGAGAAAGGATTCTAGACTAGGAGTCAAGGGATTCTGGGTGCAAGGGCTATGTATCCTTGGACAAGTCATTTAGTTTCCTAATGCCTCAGTTTCCTCATCTGTGAAATGGGGTGAAGATACTTGGACTTCATCCATCATAGGATTCTTGTGACAAAAGTTTTTGGTAAGTCTTGAAGACTTAGAGAAGTGAAAGATGGTATATTCCCTGGTGAGCTAAGTGGGTGGAAGAGAGAGATCTTTTAGGAAAGTGTGGCGAAGGGGGCACTTGGGAGAATCACTAAATAATCAAATTGATGTTGACATTTATTACTTGTGAAGGTTGTAAAAGCATCACATGGCTTTCTCATAAAAGATCCTAAGACCTATTTACAGTCTTTGCATTATTGTTCTAGTAATTCAAGCCAGCAACTACATGCCAAGTTCAATGAAGTGAATATGCATTCAACTAAGAATTTTGCAACAGAAAAAGTAAACATGTTCTATTTAATGGACTAAGATGGCAGCATTGCAGGGAGGGCACAGGATATTGATGAGATGCATTCCTGTCTTGATTGGGGTTCTGATGATATCAAAGGGCATTGATTTAGAGAAAGGGATGATCTCAAAGACCATTGGATCTAGCTTCTTCATTTACAGATAAGGAAATTGAGGCTTAGATAAATTCAGTGACCTACTCTGCATAACAAGCCAATAAATGTTTGGGACAGAATTTGAACTCAGATCTTATTTACCCCAAACCCAGCAATCTATACACTAGTTGTTTCATTGTTCATTTAATCATATTGCCATTAACCTTTTTTTTTTCACAAATAGAGGAATTATACATTTAAATGGAGGTCCAAACTAGTCTTGCCATTTCAGAAAAGAAAACATAAACTCGTGGGATCATCCGATAATTTATTCCAGCATCCTTATTTTATAAAAGGAGAATCCAGGGTCCAGGGAACAAGTTGCCCAATGTCACACAGCTCATCCTCAGCACAAATGGAATTCAAACTCAGTGCTTATTACTTTAATCATGAAAGAGAATCATGGACTCACAGCCAATTTTACATCTGGGCTAAAATCACCTTTACAGAAACCTCTATAACCCTTCAAGACGCTCCCCCCATTAATGAGAATTTCAGTTTTTCATGAAGCAATTCACTCCACTTAGGACAAATTTAATGACTAATTACAAAAGTTAATTCAACTTCCAGAAATAAGAGTTGTGAGCATTAAGGATTTCTGACCAATCAATAATAATACTTCCTTGTGTATAAATGCACCTGTACATGTATATATATTTGGGGGGGAGGTATACAATGTATATGTATACATGTGTGTGAGGAAAGAGAGAGAGACAAAGACAAAGACAGAAACAGAGAGACAAAGAGATACATGTGGAGAGACACACAGAAACAGAGAGAAACAGAAACAGAGAGAGAGACAGAGAGAGAGAGAGAGAGAGAAAGAGAGAGAGAAATAGTGTGGGGAGAGAAAGAGACACAGAGAGAAATACAGAAAAACAGAAACAGAGAGAGAGAGAGACATACAGAGAGACACAGAAACAGACACAGTGAGAGAGAGAGAGAGAGAGAGAGAGAGAGAGAGAGAGAAATACAGAAAAACAGAGAGAAACACACACATACACAAAGAGAGAGACAAGAGACAGAGAGAGAGAGAGAAGAGAGAGAGAGAGAGAGAGAGAGAGAGAGAGAGAGAGAGAGAGCCAAACTGATGAAACAGAGACAGAGAAATTTTATCTTTCCAAGACCTTTCACATTTTTTCTCTTTTAAATCTCAAAACAATTCTGTGAGGAAGACTAGGTGGGAGTTATTATTCCCAGTTGAGAACAAGTGATAAAGATATATAACTCATATTTCTATAGGGACTTAAAGTTTATAAAATACTTTTTCCACAATAATCCTATGAGGTAAACATTATAAATATCCTTCCCATGTTATAGATGGGGATAGATAAGGAAATAGATAAGGAAACAGAGGCTTATAAAATTTAAGGGATTTGCCCAAATTCAAACAGTTAGCAAAGACTGAGGCTGATAGAGGAACCTAGATTATTTCTCCCCTCTATCTTCCCCTGCTTCTCTCTCTATTTCTGTCTCTTTGGATCTCTCTCTCTCTCTCTCTCTCTCTCTCTCTCTCTCTTTCTCTCTTTCTCTCTCTCCTCCTCCTCCTCCTTCTTCTTCTCTTCTTCTTCTTCTTCTTCTTCTTCTTCTTCTTCTTCTTCTTCTTCTTCTCTCTCTCTCTCTGTCTTTTTCTCTGAATCTTTCTCTGTCTCTCTTTGTCTCTATCTGTCTCTCTGTCTCTGTCTCTGTGTGTGTCTCTCTCTGTTTCTCTCCCTCTCTGTCTCTCTGTCTCTGTCTCTGTGTGTCTCTCTCTCTCTGTTTCTCTCCTTCTCCTTCTCCCTCTCTTTCTCCTGTTTTCCCTCTCTCCTTCCCTCCCTCCCACCCTCCATACTCTCTCTCTATCTCTGTCTCTCTGTCTCTTTCCATCTCTCTGTGTATCTCTCTTTGTCTCATTGTCTCTTTGTTTCTCTGTCTCTGTCTCTCTGTCTGTCTCTCTGTATTTCTGTGTGTCTCTCTCTGTCTCTGTCTCTCTGTCTCTGTGTATCTGTCTGTCTGTCTGTCTATTTGTCTATCTGTCTCTCTCTCCCTCTCTGTCTCTCTCTCATTGATATTTATGTGGTCCTTTTCTGACCAAAGAGGTTTAGGGGAAAGAAGACTGGAACAAAGATCAAGGATCTTTACCCTTCCTTCCATCCCAAGTAATTCATTCTTAGGACAGTCCTTTCTTCTGGACATCATCTACTTAAATCTCTTATTTCTCAATTGATTCATTATTTTATAGATCCACGGAATATGGGCAAGTTTCCTCACCCAATCTAAATACATTTCTAGCACTCCAGTTCATCCAATGATTTTAAAAGACAACTAAACTGATAGCAACTGGGTAGTTCAGTGGATAGAGCTCCAGGCTGGGAGTCAGAAAGACCTGAGTCCAAATGAAGCCTCTGACACTTACTAGGTGTATATCCTCTGGGAAAGTCATTTAACCCCTATGTGCCTCGAGCCCTTATCTATCAAAAAGCAGACACATTGAAAAAGGAAATGGTATACCACTCCAGTATCTTTGCCAAGAAAATCCCATGGACAAAAGACCACAAGGTCACATAGAGTCAGACTTGAATAAACAACTAAACAACAAATCTCAGGTAGCTAAGTGAATGCAGCAGATAGAGTATCCAACTGGGAGTCAGTTCCTTTCTTTTTCTAGACCTTAGTTTACTTATCTGTAAGTGAAGGTGATTTAATCCAGCCTCAAACATTTACTTGCTGTGTGAACCTAAGTAGATTACTTAAGCTTTGTCTGCCTCAGTTTCTTCAATTGTAAAACTGAATTTAAAATTGCACATACCTCCCAGGATTGTTGTGAGGATCAAATATAGTATATACAATTATTAACATAGTGCTAGGTGGCTCAATGAAAAGAGTGCCAAACCCAGAGTTAGGGAATACTCATCTTCCTGAATCCAAATCTGGTCTCAGACACTTTCTAGCTGTTTGACTCTGGGCAAGTCATTTAACTCTGACTCAGTTTCTTCATTGGTAAAATGAACTGGAGAAGAAATTGGTAAACCTGTACAGTATCTTTACCTAGAAAATACCAAATGGAATCACAAAGAGTTGAACACAAAGCAAAAATGATTCAACAGCAACATATACTACCAACAAAGCCTATAGAAAAATAGAAAAAGAAACATAAAATAGCTGAGACTCTCCCTGCCAAAACAAACTTAAATGAAAACAATTATAAAATGCTTTTCACAAAAATAAAAGCAGATTTTAGCAACTGGAGAAATATTTTTTTCTTATGGGTAGACCAAGACAATTTAATACAAATGACAATTCTACTAAGTTAATTTACCATTCAGTGCCATGCTCTATTTGTAGTGGCTAGAAGCTGGAAAATGAATAGATACCCATCAATTGGAGAATGGTTGAATAAATTGTGGTATATGAACGTTATGGAATATTATTGTTCTGTAAGGAATGACCAACAGGATGAATACAGAGAGGACTGGCGAGACTTACATGAACTGATGCTAAGTGAAATGAGCAGAACCAGGAGATCATTATATACCTCAACAACGATACTGTTTGAGGATGTATTCTGATGGAAGTGGATCACTCCATAAAGAGAGCTAATTCAGTTTCAAGTGATCAAGGATGGACAGAAGCAGCTACACCCAAAGAAAGAACACTGGGAAATGAATATAAACTGCTTGCATTTTTGTCTTTCTTCCTGGGTTATTTTTACCTTCTGAATCCAATTCTCCCTGTGCAACAAGAAAACTGTTCGGTTCTGCACACATATATTGTATCTAGGATATACTGTAACCTATTCAACATGTAAAGAACTGCTTGCCATCTGGGGGAGGGGGCGGAGGGAGGGAGGGGAAAAATCGGAACAGAAGTGAGTGCAAGGTACAATGCTGTAAAAAATTATCCTGGCATGGGTTCTATCAATAAAAAGTTATTTTTTTTAAAAAAAGGAAATATGTTTAATATAATCGTACATGAATAACCTATATCATATTGATTGCCGTTTTGGGGAGAGAGAAAAAAAGAAAGAAGAAAGAAGAGGGGAAAAAAAGAAAATCAAAATATTATAAATGTAAATGTTGAAAATTAATAAATAAAATTTAAAAACTGGCAAAAAAAAACCATTCAGTGCTACATCCATCAAACTCCCAAAAAAATCTTTGATAGAGCTAGAAAAAATAAGTAACAAAATTTATATGGAAAACAAAAAGTCAATAATATTAAGGGAATCCTTAATTTTTTTTAAATGTTATGGAAAGAGACTTAGAAGATTCAGATTTCAAACATTGTCATTGTCATTGTTCTGTTGTTTCAATCATGTTCAACTCTTCATAATCTCATTTGCATTTTCTTGGAAGGGATACTAGAACAGTTCACCATTTCCTTCTCCAGCCCCTTTACAGATGAAGAAACTGAGTCAAACAGGTTAAGCAACTTCCTCAGATTCACACAGCTAGTGTTAGAAACCAATTATGAATACAGGAGGATGAATCTTCCTGCTTGTAGGGCTACCATTTTATCCACTATGCCCCAGCTGCCTTTTCAAACTATATTACAAGGTGTATAACAAAACAATCTGACACTGACTAAGAAATAAAGTAGTGGATCAATAGAATAGGTTAGGTACATAAATAAAATAGTAAATCATCACAATAATCTAGAGTTTAACAAATCCAAAGCTCTGAGCCCTGAGATAAGAAATCAATATTTGACAAAAACTGCTGGGAAAAAATGGAAAGCAAATTTACAGAGATCAAGCATATAAAACATCTCACACTATATAACATAAGGTCAAAATAGATACATGATTTTGACATAAAGGGTAATATCCTAAGTAAGAGAATAAAGAAATGTTCCTGTTAAATTTATAGATAAGGGAAAATTTTATAAACAAATAAGAGGTAGAGAAGATTACAGTAAGTAAAATAGTTAATTTTGATTACAAAATTAAATAGCTTTTACACAAACAAATCAAAGAAGATAACCTTAGAAAGCAAACATAAAACTGGGGGGAAATTTTTAGCAGTTTTTTTCTGATAAGGAACTCATTTCTCAAATATAAAGAGAGAACTGAGCCAAATTTATAAAAACAAGAGCCATATCCCAGTTGACTAATGGTCAAAGGATATAAACTTGCAATTTTCAGAAGAAGAAATAAAAGCTATCAAAAAAATTTTAAAGTTTTTTTTAAATGCTCTAAATCACTACTGATTAGAGAAATGCAAATTAAAACAAGTCTGAGATATCATTTCACACTTATCAGATTGGTTAAGATGATAGAAGAGGAAAATGACCAACGCTAGAAACAATGTGGAAAAATAGTGGAACTATTGATGGAATTAGGAACTAGTCCAACCATTCTGGAGAGTGATTTAAAACTAGACCCAACAATACCACTACTGGGTCTGCATCCCAAAGAAATCAAAGAAAAGGGGGAAAAGACCTATTTGTACCAAAAAAATCTATAACAGCTCTTTTTGTGGTGGCAAAAAAAATGGAAATTACAGGATGCCCATCAACTGGGGAATGACTGAACAAGTCATGATATAGTAATGTAATGGAAGATCATTATGCTATAAGAAATGATGAGTAGGATCGCATCAGAAAAATCTGGGAAGATTTGTATTTTCTCATGCAAAGTGAAGTGAGAAGAACCAGGAGAACATTATATAAAGTAACTTGGAGGAATAGCAAATCAAGAATCTCAAAGAATACAAGAAAAAATAAGAGTGAAGGGACTTTTGCATTGCCAGTTCTTAAATTATATTTTAAAGTAGTCATTATCAAAACTCCTTGGTAATTATTAAAAATTTGAAAAGTTGGCTAATGAATTGACCAAAAAAGCAGAGTTTAGGGATAATGGTAGCAAAGTGTTCAGTAAACCAAAGAACACAAACTACTAGGGTAAAGAAAGATTCCTTATTCAACAAGTACTGCTTGAAAAACTGGAAAGCAACTTCACAGAAATTGTGTTTTGACCATGACCTTACATCATATACCACATAATAAGTTTTAAATGAACATGTGTCCTAAATATAAAATGTTATATTATTTTTTTAAAAAATTAAAGGAAAATGGGAGAAAGTGCCTTGTACAGCTATGACTAACAGGAAAATTCTTTACCAAAAATGGGATGAAGTAGTCATAAAGCATCATAGGATCTAAAAGTAAAAACTAGAAAGGATTTCAGAGTTTTGTCCTCTCATTTTGCAGATGAGGAAATTGAATTCTAAGAAAGTTAAATTACTTATCCTACCTTATATAGGTAAGTATCAGGGACAAAATAATATAGTCCATCTAACATAAAACTTAAAAGCTTTTGCAAAACCAAAATCAAGACAACTTAAAAATAAAGAGAAATGTTGTTAATTAAGGGGAAAAAATCTTTGCAAAAAAATATTTCTGATAAAGTTCTGGTATCCAAGCTATGTAAGGAACTAATTTTAAGAAATCATATGGATAAAAAGCACTCTCCAATAAAGAACTAATCAAAGGATATGTTTGATTATCAGTTTTCAATAATCAATTGATTATTGAAATTGATCAGTTTTCAATCTATTTTGATTGAAATCAAATCAGTCTTCAAAAGAAGAAATAAAAATAATCACAAAAATGTGAATGACATCTCCAGATCAACAGTAACCAGCCAAATGCAAACTAAAACTAACATTTCACCTCATACACTAGAAGTTGACAGAGGAAAATGGTAATGTTGGTATAATGGTAAGAAAATGGCTATATTAATACAATATTGATGGAGCTGTGAATTGGTTAAACTGTTTATGGAAAAAATGGAATTATATTAGAAAAATTACTTAAATGTGAACACTTGTTGCCTCTGAGAAATTACTACTAGGCACATGCCTCCAAAGAAGGCAAAGACAGAAGAAAAAGCACCAAATGTATCCCCAAGGTTTATAGAAATACTTTGGTAGTATAAAATAAATAGAGGCAAAGTAGGAGCTTGTTATTTGAGAAAATGCTAACATTGTCTACTAAGTAAATATATTTTGTTTTAAGAAAAGCAAATACAAAAAATTCAAAGAAACTTGGGACAAATCTCATGAACTGATGCACAGTGAACTGATCTGAACCAGGATAATCTATGTGGCCACAATGTAAACAATAATTTAAAAGAAAACAATTGTTGCAGAGTTTCAAGCCTTTGCTTCCAGAAGAAAGACTATAAAGTGAGATTCCTTCTTAGTGGAGGGGTAGAGCATTATAATAGCTGAGAAAAGGTAATATCTGAGAAACAAAGTTGCTCCTCTTTGTTCATGAAAGGGCCACACTGGTGAGGCAGTTGGAATCAATGGGAACTGACAGCAATGTAATGCATTTTCTGTACTTAATTGTTCTCCCAACCACCTACTGGCCTAGCAGTTTAGTTCCCAGAAGGCAGCTATTTATTTCATGGATCTAGGATAAGACTTCTTAAACTTTTTCCATTCACAACCACTTTTTTTCGAAAAAAATTTTATGGGAACCCTAGTATACAGGTATATAAAATAGGTATATCAAACATTTACTGATAATAAATCATAATTTTATGACCCCCACATCAAATTACATGGCCCCATATGGGATCTCAAACTACAGTTTAAGAAGCTTTGGTCTAGAGGAATTCCCACTCTTAACAGCAGTAACTATCAAGATTGCTTGATTTTTTTAAGCATCAGTACAGTATTTCTTATAGAAAGACAAGGAAAAAAATGTAAGAAGGAAAATGGAAGGGAAATGGGGAAGGAAGGAGGGGAGGAGAAAGAGAAGGAAGGAAGGAAGGAAGGAAGGAAGGAAGGAAGGAAGGAAGGAAGGAAGGAAGGAAGGAAGGAAGGAAGGAAGGAAGGAAGGAAGGAAGGAGAGAAAAGACAATCAGGTTAATTGCTCAAGATCATAACTCTTTCTAATTTCAGTGATAGCTCCCCAATTATTTTGAAGGAGTGAAAAGGACAATGGGTTAGAGCTCAGGACAGTGGCAAAAAAAGGAGGGAAAGAAATGAGGAGAAATGATGGAAAGAGAAAGGAGAACAGGAAGGACAGGAAGGAAGGGAGAGATGTGAGGGGTAATGTGAAAGATCTAGGGATGTAGTAAAAAGAGGGGAGAACATAGAGAGTAAAAAGGGGCTAATTTCACAGGCCAAAAGTATTAGTTAATGAATATGCAACAATAACAGCAGGGAACTTCAATTGCTTATAAAAATGCATCAGTTGGGATTTTTTCCAATAAAGAAACTGAGGGAAGGAGTAGGGAGAGAGGGAAGTGGGGGGGAAGAAAGGGGGAGGAAGAGGGAAAGAGGGGGAGAGAGGGGAGGAAATGAGAGGGGAGAGAAAGGAGAGGAAGGAAAAGGAGAGGGAGAAAGAGAAGGAGAGGGAGAAGGAAAGGGAGAGAAAGAGAGAGAGGAGGAATTAAGAACAGAGGGGGAAAGAGACAGAGAGACAGAGACCCAGAAAAGATCAAGAGAGAGAATTTTTACAGAAAACATTAGTTCAGCCAAAGTAAAGTGCAAGAAACAGTGGGGAAATTAGAGCAAAAAGCAAAGGTATCTAAAGAATTTAAATATTATTGAAAAATTAAAGGAACATTCACAGAAAAATTACTAACACTGGTTCCAACTATCTGGAACAAGCATGATTGATTGATATATTATTTTGAGAAAGAGAGAGAGCAGGAGAGAGTAGCAGAGGGTTTTATGGCTGGCCTGTTCCCCATTAAGACTTTACCAGCCTAACACACAAAAGCTAATTACTGTTTTGTATGTCATGTTATTTTGATTCATATTTCCTGTCTGGAAAACAGACGGCAGTTTTAGGCTCCGTGCCAGGGCTGGGGCCATGGAGATGCTTGGGCGGGAACTTGCCCCCAGTAGCGGAACAGAGCAGACGGAGGAAATGGGAACTTTCCATTTAGGAGTTTACTCCTCCCCTCTAACCTCCCCTTCCCCTCCCCCTTAAAAAAAGTTTGTTGTCCAGAAAATGATGGGGGGGTAGAGGGGGAAGTCATTCCCCCCAAAAGACAGAGGGTCTGCTCCTCTTACTAATAATGGTATTGGGACTATTGCTCCCGTGATATGAGACAGGTTTGGAAGTTTGGGGCTGAGGTGGGGGTGGGGTCACAGAACCTAGTTCAGTTTTAAAACAATCTGAATTCTCCTGGGATCAATATGCTCTTCCTGTCTTATTCACAAATCGCAGCCCCAAGAGGACTGTCTCAGTTAGAAACGAGATAGGGGAAAAGTGAAAACAGACAGCTACTGTGGGGACTAGTAAGGGAAATCCTCATTATTGAAAAGAGAGGATTCTGTGAGCATTAAGAAGGACTTCCTCTGCAACATAAGTCAAATCCTAAAACTATTGTTTAATGAAAGGAAGCCAAAAAAGAGATGAGTTTCTCTATAAGAAATGAAAGAGACAAAAAGCCAGTTATCTCAATTTCATTTCAATGTGACAAAAATTACAACGTGCCTACTGTGTGCTAGAAATAATTCTGGATACAAAGTCAAAAACTTCCCCTTTAATAAGGCATTATATGTATGGGTAAGTTAAAAAAAAATTATACACACACATATATACATTATATATATATATGTGTGTGTGTGTGTGTATGTACATATATATATACATATATATATATACATATATTTCTAGTCCTTATAAAAATGCATCAGTTGGGATTTTTTCCAATAAAGAAACTGAGGGAAGGAGTGGGAAGAGAGGGAAGGGGAGAGAGAGATAGAGAAAGAAAGGGAGAGAGAGAGAAAAATAGTGAGAGAGGAGGAGAGAGAGGGGGGTGGGTATCCTTATGGATATCATTATTGTATCTTCTTTTTATCCTGAAGCGATTGGGGTTAAGTGACTTGCCCAGGGTCACAGAGCTAAGAAGTGTTAAGTGACTGAGGTCAAATTTGAACTCACATCCTCCTGACTTCAGGACTGGAAAGGACCTAGAAAAGGAATGCTATGGGAAAAGATAGTGTATGCTAACACTGGGGAAAAGTGAAAAATGTCTTGCTATGAGGCACTTCTCCCAATGAAATCAGAAAGTGAATATGTGTGTATATGCACGTGAATATGTTTATATATAACTTTTTCTCTATGAGGATCTATGAGATAAACTATGGAAGGAGACTATTAAAATAACAGCTTGACAAAAAAGTGAAAAGATTTAATGAGTGGGGAGAAGCTGGAGAAGACAGAGAGAAAGGAGAGAGAAAGGGAAATATTTTCTGAGGAATTTATTTTCATCATTATCTTGAAAAGTAGATTTTTTGAAAGATACTTAATATCATGAGAGAAATTGAATGGTATAAAACTGAGTTTTTATGAATGAAGATAAAAAAAATGTATGTTTTCATGAATTTTTGAGGTGATTCTGGGTGTGGTCTTTCATATAGCCAAAACATCATAAATAATTGTCTTTCTCTTTGCTCATTATTTATTTCATTTACTAAAAGATATATTCATTTAGTGATTTTAAAATGTGTGTAATCATGAGAAATTGTCATTTATTTTATTTTTAAAGTATTTACTTTGGAGAAGAGAGACTTCTATTGTTTATTAAATAATGAATATTTAACTGGGAAGGGGAACTAACTATTAATGATCCTATTATGAAATTATTAATAGGATAGTCCACAGCCTGGATTGTTAAAGACTTCAAGAAAAAATTAAATATGATAAAATTAAATATAAAGCAAAAACTTAAATGGAAAGCTGAGAAATGATCTTCAAGTGAGTCAGTTCTAGTCATGGAGACTTATTCCTGCTACACATGCAGAAGAGATATAAAATAGTTTGGGGAGTTTGGAGAGTGGAAGAGCACTAATAAAAAAATGAGGTAGAAATCAAAGAGAGGCAGAAGTAATACTTTATTGAGACTTGAAGGGAAATAGAGATTTTAAGTGGGGGCAGTAAGGAGGGAAAGCATTCCAAATATGTGTTGTTTTTTTTTTTTTTGCTGCCTTGCAAAAGCACATACGCAGGAGATGGAATATTATGTGCATGGAAGATAGCAAATTTTAAGTAGAATATAAGAGTTTGTGATGAAAAGTACACACACCTAAATCCTAGAGCTATCTTCCTGGCCATAAGGGTATCATTTGGTCAATTTCTCATTTAACAGACACTAATTACAAGCATGGTACTGTCAAAGGCACTTTAGAACATATAGTGAGCTACATGACATGGTTTCCCTACCCATATATTCCTAAGGAGCTTTAAATGGAAGAATCAATATATATAGTCATAGACATAGACATAGGTATGGATGTAGACATAGACACAGGCACATATATAGACATAGATATAGGAATAGACACAAACTCAAACACATACATGGGCACATATATAGACATAAACATCCTACAGGTATAGACATCAACATACATATAGATATGGACACAGAAACAAACATAAATGAAAATATAGGGATAGGCATAGACATAGACACACAAAATAATGGCCAAATTTCTAAAGTACTTTAAGGTTTAGAACTTTCCTCACAAGGAAAAAAATCAGTAGTACAAGGTTTATGATGATTCTTAAGTTTGCAAGCCTGGATGACAGGGAAAATGGTAATAGAGAAGTTAGGAAGAGAGAAGGTTTTGAATTTGGACTTTACTTGAATTTAAGATGTTTATAAGATATTCAGCTTATGGTGCCCCATAGACAATTGGAGATATGAGATTGAAAGTTAGGAGAAAGGTTAGGGATAGAAAAGTAGATTTGAGAATTTGAGAATTGAATCCATATTTGCTGATGAGATCACTAAGGGAGAAGAGAAAATGGTCCAGGAAAACGGCATATAATGGGTCTAAGCCTCATAAGAGTTCAAAGGAAAGAGACATGATTGGGAGGGGCAGAGAAAGCTTGACAAACCAAATAGGATTGAGTAGGATCTTGAATGATGAGAAAGATTCAAATAGATGGAAAGGAAGGAAGAGAATATATATGAGGAAAGCAAAGTCACAGAGGCAGAAAGGAACACACAGTGTGTGTGTGTGTGTGTGTGTGTGTGTGTGTGTGTCTGTGTGTCTGTGTGTCTGTGTGTCTGTTTGTGCCTGTATGTATATGTAGGAATTCATGGACCAATCTGCTTAGAGTAGAAGGTTTGTACAAAGGAATGTTGGCTCATTTGATGTGACAAATAGGTCAGGATCTATCAAAAAGATAAAAGATGAAGGCCAACAATGTGTCTTATAAAAGATGACCAAGAAAGAAATGATCAGTAAATACAGAAGTATAAGAAACATTAAAAAAAAAAAAAACAGGACAACTATCTCTGACTTTAATGAATTTATTATTCTAACATACAGTAAAAGAATCATCTCCTTTAATATTGCCACCACACTGATGCAATCCCTTGTCCCCTCACATCAGGATTATTACAATAGTGTCTGCCTCTCCCAAGTCTTTCCTCTCTCCAACCCATCTTCAGTGATCTTTCTAAAGAAGGTCACTTCTCCACTCCCTACTCAATCTCTCCTTCAATAAACTCTAGTGGCTCCTAATCAGTTCCAGGATCAAATACAAAATTCTCTTCTTGGCTTTCAAAACATCATAACCTGTCCCCTTTCCTTCCCTTTATAATCTTCTCTAAATTTATACTCTTCTATCCAGTTACACTGGCCTCCTGGCTGTGCCACAAACAAGACATTCTCTCTCTTAACTCTGGGCACAAGCATAGTCTCCTATGCCTAAAATGCTCTCCTTCATCTACTGTTCCTGGCTTCCTTCATGTCCCAGCTGAAATCCCATCTTTACTCTTTCAAATTTCTCTTAATTCTAGTATTTTCCCTCTGCTCATTATCTCCAGTTTCTTCTTTCTTGTTTGTGCTTGTTTGTGCATATATGCTTGCATCTTGTTTTCACCATTCAATTCCTTAAAATCAGGTACCATCTTTTGTTTTTCTTTGTATCCACAGTACTTAGCACAATGCCTGGCACATAGTGTGTAAATGCTTATTGACCGACTAAAAGGAGGGAATTGAAATAGTTGATGTTTAATATCCTTTTTAGCATTAAATCTTATGATCATAAGTACACCGAAAGGTCCTAGGAGATAGACAAAGACATGGTCCCTACCTTCCAGATCCTTACAGTCTATAACAGGAGATTAGACACAAGTAGAAAAAAATACAATTTATATAAGAATATGATACCTGTATAAGAGGAGCACAAAATACTTTGAAATCAGATAAAGAATGAATCATTTATTTTGGGGATTGGAGAGAAGGGACTGAGGAGGATCATGGAAGACTTCATAGAGGAGGTGACAATTAAAGTGGTCTTGGGATGTGTCAATGGAGAATGAAGGGATTTCTGGCAGAGGGAACAAAGAGAGAGAGAGTAAAGAAGCATGACATGTCCAGTTTGGGCAAGCTGCACAGAATGAGGCAAAGATGAGTGAAGATTAAAAAGTGTGAAGAGACAGGAGGGGGAGTTCTATGTTAGAATTAGGATTCTCAATTTTATTTGGAGGAGCCATGTGTGAATTGAATATTGGAAGAAAAATGGGTAATTCTGACTAAAATCCAATTTTCCTTTCAAATAGAAAGAATAAGAATAGAGCACTAGGCCTGGAATCAAGAATATGTGAGTTAAATTCTTCCTCAGACATTTAATTGGTTTTGTGGTCCTGGGCAAATCACTCATGTGCTATATCTGCCTCAATTTCATCATATGTAAAAGGAATAAATAGCAGCATCTCACTCCCAAGGTTCTTGTGAGCATCAAATATAATATGTAAAATGCTTTGCAAACCTTAAGTGATATATATGTATATTCACATATGTGTGTATATATGTATAGACATAGATACATAAATTTACATATTAGATATAATTACTCTTGATAGACTACTTTGGAGAAAGTTTTTCTTTTTTCTTTTTATTATTTATTATTTTTTGATTTAATAGAAAATAGAAAGACAGAAAAGAAAAATAAAACAAAACAAAACAAAGCAGAACATTTTCATGTGCCCAGCAAAATGGCAGAATGTCATGGACAATTCAAAATATAACAAATTTCCACTTCAAGAAAGGATATATAACAGTAAGAGAAATTATATTCATGAAGTCCATTTTTTTTCTTTACTTCTTTGTAGGTTGTTCTTTTGTTTTCTGCTGTGCATGGTTTTTTTTTTTATTTTGTTCTTTTTCTCCCCTTTCATCTCTTTCACCTTCCCCCAAGCAGGCTACAGTTAAGCACAGCTATATTTACTAGATATACACACACACATACACATACACACATATACCTGCCTACACACAATATACATATATAGACACTCTTCCACAGACCCCACACATACACATATATGTATATATGCATATGTGCACATACACACATACATAGAGCAACATGCTTATATATCTATATATATTCAAACACACACACATATATACAACCACACTAACTCATGTGTAAACATGCATCTAAAATAATATTAGTATGGCTGGTATATTCTCTCTTAATTGAATCTTTAAACTGGACTGTGTCTAAGATAAATGATTACTAGCCATAATTTTTTTCCCAAAATATTCAATTCCTGGTCTGTGTCATAGTATTTATACACATCTCTTCTTTCCTGTTTCTGCTAAGTCTTCTACTTTCATTCTGCTCCTCAACTTGCCTTGCTATTACATAACCACCCCCAAACATGGATCCCTCCCTTATCTTTTTCTCCTTTCTTTGCATCACTCTCTTCCTTTCCTTCTCCCCTTATTCCTTTATGGATTTTAGAGAGTATTATACCTTTCATGGTATATATGTAATGTTACCTATTTAACCCATTCCAATATGAGCTGGTTTTCAGAACTATGAGCCCTCCTCCCTCTTCTAATGCCGCCTATATGGCTATTCTTCCTTTGCACCTCTGCATCTGTATAAATCTTTCTTTTGAGCTATCTAATTCTTGGTGTAAACTATAAATATATGGTATGCATTTCCATATAGAAAATATAAACAATTTGTTCATGTTAAGTTCCTTAAAATTAATCTTGGATATTAGCTGCAATATGTTAAATGTTCTGCTAAGTTCTGGTTTGTTGAAGAAAGTCCTGAAAATCTACAAGTTCATTGAATGTCCATTTTTTTCCATTGAATATTATAGATAATTTGCTGGATTTGCTATTTTTGGCCTCAGGCCTAGTTTTTATTGCTGGTACATATGATTCCAGAACCTGTGGTCTTTTATCATGGCTGCTGCTAAGTCCTGTACAATTCTAACTGTAGCTCCAGCATAATTGAATTGCTTTTTTCTTGTTTCTTGAAATTTTTTCTCTTTGATCTGGGGGGTTTTTTATTTGGCAGTAATATTCCTATGTCTTTTCCACAAAGAATCTCTTTGAGTTGGTGAAAGGTGGATTTTTTTTCTATTTCTACTTTTCCCTCAGGATTTATCATTCCAGGACAATTTTGTTGGATTATGTCTTGCATTATTGTATCAAGGTTCTTTTTTTGGTCACAACTTTCAGGTACTTAAATTTTTCTTATATTTTCTCTTCATGACCTGTTGTCCAGATTTATTATTTATATTATGTTTCATATTCTGTTTTTTTTTAATTCTTTATATTCTGTTTTGTTATTTCTTGGTCTCATAGCTTCACTGAGTTCTTTTTGCCCAAGTCTAACTTTCAAAGAGTTATTTTTGTCTTTAAGATTCTGTATCTCTTTTTCTAGTTGTATAACTTTTCTTCCATAATCTTCTTGTTTTTCTTGGATGTTTCTTTGGTTGTTTTTTGTTTGTTTGTTTAGTTTTTAGTTTTTCCTTGATGTGTTTAATTTAATTTTTTAAATTTTCTTTTGAATTCTATAATTCTCTCTGAGCAGGGAATTGTTTACTGTTACTCTTTGGGGTAGAAGAAGCTCTTTTTACGTCAGTGTCCTCCACTGAAGATGAACCCTGGTCTTCCCTATTCCTGCAGTTAGTTTCTATGGTTAGGTTCTTTCTTCTTTACCAGTTCATTTTTTAAAAATAAGAGATATTAGTGTAAGCATCTCTAATCGTGGGTGGGAGGGATGGTGCTTCTGCTTTCACTTCAGCTCTCCCCTCTGACTTGGAATCCTAAACCAAGAGCTCCACTCTTCTACAAGTGTCCACATCCAAAAGTTTCCCTGCCCCCTGATTCTGTGTACTACCAGTGTGCTAATTCTTTCTCTCCCAGGGCCTAGGGCTCAGCTGCATAAGTGGGCTAGTGTTCTTGAACAAGTGAGGTTCCCTCAATCTTTCCAAACTCAAACTATCAAATCCTCAAAGTGAGAGGTGAAAGCTTCTGTGTTCCTGCTGAGACTCCAGTCAAGTCTAGCTTGCCCAGAGTTCTTCATTTGGTGTTTCTGTGGAGCTAGGTGTTTGCACTTCATTTGGGTTAATCTCCAGCCTGACGGCTTTCTTCTGATCTTGAGCTGTACCTGGAGGCCTCAGTTCTGCGCCCAAGTCTTTTTGATTTTTCACCAGTTTATGTTCACCCTGAGGTCCAAATTTGTTCTGTTTGTGAGGAAAAGCTGGAGAACTTGAAATTTACTGACCAATTCCACCATCTTCCAAGAATCTTTCCTTAAGAAAGTTTTTCATTCTCTTGTTCCTTTACTTTAAAAGTTTCAGTTTCCTTTAAATTTATATTAAATTTTATAATTTTATTACACTTTTATATTAAAGATTATAAAACATTTGTGCTTTGATACTCTGCTAAATGTAGGATCTCATTATCAATGCTCAGATCACAACCCATCCTTGCCTACCTCTCCAAATGGGACTCTTGTCAATGTCTTCCCATAAATGCACCATAAGAGAGTCATTCAATTAAATGGAGGTGTTACATAATGTTACATTATCTGATGTTACATAAGTGCTAATAAAGCACATGGGCATATTGATTATCTTCCCCTCTCACTACAAAAAACAAGCCAGTTATTGTTCAATAATTCTTTTTCTTCATTTCAGTCAGGTATGATTTTTTGTGACACCATTTGGAGTTTTCTTGATAGAGGTACTGAAGTGATTTGTCATTTCCTTCTCCAGCTTATTTTACAAATAAGCAAACAAATAGGGCTAAGTGACTTGTCCAGGATCATGCAATTAGTAAGTATCTGAGGCTGGATATGAACTCAGATCTTCCTGATTCTATTCAGTGCTCTGTCCACTGTACCTCCAATTGCCAATATCAATGTTTAAAATATGAGTTTTTGTTTCATTGAGAAGCCTCAGTTCATGATGAGAATTTCCTAAAGGCAATCCAATCTACTGTTCTTATTCTGATAATCCTTACCAATCCTGACTTCCTTTAGACTTCTTGCCATATCTAAGATACAGATAGAGAGGTATAAATATATAGATATAGATATTGACAGGTGAAATCTATGGTTATCACTCCAGGTCATAGTCATGACAACATCAGACATAGATCAGAAAATGTCACATTGCTTTGCATATAGTAAGCATCAAAACAATGTCTATTTATTCGTTAGGGCAGGAAAGTATCTTAGTATGAGAATGTTAGAACCCAGAATTTCAGAATGGAATAGAGAATAGGGAATGTTATTTGCTAGAGTAAACTTCTTACCCCATATTATAAATTGAGGAAATTTGAGTCCCAGATATAGGAATTATCTTCCCAAGTGGCAGAGTCTGTTCTAGAACCCAGGTCTTCTGATTTCCCTTTCTGTCTCTATACTCTGTGATGACCATGTATTTTAAAATCAGCCAGAGTCAGAAATTCAGGTTAAGGGAAACTCTTCAATCTTTATTCTTTGTGGAGGTGAAGGGGGATCAGAGCTGAAGGGGGAATCATGATAGCAATGTGAGCAGCTGTGACAGGAACCAGCCAGCAGTCTCTTTCCGCTTCTCTCTCCACCCCTCTGCCTCCAACCACCAAAATCATCATTTCCTATACAACACATCAGGACTTGCACAAAGAGTGGGTGGGGGCCATTCTTTCTCCAAGCATATTTATTAATAGAGTATGGTACAGTTACTATTTAGCCTCACGTGCTTGGGACCTCAGTACATCAACTCAAGCTTCAACCCATTACAATACTCCACTCCACTATAATCAAAAACAAACAAATAAACAAAAAAAGGTACCCTTTATACAATATTGAAAGGTGGACAAAGCAATTTACATAGATTAATTTACCTGGTAGGGTATTACAGAGAGAGTGACAACCTTGGAATCAGGAAGACTTGAGTTCAAATCTAGCCTCACACACAGACTAGCTGTGAGAACCTGAGCAAGTCACTTAGTCTGGTTTGCCTCAATTCTTCATCTGTAAAATGAGCTAGAGAAGAAAATGGCAAACCATTCCAATACTTTTGCAAAGAAAAACCCAAATGGGTTTGCAAAGTCAGACACATTTAAAATAACTAAACAATTTATCTGATCCTCATGCAAATCTCTGAGAATAGGTATTATTATGCCATTTAAAAGTGCAGGAAACTGAGGCTCAGAGAAGTTATAAGATTTGCGCATAAACTCTTTGAAATCCCCAATGGACTCTATGACATATTTGGCCTCCCTGTTTTGATGCATCCAAATAGTAAATGTCAGATTTAATCTTCACATCCAGATTTCTGCTGAATCCAGATCACTGTCATGTAGTCTAATGAGATAAAGTTATGGATAACATTTTTTTTTCTTTTTATCTGTTAGGACATTTATATTATGGCTATATTCATTCAATTTAAGAGCTGGCAATTATCTGGGTAATTGGAATTATCTACTTTCTTTTAAGGGAAAACAAAGTCATTTCCTGAAGAAAGACAGGTACTATCTAGATCAAACCATTTCCTATAGTATATTCCTTGCAACATCTCCAACAATTGATCATTGAGCCTCCAATTACAAAATCACTGGCAATGTTTTTCCCACAATAGAGGCCCATTCCACTGCTGTCTAACCTCCAAAGTCTTCCTCCAAAGATTAAAGATGATGCTGAGGTGCTCCTAGATTTTCTAATTCAATAGCATCAAATTCAGATAAAAAAGGGGGTCACTAAACTCTTCATAAGAATCCCATAAGCTTCATGTTAACTTAGAAAAATCACACATTTCACATATTTTTTCTTTTATGAATAAATACATCAACATAAAATCAGACAGGAATGACTTTTTAATCTAGAGTGTTATGGTCCACATACAGCCCATGGATTACATGGTTGATCCCTCTGCTAATGGCAAGCCATTAGCATCAAGTTTTATCAGATTTTATAAAAATAGAAAAATCAAAAGGCTGATGGTGTACTATATACATGAAGCCAAAGATCAACTTTGCTAAGTGCAGGGCAGGCTCATCAGAAGGTTAAATGAAGGAGGATATATTTTCCAACAACTTTTAAGAAGCAGTGTCAGATAGAAGAAAGTGCTTGAAATTGAGTATCAGAGGACTTAGGATCAAATCCTAAGCTATTTCTTATTCCTTATGTGACATTAGGCAAATCATTTCCCATATCCAGGATTCAGTTTCCTCATCTTTAAAATAGAGGGACTGGACACATTTATTTCCAAGATTCCTTTTAGTTCTAATACTTATACATCATTACTCAAATCTCCATTTTATATTGACTGGATAATAACTGTTGACTAGGATGGGCTCCACTAGGGAGGCTCAACAAAATCCAAGATGGCAGCTAATGTCAAAACAACATTCTCTGCCTCTGTCTTCCATATTCCCACCCAACACCTGGGCCAGTCAGAATCTTTGTCAGCCATACTCAATATTCTCTAGTATAATCAGCAGTGGTAGTCCATCTTTACAAGCCAGCCTGAACACAACAAACAGGGATCTGGAGAGAGCAAAAACTCTGGTTAACTTTAATTAAGTTTGCATTGCTTTTCCCAGTAGGACCTCAAATTTAATGGTATTATGTTTTAAGCTGTTTGGCAGGCCTTGAGAAAACAGTTTGGGCTTATTTCACTAACAAAAACAAAAGCCTTACTGGGAAAACACTCCATTGTGGGGCTTATGTGATTGGGAGGAGAGTAGAAGGGGGAGGGATAACTAAATGGGGAAGCAATTGTTCTTTCCAAGGATGCTGACATTTTCTTTTAAATAAAATACTGGATTTAATTATCTCCCTCTGAGAAGGACCAAGAAATGCCACAAAGAATACTAAACAAGTACTCTGTAGATAAGAATGATGCCAAGGGAAAAAAGGATATATGACTACTGTCATATAGTAGTTCCCTGCCCTCAGGAAGCTTGCCAGTAAGTTGTGCAGAGGACGTTTACAGAGAGTGAAGAGGGAGAAATGATTATTTCCCTCTATAATAGCCAATCATAAAATTAGAACTTAGAAGTTAGAATTAGAAATTGGAATTTAGAAATCAAATTCTGTAAGCTATTCAGTCAGCCTTTGAGAGGCAGAGCTGATAAGGTTCTGAAATCTTTATTCAGGCTCCACTGGGTTGGAAAAACTAGTTTAGGTGAATTGGTGGATTCTAGTCCATTGTGTTCTACTCAGAAAATTCTGCATAAAAATGGATTCCTTCTTTTATCTAGATTATCCTAAGTAGGATGACATGGGTATAGATACCCATTGACTAAGACTAAGTTGTCTTAGTCACATGCCCCAGATCCTCATTAGAACAAGCCCATCTCTTATTATAATATTCATTCTTTCCTTACTTGTTAACTAATTAGAATTGATTGATATCCTCAGGAAGAATAATTCACTCTTCCAAGAGCATATAAACATTGAGTGGGTTCTGGCATTCAAGAGTGCCACTGACCCTTTTATTAATTATATGCTAGGATGATTAAGAAAATGTTTAATTCCCCAGAAGCTAGATCTCTCAAACAAACATTTTTATATGTCACAAGGGCACCAAATGTATAAGATTTTATATATAAGTAGATGTATGAATGTCAACTGGATAATTGGGTGAATAATGCAGACAATAATAATTACATTTATTACATTATTTTTAATATTTATCATATTATCATTTACAGTGGCTTTTGAACAGCACTTTAAATGTCCCAAAATGTTTTACACAAATTATCTTGTTCAAACTTCACAATCCTGTGAAATACTACAGACATATAGACATAGATATTCATATTTGCTTAGTTGATACATACCCATTATATATGTATGTATGTACCTTGTATACATATACACATATTGTTTGTAATTTTATCACTATAGGAAACTTCTAATCAATCAATAAGTCAACAGACATGTAGCCTATATACCAGGCACCATGCTAGGCACTGAGGATACAAAGACAAAAGCAAAAGTCTCTGCTCTCATGGAGCTTATATTCTATTAAGGGAGAAAACATGCACACATATATAGTTTAAAATACACACAAAGAAACTTTGGAGGGAAAGCTAGTAATGGAGCTGTAGGGGCTGGGAAAGCTCATTTTTTATCTAAATCTTTAAGGAAATTGTGACTGCAAGGTGAGGAGAGAGTGACTTCCAGGAGAAAGAGAGATCCAAGGCACAGAGAGACAGGAGATGGAGTCAATGAGAAGGCAAATTTAGAGTTTGTGAAAAAAAACTAGTAAAATAAAAAGTTGGATGGGGCCAAGTAATGAAGAGCTAAATATCAAACAGAATTTACATGTAATCTCATTTTTAGCTTCACTCATTCTCTGACTTCTCCATCTTCCCATGAGGAGACTTCTCACCTTGGGATGTCTCTGTCCCAAAGTCCACTTTTCAGGTAATGGATCCCTAATTAGAACCACCATCTTATGAATGGTCTATCTCATGGTGTCCTCATGCAGCACTCATTATCTGGACCTTTCCTCCTCACTAGTCACCTTATCCCTCATTGGTAGCCTTTTTCCCTCTTTTTTGCTCACCTTTTTGTAGGAAAAGTGGTAGGGAAGAAGATTATCCATATGGGATCTACATAGGGTGACAATGAGAGATAAGGCTAGAAAGACATGGCAGTTTGGGGTCAGAGTATAGTATAGCCTTGAAGACATAGTGGGGTTTAGTTAAAGAACATTGGGTTTTGAGGCAGAAGACTTGGTCCAAACAAAACCCCTAACTGTGTGATCTTGGGAAGTTTTCTAAGTCAATCAAGTCAAACTCAAATAGAAATATGGACCTCAAAAGGTCTGGAAAGACTTACATGAACTGATTCTAAGTGAAGTGAATAGAACCCAGAAAACATTGTACACGGCAACAAGAAGATTATGTGAAGATCAATTTGAATGGACGTGACTCTTTTCAACAATGAGGTGATTCGAAACAATTCTAATAGACTTGTGATGATGAGATCCATTTGTATCCAGAGAGGACTATAGGGACTGAATGTGAAACACAGCATAGTGTTTTCACCTTTTTTGTTATTGTTGTTTGCTTGCTTGTTTTTTCTTTCTCGTTTTTTTTTTCCTTTTGATCTGATTTTTCTTGTGTAGCATGATAAATGTGGAAATATGTTTAGAAGAATTGCACATATTTAACCTATACTGGATTACTTGCCATGTAGGGGAACAGGGAGGGGAAAAAGGAGAGAGAAAAATTTGTAACAAGGTTTGGCAAGGGTGAATGGTGAAAACTATCTTTGCATATATTTTGAAAAATAAAAAGCTATTATTATTTTTTTAAAAAAGAAATATGAGCCACATATTGACTAAAAAAACACAAATTAACATTATCCAGATTGCATTTTATTTTTTTTAATTTTATTAAACATTATCTGATTAAATTTTACTCTGATAGAAACATTGGTGGGAAATTTTGTAGACTCTTGCAGTCCAGGTTGATAACTCTGCTCTGGCAATTCTTTAAGCATAGAAAAGGTATCTACCTTCCTTAGTATAAGATGCATCCTTTACAATAACTTTCCTATGCCAGTGAAATCATAGGTCTGGCCCCTAAACTTATCCCCATTTATTTTATATTTAACTTGTAGATACTTATACCAATCAATTAACAAGCAATTTTTTAGTGCTTCTTTGCCATGCAATATGCTAGGTACTGTTTGGTGCTAAAAAAAAAAATAAAACAAAAACAAGCCCTATCCTCAAGGATCTTACATTCTAATGATAGAGAATACATACATATATAGGAGGGAGGGAGGCAGGGAAGAGAGAGAGACAGAGACAGACACAGACACAGACACAGACACAGAGAGACAGATACAGAGAGACTGAGAAAGAGACAGAGAGAAATATATATATATATATATATATATATATATATATATATATATATAGTTCATATACACATATATATACACACACATATATATATATATGCATGTATAAACAAATAGTTGATATAAACAGAGAGTAGATGGAAGGTAGCCTTTTAGGGAAAGGTATAAGGAGATGAGCTGGACTTAGCATCAGTTCATTTAAGTCTCTCCAGATCTTTGGAGGCCCATATTTCTAATTGAGTTTGACATGATTGACTTAGAAAACTTCCCAAGAATACACACTGAGGGGCTTTGTGGTTTTGTAAAGAAGTGAATGCTTTCAAGAGATGTAGAGAAAGAAATTATAAGATTTAGCAACTGGTTAAATATGTGGGGTGAGTGTTAAAAAAAAAAGAGAAATGATAGATAACACCAAGTTTTTAAGCCTGGGTGTCTTGAAGGGTAGTTGTACCTTTGATAGTGATTAGGAAAGTTGTGGCAAAGTAATGGCTTAGAGGGAAAAATGAATTGTTTGGGATATATTAAGTTTGCATATGAGATACTTATATGATATCTACTTCAGTAAAGCAAAGTGGTAATACAGAATTGTAGTTTAGAAAAGAATTCCACATTATCTCTTCTCTCAAGTATGTTGCACCCTTATCCTATTGCCAGTCGTTCCCCTCCAAGATTCAGACATGGATTTCTACCACCAGCTGCTGCTGTTATTACTACTGATATGATACTGATTGAAGCTGAAGAAACATCACAAAAGCATTCTGATTGAATATGCTTTTATACTTCCTACTCTTTATAGACTTTTATACCTTTTTAATTAGCACATCGTGGCAGCTCTTTCAAACATTTTCATCCCTATTCAAACCTCCAAGACTCTTCTTCTTTCCACCTTCTCAGCTGAGAACTTTTTCTCATGTCATTGAAAAATATGTGATTTGTGAAAGACTCCCTCATATCCCTTCTTCCTCATTTCACATCATTTGTGTGGCTTTTTCCACTTTCCTCTCCTCCAGGAGGATCTCACATGAAAAGGTGATCCTTCTCCTTGTCAAAACAAACATTACTATATGCACAAGTCATCCCAGTGCATCCCATCTTCTCTAGCAGACTGCCTCTTAGAGCATCACTACTCTCACTAAACTTCAGTCTCTCCCTGCCAACTGCCTGCTTCCCTAATGCCTACAAACACACCCAGATCTCCCCAGTCCTCAGAAAGCCTTTCCTTGATCTATCCATCCTCATTAGCTATCATTCCATAATTTTATTCCCTTCAATGATTAAACTCTTTGAAAAGTCTAGATAGTACAATGCATAGAGTACTGCCTTGTCAGGAGGACAGGAAATCAAGTCCAGCTTTAGACGCACTTAATAGCTGTGTGAGCCTGGACAATTGCCTTGAAAAAAATTAAAATGTTAAAAAAAAAAAGAAAAGTCTATCAATAATAGGAGTATGTACCTTTTTTCTTTTCATTTTCTTCTTAACTCTCTATAGTCTGCTTTCTAGGCTCATCTTAACTGAAACTGATCTTTCCCAACTTACCAGTGATCTCTTAATTGACAAATCCAATGATTTTTTCTCAATCTTTAACCTGTTAGATCTTTGTCCAGGTTACATCTATGAATAGTGAGTGTCCCTTGAGCTCTCTTCTGGACCCTCTTCTCTTCTCCCTCAATATTTGATCTTATTTGCTCCCATAGATTCAGTTATCACCTCTTTGCTGACCATTATCAATAGTACTTATCTTTAATCTTTCTGCTGACCTTCAGATTGGCAGATCCAATTGCCTATTATATGCCTTGAACTGAATTATATGAACTTGAACCCAACATGTCCCAAACTGATCTCATTATCTTTTTCCCTAACCCTCTCCTCTTCCTAAATTCCAAAAATTGTCAAGAGAACAAAATGTGAAAGTCATTGCCAAATTTTACAAAAGAGAACTCCTTATCTTATAGGTTATTTCAGTCATGTCCAACTTTTCATGATCCCATTTGAGTTTTTCCACAAAGATACTAGAGAAGTTTTCCATTTCATTCTCCAGCTCATTTTAGAAACTGAGGGAAACATGATGAAGTGGCTTTCCCAAGATCACATAGCTAGTTCAAATCCTAATTTGAACTCAGGAAGATGAGTCTTCCTGACTCCAGACCTGACACTCTATCCATTGTACCATTTAACTGTACTATTTAGCTGCACCAGTAAACTCTAGTGACACCCTATCACCTCCAGGAGCCAATCTAAAATCCTCTATATGATATTCAAAGCCTTTCATAATGGTCTCATCAACTTTTCCATTCTCTCTGTACCTTATTCCTTACTATGCACTCTGAAATTCATTGATACTGCTCTCCTTGAGCCTTTTTGCACAAGACAATCCATACATATCTTAACTCCATGCATTTTCACTCACTCTCCCCCATTCTTGGAATTCTCTTTCTTCTCAATGCCTCCTAACTCCTAGTTTCCTTCAAGTTGCAGCTAACAAGAAACCCAACTCCCATTAATGCTAAAAATTATCTTTATTAATTATTTTCAAGTTATACTATATATGCATACAGGAGATATGTGTGTAGGGGTGGGTGTGTATAAAGAGAGAGAGATAAATATGGATGGATAGATGACAGATAGATGAAGAAGATAGATAGATAGATGAATAGAGATATATGGAAGGAAGAATGGATGGAGAGTTAGAAAGAGATAAATAAATAGATAAATGATGGATGGAAAAGATAAGTTGATAGATGTATAAATAAGCAGATGGAAGATTGATATGGAAGAAAAGAAGGATGAAAAGATAGATAAATAGATAAATGATAGATGGAAAAGATAGGTAGGTAAGTAGATAGATGTATGGATGGATGGATGGATGGATAGATAGATAGGTAAGTAGATAGATAGATAGATAGATAGATAGATAGATAGATAGATAGATAATGATAGATAGATAAATGATAAGTGAAAAGACAGGTGATAGATGTATAGATGAATAGATAGATATATACATGGATGGATAGATAGATAGATAGATGGATGATAGATGGAAAAGACAAGTTGATAGATGTATGTATGTATGTAGATGGAAGGATAGATAGATACATGATAGACAGGCAGATAGATGAATAGATAGATAGACAGGCAGACAGATGATAGATAGATAATAGATGGAAAAGACAGATTAATAGATGTATAGATGGATGTATAGATAGATAGTAGATAGATAGATGAATAGCCAGAGAGAGAGATGGATAAAAAGAAAGAAACAAAAAAACAAACAAACATAGAAAGAAAGAAAGAAAGAAAGAAAGAAAGAAAGAAAGAAAGAAAGAAAGAAAGAAAGAAAGAAAGAAAGAAAAAAAGAATTTGTCCACAGATGTTTCCACATTGTTTCCTCCATTAAACTGTGATCTCCTTGAAAGCAGGCACTCTTCTTTGCCTTTCTTTGTATCCTTCCAATGCCTAACCTACAGTTTGGTACATAATAGACACTTAACAAATACTTGTTGACTGAATTGGAAGAATTTAACATTTTTCTAAGGAAATTGTTTGCAAGTATGGGCCATAATAATATATTGGACCATATGAAATGAATTAGAATTGAGGAACCTATTTGGGCCATTCCAATAAAACCAAATAACTTTTATTTCATAGCAAATAATATTTGAGTACAGAATCTCCTCTTCTCTGACCATAGAGACACAGTTCTAATCAAGAATTCCTTGTACATAATCAATAGGGATTTAAACTCAGGGTTGGGAAGGACTGAGCTAAAGACTCATGTTTTTTTTGTACATAGTAGCTGTAAAAATCTGGGCAAGTTATTTGACCTCTTGGTTCTAAGCAATCTTCTAAGACTGTAAATTGCCAAAAAGGTACCAATGTGCATTAGCTGACAAAATTTTTCAAATCTTTTTACATTGATGAAATCAAAAATTCATTTTGTTTTGAGGGGTTTTGCTTTGTTTTGTTTTTCAAAGAATTGCTTTCTTATGACATTTCAATTCTATTCCTCTTATGTGATTCCAAGAAAAGATTCAGTAGGCAAGAATCAACTGATTCATTCTCAAATAAACAGAGATTAATTATCTCTGAAAGATAGTTAATAATAATGATAATAATAATTTATATAATGGTTGCTTTACAGATTTCTTTTTGATTCTCACAATTTATAAGGTTAGTACTATTATTGTCATCATTTTACAGACAGGAAAAGTGAGGCAGGTGGAGATTATATGACTTACCCATAATCACACAACTAGAAAACAAATTTGTTTTCATCAATGTCAACACTTTTTTAACTGCATGATCTACTCTTAAATTTTTCAACCAGCTAAGATCTTCCTGTCCTCAGCTTCAGGGCTGAACCACATCACCAATCCCAGCAGCCCTAATAGACAGAATACTTGACTTGAGGATAATAAATGGCTTCTCAATGAGTATATCATTTGCCAACAGTTGACCAGCACCGTGCCTGTTGATTGATAGAGCCAAGAAACTAGAGGAAGACAAAAGTTTAAGACAATTCAACACTTGGTTACTTGAATCCCAACTGAGACCAAAGGTTGAAGCTTTAATTAAGTTCTTGTATTAATTTACCAAGAACACTGTGGGGTCAGAGAAATTGCAACAATTCTAAAATAGCCAAACCCTCACTGGCATTTTGGGTTTGGGATTTTTTTAATGGAGCTGATGCTTTTCTCTCCAACCCCCAAGCCTAGGTCACTGCAAAGATCCTTATTTAAACTATAAATTGAATTAAAAACTCACATTTAATATTTAGTTATGATGTGGTTAACAATTTTATGTGTCCGTCTGTTCCTCCACTATTTGCTTACAATGTTGTCTTTCACGTTTGCCAAAACCATGCTTCTCAGATGAAGAAGCAAATGCCAAGTTATTAACAATTATTACCTTTTACAGTCATTTTTGGCCAAGGCTCACTTTTTTGGTGGTCTAATAATTTCAAAATGGGGAACTTTGAAATATTACACCAAAACCAAATAGAACTGTGGATTGGTCCACTTCCTCTTCTCTGACTTCGGCCAACCCAGTTCCCATTGTGAGATGTTTTTCCACACTACTTTTGGCCAACAGAAGCTGAGACTGAATCTCACCCCTGTAGCTTCAAATCATCTTCTGGATGCAAAAGGTCCCTTTTGGAAGTCTACACTGCCTACCTACCTGCCTAGCCTTTTGAGAGAAGCTTCATAGGGATAACACAAATTAAATTCCAATGCTAATATTGAAAGGAGACATCCAGGCTTATATATGGCAAATTTGTATCTGGCCTTTATTTTCATCAAGACTGAATCATTTGCTTGCTAAGGAGAACACACTAGCTCAGCATAGATGACTAGTGCTAGAAAGGGTTCTCAAAGATCATCTGGTTCCTTCTAGGTCCTGTTCTGTTGTCACATAAGGCAGTAGGAATACAATATCACTTGTGAGAAAGCCCTGGCTTGAGAACCAGAGAAACCAGGTTCACATTTTAGTTCTATTAAGCAAATCATTTCTCTTGTCTAGAGAACCATGTCTCAGCCATATGTTGTAACAGGAGACTGGCCACTGAGCCCAGGTCATTTCCAGATTGATGTTGATCCAAATGGAAGAAGCTAGGAAGCCACTTCAGGCCATAGTAATGGCATGAAACAGATGGAAAAAGAAGGGAATAAGCATTTGCATAATGCTGCCTACTATGCACCAGCATTATGCTGTTATTCAGTCCTTTCAGTTGGACTTCATGACCCTATTTGGAATTTTCTTGACAAAAATACTAAGACAGTTTATCATTCTTTCTCCAACTCATTTTACAGATAAGGAAACTGAGACCAACAGGGATAAGTGATCTTGTTCAGTGTCACACAGCCAACACATGTCTGAGGCCATATTTGAACTTGGGAAGATAAGTCTCCCTAGGAGATTCCAGGATAGGAACTCTATCCACAGTATTATGTAGCACTATGTTAATAATTGTCTATTATCCCATTTGAACCTCTCAACAATTCTGGAAGGTAGGTACCATTATTATCCTATTTTGCAGTTGAATAAACTAAAGCAACAAAGCTTAGGGAACCTACCCAGAATCCCACAGCTAGTAAGTATCTGAGGCTGAACTTAATCATGTTCACTTTACAGATTAGTAAACTGAGGTTCAGAAAGAGGAAAGAATTTTCTCCAGAGCTCAAAGCTACTAGACATCAGAGCCAAGATACAAACTCAGATTCTTGCAACGCCAAGTCAGAGTTCTTTCTTCTAAACCATATTACCTTTAAAATTTGACCCCAAAATAAGCCCAAAAGCAAGAAATTATTTGAACCAAAAAAAAGTTTCATAATAATAACTTGCATGTAAAACATTTTCTAAATGTATTCTATGAATATATTCTTTTATCTTCACAACCTGAAAGGTAAGGAAGGATAGGGTAGTTAGCCTCATTTCACATGCAAGAAATTAGAGGTCCATCATCTTGTGAGTTTTAAAAAGTGGGTAGAACAAGTCACCTAAGGTCTAGGGATCCAGAAGAAAAGTCAGTGCTGGATATTCAGCAGGTCTATCATTGATGCCCTGAGGATTAAAGAGTAAGCAACCATTCTGGAACTACCAGCAGCCACTGAGATAAGAAGTCATCCAGCAGGATGTCCATTTGGACATGAACTTGGTTTGTTGAGAAAACAGTGGGAAAAGACTGGTTTGGGGGAAGAGAATAGTCTTGTGGCTTGTAAGATATGTGATTGGGGTGGAGGGCAATCCATATAACTTTTGGGGCCTCTGAGTCCTTTGGTCTTTCCACTATAGCAATACCATTAGGACACAGGTCAGGAATCGGGGAACTTGAGAGAAAATCTCTCTACTGAATCTCACTTTGAGTAATCAATCCTTAAGTTAATATTGTCACCTGTGTCCCAGGAAGTGTCTACTATGTGCCAAGCAAAACTAAACATTCTACAAATGTCTCATTTGGTGATGATATGCAAATAACTGTGATCAAACAAAATATATACAAAATCAAGTGAAGATTGTTGTTATTGTTGTGATTATGGTTATGGTTGTTGGTAGTCCATTTTTAAGAGGATCAAAATGAATATAATCAATAGAGGGAAGGCACTAGCATAATGTGTAAATTTTTTAAAGTGCCAATTTCTGTTTTCTTAGTTTCTTTATCTGTAAAATTAAGAAGTGGTGATTGGGCTTTGGTGGCCTCTGAGACTCCTTCCTAGTTCTAAATTTTGGAAATGTTTCTGAGCCTCAGTTGCTCTGCTGTGAAATGAGAAATTTGACTTGATTGATTTCTGAGGTCCCTCAGTTTTAAATCTGGGAAACTTCTCCTATCTTCAGTCTCCTCTATATACTTATGGGGCAGAACTGGATGACCTTTGTGATCTGTTCCACCTATATAACTCTGTGTGATTTTGTTAAGTCTTAAATTTATTCCTATCCCTTACATTTCCAGGAGCCCATTAAATTGTGACTTCATTGTGAGCAAGGATTGTTTTTGCCTTTCTTTGTTAGCCCAGAGCCTTAATAACTATTTGTTGACTGACTCACTGATCAGCAGCACAGGAGTTAGAACACAGTCTTGGGATCCAGTCCAAACATTATTTGTGTTCTTTGCCATTATAATGTTCTAACATTAGATAACTATTATATCCTCAGCCCTGGGGAAGTTAAGTGGGACAATGATTAGAGGACCCCAGGCCTGAAGTCAGGAAGTCCTGAGTTCAAATTTAGCCTCAGACACCTACTAGCTATGTGACTTACTTTATTTGCCTCAATTTCTTCATCTGTAAAATGAGCTGGAGAAGGAAATGACACACCACTCCAATATCTTTGCCAAGAAAATCCTATACAAGATCATGAAGAGTTGGACACAACAATACAATATGATAATACAATTTCCTCATGATTCATTTTGCCCAAACCCCACATTTTGTAGATGAGGGGGAAAAAGAGGTAAGTATTTATGTGGTTAGGATTTTGTTTGGGAATGTAGGTCAAGAACCTTAAAGAAACATCAGGTGGGCTTGTGCTATTTGGAAATGAACACAATGTTATAAAGAGAGGGAAAAAAATCAGGAGAAGATGGCCATCTCAACAGAGAATCCCAGCTCAGCAAAGGATTTTCAAGAGGCAAAAAGGACGGTGGAGGAAATTCTCCTCCTGCCACATCTGGACCCCCAATTTCCAGGATCTCTTAGGGCAGAAGAGGATACACCATCCTGCTGATCTTCCTCCAATCCACACCCTCCCTCCCACCTTCCCCAACCACTCTTTAAACACAGCTTTGGAAAGTCTGAAAGACAAAAGGAAACAGAACAAAAGAAAATCCAAAGGACATGACTGAAGACTTCATTGTTTGAGTTCTGGACATACTTTCTGGAAATATTAGTCATGTTTGTCTAAGTTCCCAGGGATTAGTGGGATGAGCAGGGATACTGGGAACATTAGTCTGCAGCCAGGCAGGCTGAGGTCCAATGGCCCCAGGGGCTCTCCCCTCCACAGTCATCCCTTTGATTAAGCCAGGTCTTCAGTTTCCACTTTGAACAGCAATAAAATGAACAAAAGATCTGGAAGCCATTCTGCTTCCCTGGAATAGCCACATAAGAACCCTAAAGTCCTAATTTAGAGTCACAGACCCTGCATTCAAATCCTGATTCTGAGACTAAGTAGCCTTGTGATCATACTCAAATTTCCTGAATTTCCATTTCCTCAGTTGTAAAATGGGAATTGTATCTTTTTAAAAAATATATTACGTGTAATAGCATATATATTATATGTTAAAAAAAAAAAAAGCATTGATATTACCTATCTTGGTGGTTAGGATGAGGACGGAGAGTGGTTTATGAACTTTCGAGTGCTAGAAAAATGGGTATTACGACTGTTATATGAAGCTGAAAATCATTGTGGGCTGAAGAGGGGGAAGTGGATATTACCTTTTTCCTGATGACTGTCTAGCTTTGAAATTTATTTCATCTCTACAAATAGTTCCGTGATCCTTCACTCAAGATAAGAAACGTATGCTTAATAATTCCGATAGTCGCATGTTTATCCAGGAAATGAAGTGTTCCGCAGAAATAAATTTTTTTCCATGCCAAAACTTTCTGCATTTTAGGCATTTCAAGTTGCACATAAGAGAAATCTAGGTTTAAATTAAGGCTCCATCACTGTAGGGATGGGCCATCAACTCTCATCACTGAGAAGCAGCTGATGGTACAGTGGATAGAGTACTGGGCCTGGAGTTGGAAAGATGGGAGTTCAAATGTGGCCTCAAATACTTATTAGTTGTGTGACACTGGACAAGCCAACTAACTTCTATCTGCCTCAGTTTCCTCAACTGTAAAATGGGAATAATAATAGCATCCTCTAATTGAGATTTTGAGGATTAAATGAGATAGTACTTATAAAAAAAAAAAAAACACTTTAGCATAGTGCCTGGCACATAATAAGTACTTAATATTTGTTTCCTCCTCCCCTTATCCTGAGTTTCTTCAATATTAAAATGAAGATGCTACTTGCAATATGTATCTCACAAGAGTCTTAACTGAGAGCAGGTATGAAAAGCACTTTGTAAACCCTTAAGTGTTATATAAAGGTCAATTGCCATTAATAATATAATATTTCTAAAAGATTCTATAGTCTAAATTGTCTTATTCATCAGAACCTGGGAAACATCATTTAATCTTTTCTTTATGACTTGAGGCAGAAATAAACTGGTAAATGTTTAACAACCGGCTCCCTGAGGGGAAAAAAATTGTCATTGTTCTAAGGTCCCTCCCACCTCAGACACATAAGAACATATTATAATAAGGTCCCTCCCAGCTAACTTTCTGTATTCTAAGAGCCCTCCCAGCTCTGGCATTTCTCTGTTCTAAGGTCCCTCCTAGCTCTGACATTCTGTGTTCTAAGAGCCCTCCCAACTCTACCACTGTGTGTTATAAGGCCTCTACCAGTTCTTCTATATTGAGTTCTAAATCCCTCCTACCTCTGACATTCTGTGTTCTAAGGGCCCTCCTACCTCTGACATTCTATGTGACACTGTGTGCTAAGGCCTCTGCCAGTTCTGACATGTCTATGATTCCATAATGATCCTTGCCAATTATTGCATTCCTCTTGTGAAAGGTTATTTTCTGCAGAACTCCAGGTGATTATTGCACCTGTGAAATGTTCACACACACACACACACACACACACACACACACACACACACACATGCATGCTTCATATCCTTCCTCAGCACTTGGTGAAGTCAAAAGTTTTCCTTCTGTTGGACCCTTGAAAGAAGTGAAAGGGAAAAAAGCTGTCTCCAGCTACCAAATAAAAAGCACCATTTTAGCCTCACCAATATTGAAAAAAAAAAAAAAAAAGCCACAGCAGATTAATGCTCCAGGACACATACGGTAAGGTCATTTCTAAAAAATAGAGCTTTTCAGCCTTCGAATAAAAAGTGTCCTTTTACAGGCGATAATTATATACAGGAAAGTGATTAAAGTTTTAATAATTTAATTGGCTTTCCTGCAAACCCGTCAAGAGAAAATATGGAGCAAAAACATTTGAGAGGGCCCTGGGCCACGAGCAGGGGGGATGAAAGGGCTCTGAGATAGCTCAGGCCTCAGGCAGGTGACACATTGGTTTTTATGGGCTGACCACTGTTATTAATAGAAGAAGCTAGATGGAAGTATTTTTCCACTGAGGGACTTCACCATCATTGGTTTCTGATGTTACAGCAAACATGGTTTTGGCTTCTTTGGGGAAATAAATCTTGTTTTCTTTGACCCTTCCACTGGACTTGAGGCGAGCCCAAGCTTTGATACTAGGCTTTCCATATAGATGCTTAAAGATCTGGTCTGGCATTTCTGGATGTGAATGAGGAAGCTTTTCAAAGAGATCAAACAGTTCTCAGCAATAAATCAAAAGCCAAGTTTATACTATAGAGGACAGAAAGACAGTCTGGTGTGGTGAGCACAGTACTGACTATCAGAAGAGCTGAATTCTAATCCTTCCCTGATACTTAACTTTTCACAGTGGTATACAATTGATAGAACTTTGAGCTGAGAACCAAGAGATCTGGGAGTTTATCTCTACCACTAACTCAATGTGGAAGATTCAGTTACTTCATTCTCTGAGCCTCAATTTCTTTATCTGTAGAATGGAGATGATAGGCTTTTGCATTTATATGAACTGACTGCTTCACAAGGCTGTTGGGAGGGTCAAATAAGAAAGCATTTAGTGAATTTCTTTTTAAGGTCATGTTATTATAATGTGGCCCAACCCCTTTCAAAAATTGATTTTTACAAAGTCAGAAACCTTACCCAAAAGAAAAAATTCCATAGAATGGATTGTGAAACTGAGCACCATGAAATTCTAAAATCATTTAATCTGAAAATTCTTTTCTTGCTCATTGAGTAAACATCAGAACTATTAAAAAATGACCATTAGCCCTGTGGGCAAAAGAGGAAGCAGGAGGAGACAGATTGTTAGGCCTGGAAGAAAACTTTCTTGGCCCATTCCCTTATTTTACAGATTTGGAACCTGAGGATCTGAAACTCATAGTGACTTACTCAGCTATGGAGCGTACCAATAGAAGAGGGGGTTAAAATGTTGTCTGTATGTTTCCTTTGACTTGAGGAGTGAAAATCCATTGGCTTTAACTACTTTTCTGGGAGAAGCCCTACCTTCTCACCCACCTTACCAGTCTCTGGAGAGAGGTCTTCTATGTTCAAGTCTTTGCTGGGAGGGAGGGGCAGAAAGTTGCCAGTGCAGGGATGGGAATGGGCCGATGAGGTAAGATATGGGGTTCGTCCAGGAGTAAAAATCAGATTGACAGGTGAGCAGAGACTCCTCTCAACAGCCAAACTATATGAAAGCATGGAAGAGTGAATAATTGAGGCATAGAAACCACACCAGGGATCACAATTCAAACCCTGAAGGGATGTCTTGTTAAAACCTGGAAATATTTTTGATTAGCTGGCCTAGGGCTCTACCCACTGCATCCCACTGCCTCAGATAGATGGGATGTGACACCTCTCTCAAAAGAATGTCAGATTGTTTTTTCCTTCCCCCAACTCCCTTCACCAATACAACACTAGCCTATTTTATACACAGAACCGCTCTGTCCTTCCCCACCTCCCAACCTGAATAAATGTTGTATAAACTCACTCTACATGCTACCTAAGGATTAATACTAAGGAGTCCTATAAGGTATAGAAAGGAATACAAATGTGAGGAAGGGTAATTGGGGGCTGTTGTTAGCCATGAGCAATGAAAATTTTTATGTAGTTAACTTTTTTTGTCGACCAATTACTTTGAGCAAGATATCGGGGTAGACAAGAAAAAGACAAAAGAACCAACTTTAGGGGGCAGCTAAGTGGCACAGTGGATAGAGCACCAGTGAAGAAGAAGAAGAAGAAGAAGAAGAAGAAGAACAAGAACAAGAACAAGAACAAGAACAAGAACAAGAACAAGAACAAGAAGAACAAGAAGAAGAACAAGAAGAACAAGAACAAGAACAAGAAGAACAAGAACAAGAACAAGAAGAACAAGAACAAGAAGAAGAAGAAGAAGAAGAAGAAGAAGAAGAAGAAGAAGAAGAAGAAGAAGAAGAAGAAGAAGAAGAAGAACCATCTTTAGACCATCCAATTAATCAATCAATATTTATTAAGTAACTATAGTAATAGGTACTAGAGATACTATACATTGTAAGAGAGTGTGAAAATACAAAGAGAAAAATGAATGAGAACCTGACCTCAAGAGGCTTATATTCTACTATATAAAACATGAACATAGATACAAAGTATTTTAGTTACAAAATGTTTGTATTTGGAAATACAAAGTATGTCCAAAGAAAATACAAGGCAATTAAGTGGAAGGGAGGGGGAGGATTAGCAAATGGGAAAATTGGGGAGTTTTTCAAAGAGAAGAGAATGTTGGAGCTGAACTTGGAAGGAGGATAGAGATTGTAAGGGGGAAGAGATGAGGAGGAAGCACATCCCACACATATGAAACAGACTGTGGAAAAGTACAAAGACAAAAAGTATAATGTTCAGGATAGCAAATGGCCAACAGGATAGTTTTTTTTTAAAATATAATGTGTGAAATAAGCCTGGAAAGGCAAAGTGGAGGAAGATTGTAAAAGGCTTTACATGTCAAGCAGAGAAGTTTGTATCTGATCCTAAAGCAATAGGGAGCCATTGAATCTTCTTGAGCAGGACAATAAGATGGTCAGACTTGTGGTTTAGGAATATGCACATGGCATTTGGATGGAAGACAAGGAGAGCAGAGAGGAATAAGGCAGGGAGGCCCCTCAGAAGACAATCAATAATCTAGGAGTGAGGTACTGAGGTTCCCAGAGAGGTTTGTGGTTCTCTGGCTGGAGAGGAGAGAGATGTGAGAAATGTAATAGAGACTGATGTAAGACTTAGCACTTGATTGGCACCTGGGAATCCCAGGACATTGAAGCAAGAAGAAAAGAAAAGGATCGCAGTTCAGGGAAGATGGCTATTCCACGTCCTCAGGAGAGCCATGGTCTAGGGCTATCCTCTGCAAATTGTCCTGTACTTTTGAAAGCTGGACGTCAGTTCCACTTTTCCCAGCTGGGGCCTCTGTAAGGTGAAAGGTCATTTTTATCAGCCTGTCAAGCATCTTTCATATGCAAGGAGAAAAATGCTTGAAAATATGAAATTTGAAAAAAAATAAACAAAAACCACCTTTCAACAGCAAGAAAGCCCAGGGCTGAGGTGGTTATTTTTTTCCATTGGCTCTGCCAAGAATGAGATTATTATTTTTTTGTTTAATTCTAAGGGTGTTTTGGTGTTTCTTTTTATGGGCTTTTATTCTACTAATAAAGTCTCAATGGCCAGAACCTCCAAAAGGTGATCTGAATAGACTTTTTACATCCTTGAATTAAAAAAAGGAGTGAGGGCAGGGGCAGGGTGCAGAACAGCAAAGATCCAGGGGCCAAAAGCAGGGAAGGCCATTTAAAGGCTTCCTCAGCCCTCTCTCTTAGTAGGGACATAGGAAAACTCATTGGATATGTTATCTGATGGGGAGGCCTCTTTGGGATAATACCATAAAATTATAGACCAATGGTTCACTTGGGTGAGAACAATGATCCAGAAAAGGAAGAAGAACTCAAAGGTGGGACCCAGGCAAGTCAAGTCAGAAGAGAATCTGATACTAGAACAGTATACTTATTACAGAATCCTGTCTGTATCCCTCCTTTGCCCTCCATCTTGTATTATATTTATTTGCATATGAGCATCATCTCCCTATTAAATTTCTTTTAAATTCCTTGACAGATTATTCTGTTATAGCTAACTATAATTGTCTTTGAAGTGGGAGGGGAAATACCCACTGGATTTCAAGTTAGAGAACGGAGTGTTCCAGATCTAGACTCATTGCTAACAAGTTCTGCAACTCCTTTTACCTTGCCTTGCCATACTTTGCTCATCTCTACAATGGGAATAATAACCTATCTCACAGACTAGTTGGAAACAAAACTTTTCACCACGAGTGAAAAGGACTTTTTAATCATGTCTCTTTAATGTAAATTGGTGGTATTGTACCATTCCTCTGTTCCATGTTAGGTCACAGGCTTTCCGTCTGATCAATTAACCCAATAGAATATATTGGCCATGGCACCTGTCACTTGTCCTATCTCTCGATGTCAATGGGGGTCTTTGTGGTTCATGTCTCATCACAAAATGGTGACTCAAAAGATGTCATATCAGACATAGCCACAAGAGGGAAGAGGTTTGAGGATAGAGACATTTGGGAGTGAGTGGGCCTTTGGGTATTCTTCAATCCACATCCCGTAGTTGATTGCTGAATGTGTTTGTGCAGTGGGTTGGTTCTCACTATGCATTAGACCCTTGCCTAAGGATGGTAGAAGGCAGAGTCCCATGAACATTGTCCTGGGGTTATATGAGAAAAATTAGGTATTAGCTGATCACAGCTGACCCTCAAATTTGTTTTCTTAGGACCAATGGCAATCACTAGTCATTCTCTCCTATTTATTTTTCCCCTTATCTCCCATCCCAGACATCACTTTACATTAGACCCACGTCACTTCTCGTGTGAATTATTGCAGCAGCCTCCATTTCCCTTTCTCCAGTCTGCCCCTTCTCCCATCTTTCTACCACACTTTGGCACCCAAAGGGATTTTTTAATTATTTATTTTATTTTATTTTTATTTGGAGGGGGGTGTTTTTTTTTTTCCAAAGGGTTTTTCTAAAGCACAATTCAATTTGCTGCTCAATAAACTCCAGTGACTCCCTAGGACCTCTAAGTATAAATACAAAATCCATTATTTGTCATTGAAAGTCCTTCACAACCTCCTTCCCTCCTCTCTCCTCATCCCAAAGCCTCCTCACCTACTGGCTACTTTCTAGGCTTAGTACAGACCCTTTCAGTCCTAGCAAATTGTCCTGTTGTACCCAACATTTCATCTCTGGTCTTGCTACCTTTACATAGGTTAGGGATATGAGAAGGGAATGCACTCCGGAGATGGGAGACAGTCTGTGTAAAAGTAAAAGCAGAGGCTCAAGAAATGGAATATTATGTGTTTGAGGGATAGCAAATAGATCAGCTTGTCTGAGGCAGCTGTGGCACAGTGGCCCTGGAATCAAAAGGTCCTGAATTTATATCCAGCCTCAGACATTATCTGTGTGACCCTAAACAAGTACACTTCATCCTTTTTGCCTCAGTTTTCTCATCTTTAAAATGAGCTGGAGAAGGTAATGGTAACCTATTCTTTGGCAAGAAAACCCCAAATGGGGTCACAAAGAGTTGGACATGACTGATATGTGACCACAACAAAGCACATAATACTGCCGGGTACATAGGAGATTCTTAGTAAATGTTTGTTAAATTTATAAATATATCAAGACCTAGCTGGCATAGGGATTCCCATGATACAGGGACCCATGGCACTCTTACCAATTTTCCATAATAGAGGGAAGGAAGTTTCACAGATTAGTCTCCCATGCTTAAGAAGTGTGGAAATAACCTTATATTTGTCATCACAGGAACTAGACTCAAATTTCGGTTCTGCTGATTGTGTGACCTTACACAAGTCACTTTTACCTTACGGCCTCAATTTCCTTGTTGTTAAAATTAAGGAGTTGGTCTGGCTGACCCATAAAGCCCCTTCTAAGTGTTGTGATGCTCTTCTCTCGCCAATTCTGCAATAGTTTTTTCACGCTGAAATGAAAATCAACCGCATTATGGAATCTGGCCTCTTTTTCAGACTTTGCAGCAGGGGACGTAAGAACTGCCAGGAACTGCCTCCCACCCCTCTCCATTCCACCCCAGACCAGTTCCATGCAAATAACAAGGTCTGACCTTCAGCCACAGGAACCAGGGTGTTTTGAGTTAAAGCTGAAAGGTTTCACCCTTTCTCCCCACTGTGTTCTCAGAGTGTGGAAGGTGTGGTTGGGAGGATCACATATTCCAAAAGCCCCAAAGCGATGATAAGGCTCCATGTAATGTCAACAATCAGATGTGACCCTGACCCTGACTCCAGCTGGTCCGGGGATCAACCTACCTTTGCACAGGCTTTGTGGGTATCACCCATTCCGGGAATGGACTCTCTTAACCCCAAGATCTTCCATCCAGTTTGCAAGTCAAACTGCTAAATGTAGCAGTAAGAAAAGAGAGTCAAGTCTGACTCACAGTTCTGCTACTGACAACTTGTGTGATCTTGGTTGAGTACCTTTCCTACCTTGGGCCTTGGTTTTCTTATTTGTAAAATGAAGGGGATTCAACTAGATAACCTCTAAGGAAGGAGTTCTTAACAAGGTTCAGGAACTTGACTTTTAAAATTGGGGGGAGGGGGGAGGAGGGTGTAATTATATTTCAGTATAATTGAACCTCTTAGGAAAGAGTTCTTAACAAGGTGCAGGAACTTGACTTTTAAAATTGGGGGAGGGAGGAGCGGTATAATTGTATTTCAGTATAATTGGTTTCTTTTGTAATCCTAGTATTTTATATATTTAAAAAACGTCATTCTGAGAAAGGGTCCATATGGCTTCCCAAGACAGCCAACTCTGTCCAACACACAGAAAAGGATAAAAAATATCAATACTGAATTTCTCAAGCCCTCCCTTTATCTAGGACACAGTCTTGGAAATATCTTCTTGAGGATGCCTTCTCTACCAAACCCCACCCAGCCTGGGAGGCTACAAGCTAACTTAGACATCCTCACCCTAATCAAACTTTTCTCAGGACTTTGGGTGAATCTCTTTTTTGCATGTATCTCACATTTTCTCCAGAGGACCAATATGTAGCATCATAAACATCAGTCCCAATCAGTGAGAATAAGGATTCCCCAACAGTGGTCTCATGTATTTGAATTCTTATTTTTTGAATCATTTCAAAATCAAATCAAATCAAATCAATCAAATCATTTCAAATCATTCAAAAATCATTTGAATCAAATTTCAAATGAATCAAATCATTGGTTTCAACCCAATGGAAATATTAAATGTGTATTCAAATAACACAACCATTTCAGATTTCATTATCTCCCCCCGCCCCCCACCCCTGTTGTCTTTTGCCTTTCCTTCTCAAAGATAACCATGTTGATTGCCTGGCAGCTTTTGTCTCAATTATTTTTGCATAGATCCCAATCATAGGGACTATGATTAGTCAAGTGTATAGTCATGTGACCCATTGGAAGAGCCCGTGTTCAACCTTATCATCCCTGTTACACATTTATTTAGCTTTTATAATGTGCAGTGTGGGCAGAATTTAGCTTTAATGCTAGGGAGGAGATGCCATGACATGAAAGTGAATTTGAATGAAATGAGGAACCAGTGGCCAGATATATAGATCAAGATGACTGGAGTTGATCCTGGATATAGTGGCCTTTTTAAGCTAAGGTCTTTAACAGGTCTCAGTTTGGCTGAGACAAATGCCTAACCATCATTTAAGGCTAGGAAAGAAATGAGGAAGAGAATAGGACCCAGGAGTACTAATATTTTAGCTCAGGGATTTTCATATGGTGGGTTGGTTGGTTGATTTTTGTTCTTCATGCTTGAAGAGGCTCAAAATGACATCACTAGTCAAGGTACAGCATTTCTAATTGTGGCTGATCATACTGACACAGCTCAGAAGGCTCTACCACAGTTTGGCACAAATAGTCCATATAAATACTTGGAGTAGAGCTATCTAAATTTGCCCATCTCATGTTTCTTTTGAACTACTTCAATTCTGCTTTGCTCATAGGACACAGCATTTTCTTTGATGGAGATATGTCAGATTGAGCAGTCTTATGCCAGTGTCTTTCAAGGTATAGAACAGGAGAATGTGATGGGTACCAGCTCTTAGCATGGGACCTGACACAAAGTAGGTATTTAATAAATGTTTTTAATTGATTTGATTGAATCTATGATTTCATTGCTTTCAAGAATTTTCAAATGAAGAGATTCTCTCCATCAATGTGGGTTGACATCTTCTCTGCAGTTTATAATCTTAAAGAATTGCTTAGAATATCAAGAGGTTAAATCAGCCAGCTAATATGGATCACGGGTCTTCCAGTTCTAAGACTAACTTCTGTGCCACACTGCACATTATGAAAGCTAAATAAATGTGTAATAGAGCTGATAAGGTTGAACATGGGCCCTTCCAATGGACCACATGCTTATACAGTCCCTATGATTGAGGTCTATGTGAAAGATAATTGAGACAACAAGAGCTGCCCAACCAATCAATAGGTTATAGGGACTCAGCAAGCTGACCCCCAATGTTGGTTAGATAATTACCAAGCATTTATGAAATGCTTGCTATGTGTCAGACATTGATACAAAGGCAAGAATACTCTCCTGCACTCAAGCAGTTACTTATTCTAAAATTAAAAGATCTGACTTTGAATTTTGCCTCATCTACTTTTTTTGTTGCTGTTTTGTTTTTGTTTTTTTCACTTTTTTGTTATTAATTTTCCCCCACCTATGGATCCCTCCATTATCTTTTCCCTCCACCCTTTCCTTCCCTCTGTATCCCATTCCCATTGAGCTACATACCTTATCCCACTTACCCCATTAATTTAAACACATTACTGTACCTCATTTTAACTTGTGCTGCCCTTCCTCCCTTTATTTCATTCCCATTGATCTACACATCTTGGTCTACTACCATTATTCCACATATCCTTCTGTGCCCTATTTCATCCTTTATCCCTTTCCCCTTAATCTACACACCCTGTTCCAGTGCCATAAATCCGCACATGTTTCTTCACCCTACCTTATCCTATTCTCTTCCCCCATCTCTCTTCTTCATTATTCCTTTGTAGATTTTGGAGGGTGCTTCATGGTGTTGCCTATTTAATCCATTCCTGGGCTCAATTACTTGTTACCTTATGTCCTTGGGGATATCCCAGGGCCTCAGTTTCCTCAATTCTAAATATATTGAAATTGGTCCAATTATTAAATTATTAAATAAATTATTAAATTATTAAAATCATATGATTTTACTAACTGTATTAAATCAAAGTTTAAATCTTGTCATCAATAAGAGAAGGAATATGGAAGGAATCATAAAGACTCTCTTGCTTAATGTACTCATTTTACAAAGGAATTATCCAAGACCTGAGAGAAGGGAAGCCCCTTCCCAAATAGACTGGGGGGGGGGGCTGGAAGTGATTTGGTTTCATTTGTTTTTTATCAAGAAAAGTTGTATTCATCAGTTGACAGAGTATAGGACTCGGAGTCAAAGTAGTTTGGGTCCAAAAATGCCTCTGATAATAACAATGGACCGAGTCAATTACCGTTTCTGAGCCTCAGTTTCCTCATCACCAAACTGTAGTAATACCCATTGCCAACATCTATCTCTATCATGGGTTTGTTATGAGATTCAAATGAGATAATAAACATAGAGCCCTTTCTAAACTTTAAAACACTAAATAAACTAGCTACAATTACCTATCTTCATGGTACAGTGGATAGAGCTCTAGGCCTGGAATCAGGAAGACACTTCTTCATGAATTGGAATCTGGCCTCTGATACTTACTAGCAATTTAAACCTGAACAAGTCTTTTAATTCTGTTTGCCTCATATTTCCTCATCTAAAAGATGTGCTAGTGAAGAAAATGACTATTCTAGTATCTCTGCTAAGAAAACTCAAAATGAGGCCACAAAAACTCAGATAAACCTGAAAAACAATTGAATTATAATCATATTCTTCACCAGCTCTGGCCCTTTAAAAAATAGAGTGACAAACAGGACCACCAAATGGGAGGAGAAATTCTATGACTGAGTAAAATCTTTCAAAAAGACTTTAGAGAATCAATCAACAATTGTTTATTATTTATTAATACAAAGAAAAAACAAAAACAGTCCCTGTCCTTGAGGAACTTACATTCTAATAAGAGAAACAACATATATATCAGTAAATATATACGAAACAGAAAAAAGGAAAAGCTTTTCTTAACATTATAAGAGTTTTGGAACGGTCAACTTTTTTTTGACATGTTGGACATGTTTATTTTCTCCCCACATATGTATTTTATTTTTACATGCATATTAACTTTTTTAATACACATTTCTTTATGAATCATGGGAGAAAAAAATAAGAGCAAAAGGGGAAAACCATGACAGAAAGAAAAAACCAAAAAGGAAAAAGTAAACATAGTATGTGTTAATTTATATTCAATATCCATAGTTCCCTTTCTGGATGCAGATGGTGTCTTATATCCAAAGTTTATCGGGATTGCCTTGGATCACTGAACCACTGAGAAGAACCAAGTCTTTTATAGTTGATCATTGCACAATCTTGCTGTTACTGTGTACAATGTATTCCTGGTTCTCATTGCTTTCTTCAGCACCAGTTCATGTAAATTTTTCCAGATCTTTCTAAAATCAGCTTGTTTATCATTTTTATAGAACAAAAATATTCCATTAGTTTCACATACCATAACTTATTCAGCCATTCCTCAATTGATGGGCATCTATTAAGTTTCCAATTCTTTGTCACCACAAAAAGAGCTGCTAGAAACATTTTTGCACATGTGGGTTCTTTTCCCTCCTTTATGATTTCCTTGGGATACAGACCCAATAATGGTACTGCTGGGTCAAAGGGTATGCACAGTTTTACAGCCCTTTGGGATTAGTTCCAAGATTGCTCTTCAGAATGATTGGATCATTTCATAACTCTACCAACAATGCATTAGCATCCCAGATTTCCCATATCCCCTCCAACATTTGTCATTATTTTTTCCTGTCATCTTAGCCAATTTGAAAGGTGTGAGGTGGTAACTCAGAGTTGTTTTAATTTGTGTTTCTCTAATCTACAGTGATTTGGAGCATTTTCTTCATATGACTAGAAATGATTTTAATTTTTTCATATGAAAGCTGCCTCTTTATATCCTTTGACCATTTATCAATTAAAGAATGATTATAAATTTGAGTTAATTCTGGAGTTTGGGGATTTCTCAACTATAGTCATTGATTATAGTGTCATTTGTATCTAATCTATTCCACTCTATTTCTTAGCCAGTGCCAAATGATTTTGATGACTGCTACTTTATAATAGAGTTTTAGGTCTGGTGTTGCTAGGCCACAATTCTTTGTACTTTTTCCAATTAATTCTCTTGATATTCTTGCCCTTTCTTCCAGATGAATTTTATCATTTTTTTCTAACTATATAAAATAATTTTTTGCAGTTTGATTGGCATGGCACTGAACAAGTAGACTAATTTAGGTAGAATTGTCATTTTTATTATATTAGCCCAACCTACCCATGAGTGATTGATATTTTTCCAATTGTTCAGATCTGATTTAATTTGTTTAAGAGTCTTTTGTAATTGTGTATATAGTCCCTGGGTTTGTCTTGGAAGGTAGACATCTAAATATTTTATTTTGTCTACAATTATTTTAAATGGAATTTCTCTTTCTATATCTTGCTGCTGAATTTTGTCAATAATATATAGAAATGCTGATGATTTGTGTGGGTTTATTTTATATCCTGCAACTTTGCTAAAGCTGTTAATTGTTTCAAGTACATTTTTTGAGGATTTTCTAAGATTCTCTAAATATATCATCATATTATCTGCAAGGAACAGTCAACTATTTATCAAATCATTGGTGATATAGTGCATCAATAAACATTAATTAAGTGCCTACTATGTGTCATGCCCTGTGCTAAGTGCTGAAAATAAATGGAAAGGCAAAAAATAGTCCCTGCTTTTGAGGAGCTCACAATCTAATGAATCTCATACTAACTTTCCTTTCAGCCATGAAGCAGGTCTCCCCAATGTGAAATGGCTACTCCTTTCACTTACCTAAAACTCACCTCCCTTTGACCCCAAAAGGTTGAGTATAAATAAATACATTTTCAGCCTTCTAGTTTTCATTGACTTCCTTCTCTACTATGCTGTCAATATCAGACCCCAATTTTCCTGGAACAGCATGAGAGGAGTCAGACTTTTATCTAAACTCCTTCCTAGCTGTATAGCTGTATAGCTCCTATGAGCAAATCCCTTTCCCTCCCTAAGCTTCAATTTCTTCATCTGTAAAATGTGGACTATTATCCTTAGAAGTGGGTAGAAAGGGGTTCCCAAAGCAAGGAAGATCACTGAGACATCTTGGCTGTGTGATCCTGGTCACAAGTCCCTTAAGCTCACATTGACAGAGCACATTTTTAAGAACTCCAGAGGAGACACAATTGTCTTTGGTGGAATTGGTGGAAGGCACCTTGGTCCCCTCATTCAAAATGTCCCCATCCCAATGGAAGCCTAAGACTAGGCCCTATCCCAAATTTTCAGACTGCCTACTGTGAAGAAAGAACTATAGAAATGAGGTCTACTGTTATGATAACTGAAACTCATTTCACCAAGTCTTTACAAAACAGATTGTACCTAGGAAAATAGAGAACGGACTCATCCCTGCTTGTCAGCACTCCAAGGAAGGCCACCTAGTTACTTTGGCAGATTTCCATCCATGACTGCTGGCTGACATTCCAGGCCCTTCTTAATGTTAAAAATCACAATGTTTAGAACCTCACAGGGATCCTCAGAAGAAGATACTGTTTAGTGTGGAGGAATATTTTAGATCATAATATTTGAATGGGAGGTCAGGTATACACTTTTCACAAAGGATCCCCTTGGAATTCATTAACCAGTTAATTAATTGATAAATGAAGAAATAAATAAAAATATGTATTAATCATTTAGTGCTAAGTTCTAGGAGGTACAACAAAAGAAGTAAGACAGCTTCTGATCTCATAGAGCTATATTCTAATAGGAAGAGAGAAAAATAAGAGTTTTTAGCTGCAAATCGGAAGGGTACATATTAGACCCCCTTACAAATCAACTACAAGAAAACATTCAAATTCAGCTTGAATAACTAACAACAAATGTTTCTCTGCTTGTATTTTATATACTTGCTATTAGGCTGGCTTGGGAGTCCATCACATGGGATTATATCATAGGTGATACAGTGACTTGAAGAAGCAGTTGGTTTCCCTTTCTCAGAACCTTGCAATGGTCCCTCATGGTTTACCAGTAAAGACTGTTCCTAGGCTTGTCTTCAAGGTTTTCCATGATGTAGTCAAGCTCTGGCATGGTAGATAAACTTGGAGTTGAGAAATTCTGAGTTTAAATCCAACCTCAGACACTACTAACTTTTATTTTTTTTAATCTATAAATTGGGAATAAAAATAATACTTAAGCAAAAAATACTAACCATCTTCATAAAGTTGTCTTGAGGAAATATCTCAAATTAATCTTCCTAAAGAGAAAGCCTGACTATATCAAACACACAAATCCATTCAATAAATTCCAGTGACTCCTGATCAACTCAAGGATCAAATATAAAATCCTGTTGAAGGGATCCCTGGAGAAATTTGAACTGCCTATGTGTTTCATGGACTAAGAGAAAGTTTTTACCACCATCCCTGAAACAACTGAAACTATTCTATGCATAGAAGTCCAGAGCAGAGGGGCCTTTTAGTAGGAAAGGAAAGAAAGCAAGGCCCATAACCCTCCAACTCCTGATTGATTTGTTGAGATCAAAGCAGATGGGCTCCTTAATAGGCGAATAAGAGGATGAATGTCCCAATCTCCAAAAGGCCCAATAGATTTCTACTGGTAAGTACCAAGACAAAATGACTGAATTTCTCACTTGAAGGTGAGGAGGTGAGTCCCCCTTGACACCAATTTCTGAATTCCCATGTTCTGGCATCTCTGTAAAAATCAAGCTTTTCCTCTAAAAGGAAAATTTCAGTTTCCTTTTCCATTTTTTTTTCTTTTTCTTGGGTTAGGGGAGGATTTTGTGAGCACCAAGATTAAAAGGTAACTGATGAGAAATTTGTTAATTTGTATTGCCAGGTATTTGAAATTTAATATAAGCCTTAGTTATTGCAGGTATGTGTCCTTTTGGAAGAATATTTTTTTTTTATAAATAGGAACTAGATCACTTAGACTATACCAAAAAGATTACCCAGATAATTTGCTGTGGTCTGCACATCTTTAGTGCAAGATTTTAGCTGAGCGTAAGAAGAGGAAAATTTGGTGCACAATCCTATTCTATTCAATTGACAGTAGTCACAGGGTATAACAAAAAGTGATGAGTTATGTGTTAACTAGATGAATGTTCTTTCCAACTGAGTCAGAAAGGACAAGAATCATTCATATATAAGAGACTTTATCCACACATAGCTGCAGACCCAATCACTGAACAACAGAAGCTTCTTCAAGGACTGAGACTTCTCTGGAAGCAGAGAAGAGAGCCAGCTATGGAATCAAAAGAGCACTACCCTTGGCAACTGAGTAGCTCAACAGAGAAGAACAATTGGGAGTCCAAATGAAAATTCTCTCCAGCAAAGATGCTTCATCTCAGGAGAACTTCACAAGAAAAAAAAAGGACTTCCAGCCTCAACAATATTGGAGAAGTGAGTAATCTTGGCCACTTATGCCCCACATGTATATCTAACAATCATAACCCTCTTTTTGTGTCCTTCTTCCCACAAATGCCATTTCTATCTAGTGGAATATGAGCTCCATATTTGAAGGAGGAGGGATATTTAACTATTTTTTAAGTATTACATCCTCACTATATGACTTTGTAATCATACAAAAGATTACAAAGGATTTTGCAACTATAGAATTACCTATCAAGACTACTAAGTTATTAAATACTTCAAGTATAAGCACTACAAACAAGTCTATTTCCTAATAAAGCTATCTTTTTCCCTTCTCCTGGCTGAGGAAAAAGACTAGGAAAATGTGCAGATTCAAAAGGTTATTTGTTGAATCCCTCTAGTATTCAAAAGACCTAAAGAAATTTCAAAACCACTCTCAGAGTTAGTCATCAAATGTTAATCCCAAAAAGAAATCTGATACATAGAACATTAAAAAGAAAAGGATCCTAAAAACATAGTGAGGAATGGAAGTGACTTTATGTCTTCTGAGACACAAAAGCTTAGAGATAAAAGGAACCATAAAACACAGAAAATTAAAATTAGAAATAATTTTAGAATATTGACTATCAAATCTAAAAGGTTTCTTAGAGTCATGGATGCCTGGCACACAATAAGCACTATATAAAAGGTAGCTCCCATTATTATTAATTATATCAAAGCACTTAGCACAGTGCTTGGGACATAATAAGCATCATAAAAATGTTAACCGCTTTTCTCCTAAAGCCAATTATTAAATATATCAACATAATTCTGTTTAGAGTACAGAACACCAGAGCTTGAAAGAACCTTAGAAAACAGAATATCCCAGGACACAAAGCATAGTTAGGCTGTAAGACTTAGGAAAGATCTTTAAATTAGTTATTTGGTCCAATCTCCTCAATTTTCTCTCTTTTTGCAAGGAATGAGCTGCCATAGAATTAAAAATTTGCCCCTCACTTAAAGCTTTTTGAGTGAAGGCTAGATGACCACTTATGGAAAAATTCAGAAGGAAATTAGATAAGGTTAGGCTAAATCAAGAGTTTTTGATCTCAGATCTATAATTTTGTGAGGTTTTGTTTTGTTTTTAATAATTTGATCATTGTATTTCAATATAATTTCTTTCCTTTGTATGCCCATGACTTTATTTGTGCATTTAAAAACATCCTTGATAGATGATCTCTGATGTTCTCTCCAGTTCCAAGAGTCCCTACATATCAACTGAGAGCCCTTGATTCATCACAAACTGAAAACTTCAGGAGTCTTTTTCTTAAAAAAGACATTTTCTCATCAACTAACTTCAACTAATTGTGACCTTCTACTATTTTCGCTCCTAAAAAATGTCCCTATGGTTTGTGCCTTATGTCCAGACACTGGAAAATATTTTCAGAGAAGGGAACTGATGTTGGCTCCGTCTTAACCCAGTTCACTCTCACAAGAGGTAGGTCTCATAATAAGAATGAACTCCCAAATTCTGGCTCTGTTGAGTCGCTATTGAACCTCAGGATGAGGAAATAATTATACAGGATGAGGAATCTTAACAGCACCAAGAGGAAACCCAAGCTGGGCAGAAGCCACTGTGTGATAAGTCTACCAGGAATAGGAAATTTGACTCAGGCCAAAAGGTCTGATTGCTGCTGCTTCCCCTCTCAAGAGTGGAAGCTTTTGGCCATGGAAAAAGAGCCATTAAATGCCCTGCTACTGGCTGGGGCCTTTAAGTCTGGAACATCTACCAGGCCCCTAAGAGGCAGATGTTGTACATAAATCTTGGGGGGTTGGGAGAGGAAGAGGCACAGAAGTGGCCTGAGGGTCAGCCAGCCAGATAAAGATGGGGTGTTGGAGGAAACTGCCTCCTTCTGGCCCCAAGGGAATTGTCAGGAAGGAGTCTCATAGATCAAGGAAACTCTGGGGCCTCAGAACTTTGAATACTGATGATCCTTGTTGAGTTTCACTAAATAGAATCAGAGAATGCTAAAACTGGAACAGACCTGAGAGATTCCCTTAGCACTGTGGAAAGAGTACCTTCTCTAGCTGAAATCCCAAATTTCATGAGTATTCTTTGCCTAATTTCAGACAAGCCATTTTGTCCTTTAGAACCTCAGTTTCCCTATCTGTCAAATGAGGGAAATGGAACATAATCACCTCTAAGAGCCTTACAAGCTCTACATTCTATAAATTGTTTGTTTTGCAGAGAAGGCTACTAAAGGCCACAGAGAAGAGTTGCCACAAAATCAGGTGCCTTGATTTTTTGCCTTTACTCTTTCCACTATACCACCTTCACTTGCCAACTGAGGTTGTTTTGGGGTTTTTTTGCCCCAAATCCGTAAAATTTTCTCTAGAGCCATGGGAAGAAGGGTAGATATTTCAAGTTGAAGGAACTAGTAATAGTTCTACTGTTCACTAACAAAATATGGATTATTTATGCTTAACCTGTGGTAGAGACTTTTGAGTTTATAGTGGTCTGATCAAACACAACTTGTGCATTGGGATACCATTTTGGTCCTCTTTGAATATGAACAAAAAAGAACAAAACCTGAATAAATATGATCTCATTAATACTTCCTTGGATCTGAATTTTCTCCTCTAGTCCATTGGACCAGATGATCACTAAGGTCTCTTCCAACTTTTCCCACCATTTTGCCATTTTCCCATTCTCTTTACCCTCCTACTGGAACTTTGGGCTCCATTTCTGGATCCTCGACCCTGCATTATTTTACCAGGACCAGGCCTCCAGTCATATCCCAGTTATTTTCCCTTCTCTCCTTTTTATCTGCCTTTTATTGTTTGTGTTTCCCCATTAAAATATTAGCTCCTTGAGGACAGGAACTACCCTGCTTTCTTTTATGAACAACTCCAGCACTTAGCCCAGTGAATAAACACTATATCATGCAATCATTCATTCCTTCTAATCTAAATCTATTGTGCTGTGTGACTTTGCATCTATTTTGGATACCACTACCAAATGTTTGGTGGTTAAAAAGTATTTCCTTATTAGCTACCAATTTGCCAAATTAAGCAAGGTACTTCCACCCCTCTCCATTCATTTATTAAAGGAAGAATTTGAACTAGAGCATGTCTAAGTTATCTTTCAGTTCTTGAATTCTCTGTTCTCAATCTATTCTGGCTTTAAAAGAAATACTATGATGCAGAGTTAAGTGTGTTGAGTCTCATGAGAAAGACAGTGCCAAAGGAGAAAATAGAATTCACTTGTAGCTCAAATGAGAAAGTAGGATTTAAACTGAATTATTAAAGATGGTAGGATTTTAATAAATAAAGTTTGGAAAGAGGGAGGGAAGCCATTCCAGGCAGAGGAACTGGAAGCAAGAGAGCCTAGCTTAAATTGAAAGTTCTAACTAGGCTGAAAAGTAGAATCAATAAGAGTGGGGAAGTAGGTTGGGACCAGATGGTAGATCGCCTCCAATGCCTCCCACAGCTAGCGTGGGGCAGGCTCTTTGCAAGGGGAAGACTATACAAATGGCTCCTGCCCACCCAGAAGGGGAAAAAAAAATCTTCTTTTCATTTGCATGAAGGCACTTTAAAAATGCAAAAGCGTGCCGGATACTTACAAAAGCCAGGAAGGAAGAATGAACCCAGATGCCTTTCAGGTTCACTGAACAGAACTATTTCTTGAGTCTCAGCAAAATCCCCACCTGTAACATATGAACTTTCTGACCCCTGGAGACTGACTTAGAACAGTAGAATGAGAACAAACCCATCTGGGCTCCCATTGGAGTCACCCAATGTCTTAACAATGATTTTTGGTCTAGTATGAAGCTTTGCTTCCATTTTGGTCCAAAAGGAAAATTCAGTGCAAACATTACTTTTGAAGACATTTGCAAGCTTTATGCATCAGGATGAAAGTCAAAATGATGATGATAATTTTTAAAAGGCATGAGATTCAGGAGTCAGAAAGCCAACATTTGAGCCTGGCTAGCTCAAATGTTGGCTTTCTGACTCCTGAATCTCATGCCTTTTAAATTAGCTCAATGATCTGAAGCCAGTCTGTTCCCTTCTAAAGAAGTAAAATAATCATAAAAATGCCAGCCGTTACCACTTCTCAGAGTTCAGACATACCCAAATGATTCAATAGTTCAATTCAATTTGACACTTATTAAATACCTACTATGTTCCAGGCAGAAGAATGAGGAGGAAAGAGAAGAGACAAGAATTACAGAATGAGCTGCTTCCTGCTAGAATAGAGGTACTTAAGTACTATTTTTGTCATGGGCCGCTTCTGAGAATAATGTTAAGTGGAAAGAAAAAAAATACAGGATTTTGCAAAGGAAAGCAATTTTGTTGAAATACAATAATCAAAATATATTTTATGCTAAGCTAAGACCCCAGGTTAAGAATCTTTAAAACTAGAGAGATACAAGATGTCCATGTAGCCCCAATCCCAAAACCCATTGATGGGGATCCCTCTCCTTGATGGGAGAGGTGAAGGCTCTGTTTTGAGTGAGGGATGGGGCTGGGAAGTACTAAGGAGCTGCATCTGCTTATCCTCTAGCTTATTTGAATCATTGTCTCTTTGGGTTCTGGTGCTTTTGACTTCCAGCTTTGAGAGAGAAGATGGACAAGGCCAGTTCCACTTTAGATTGCAAAAGGAAAAAACTCTGGGCAGGAAATGACTGTCTACATCATGTCCTTATCCTCAGTTTGCTAATCTAGAGACCGTAGGATGAACTGTCTCTTGACTGACCTGAGTTTTCTCATCCCAATGGGAGATCTCCATGATTCTACATTGTTTGATATATGATGTTCTCCTATATATGCTTTCTCTGATTTCTGTTTTGTAATGATTTGAATAAATGCATCTCTTTGCTATTTTCTATATATGTTCATTGTGGGCCTGGTATCATTTGGTGGGAAGGGGGTCAAGCTTTGAAGATAAAGCTTGGGATGCTCTTTTTCCCCAACAATAAAAGCCATCAGAAGTCAGCTTTTGCCTGATTACATCTCCTACACTTAAGGAATATGGATAAGTAGATACAGATAGATATAATTCTAGTCTGTTACCCCTTCTCTCTGAGGAGAGCAGAGTGCTTTGGCTGCAACTTCCTGCTTCCCCTCTTGGCAGGAATCAAAGTCTGCCTTTGGTGAAAAGGGGATAGTGGAGAAAACAGAGGAGGAGAAACTAGAGCCTCTTTTTTGGGCCACACACAATGACAAATATGGGCTATATATGGGGACAACTCCTACTACATGTGGGCATGTAAATATATATGTGCACATGTGTGTATATATAGACATGCAATGTACACATATATTTGTGTGGTATGTACATATACATGCATTTGCACACATATATGCATGTACATTTTATGCATATTTATGAATATACCAGTGGATATTTATGGATGAGAGAAAGAATAACTAGGGGAAACAGGAGAAACTTTATATGACACCTGATCTGTATTTCAGAGGAAATGAATGGTTGAGGTAATAATAGATCTGAAAGTCCTTTGAAAATGGGAATATTCAATATAAATGAAAATGAGTATTATTAATAAATATTTAAATCTTCATAAACTAATTTATTATTTATTTATTTTGTTAGGATTCATTTTACAATTATATTATGATCTGCTATACCATAATTTATTATATTATGATTTGTTATCTTCATTGCAATATGTCTTTATGATTTATATTACTTATGCTAATAGAAATGTTTAAAATCTGTATACTACAACATAATAATATTATCTAATTATATGTATTATAATAATATAATCATTTTTATAGTTTAACATTTTTAAAATTTTTTCATTTATATGCTGTTTTAAAGTTAGCAAAGTGCTTTACAAATGCAATATCATTTATATTTGTACAAAAAAACAAACATTTTACAGAAGCAGACACTGAGACAGATAGCTGTTAAGTGGCTTGTCCAGGATCACACAACTAACAAGTATTTGAATTCAGGACTTCCCTAATTCAGAGCTATTATTTGATCTATTTGCTTCTTTCTTACTTTAAAAAAAATTATAGAAATAAAAACTTTTTTATAAGCCTAGTAGGTAATAAAGCTGGTAAATAGAAGCCAAAATGATTTCAAAGAGACAGCAGTTGCTTAAACAATAAACAGAGAAGTTATTTCAACACAATTCCCATCCAACCATCATTAACTAAATGCTGGAATTCATTTTCTATAAGACAGTATGCATTCATCAAGAACACATCTAAATAGCAGAGATACCTAAATTCATAGCTAGTTTAATTGTTTTGGCTGTCTTTAAAGACAGAATTGAATTAATGTTATGACAGCTCCAATTGACTGAGAAAGTTGGTTGAATCCAAACACAGAAAAGAGGATCAGATGGTCCTATAGATATTAATCAAATGATTCCCTACAGCTCCAAAAACACTGACCTCATTCTTAAGTCTCACGCTCAAGGGCTAAAGATATATAGATATGCTCACTTAGATGAATGCAAATGTATATTTATCTAATGTATTATTTGTATGGATATGTTATATACAATATATACTCACATACATACATATACAAATAACAGTCAGTCATTTAATAAGCACTTATTAAGGGCCTATTAAATGCCAGACATTGTGGTAGGCAATGGGGGATTCAAAAAAAGACAAAAGACAGAATTTGCTTTCAAATATGAAACGACATGCAAAGGATGTCCAAACAAACTATAGAGAGCACAAATTGGAGATGATTAATAAAAGAGAGTCACTAGAATTCAGGAAGATCAGGAACAGCTTCCTGTAGAAGCAATGGTAAGGCTCAAAGAATCATACATCTAGAGCTGTAAGGGATTTCAGTGGTCAACCAGACCAATGGCTCATTTTATATATGAGCCACCTCATCCAGACAGGTTCAGTAACCTGCCAAGGATTGTATGGCTATGAAGTGTCTATGCAGGCTTTGAATCGGTGCCTTCTGACTCTGGTTCCTGCAACCTAGGTCTTCTGAGTGGTTGTTCAGTATTCTTTCTACTGCCGCCAACCATATTGCATGTTGTTATAGACTATTAACAATTGCAAACTAATTTGAATCAACTCACCAATGCCTGGTTTTCAATAGCAAAGCAAGAGCAATCCAAATAAGAAAATATTACATTTAAGGCTTTGTACAGCAGTGTTATTTCCAATCTCAAGCCAAATGTGACCTCAAAACTGTTAACAAGGAAGATCTATGTTTCAGTCACTCTAATTCAGTGCCTGTGGTGAAGACTCAGCTCATTTCCTGCTGTTTATTAGTTAAAATTGCCTATCCTCAACCTTCCATAAAGGATTTCATTTTACTGACCTACTCAGCAATTTCACAATAAAGTGACTCTTAAATATTTTCTGATTTATGCTCCAGATTTATTCATTTGTTCCACTAATATCTACCAAGCAGTCATTATGTTTAAGACTCTGCACTAAGAGATAAAATATAAAATATTAAGACATAGTCCTTATTCTTAAAAAGCTTAACGATTTTTTTCTCCTGAGGCAATTGGGGTTAAGTGATTTGCCCAGGGTCACAGAACCAGGAAGTGTTAAATGTCTGAAGCTAGATTTGAACTCAGGTCCTCCTGACTTCAGGGCTGGTGCTCTATCCACTACACAGAAGTTTAAAGTTTTAAAAGAGGTGTAATACTATCATACAAAGGGAGTTAGGTGGAACAGTAAATAGAGCATCAGTTCTGGAATCTGGAAAACCTGCTTTCAAATCCGATCTCAGCTACATGACTAATTACATGACAAATTTCCTGCTTCCCTTAATTTCCTCATCTATAAAATGAGCTGGACAAGGAATCACTCTTGTATCTTTGCCAAGAAAACCCCCAAATGGTGGTTACAAAGTCAGAAATGACTGAACAACAAAATACTATCATATATACAAATGAGTTTTAGCACAAGCCAAGCGGAAAATGATGGATTTTTGAGAGAAATTCCAATTGCTGTCCAACAACCAACCATTCAATCCAACGTGTATTTATTAAACACGCAGTATATATAAAGCAATGTACTAGAAACAGAAAATACCAAGAGAAATTAACAAAATAGTTCCTGTTCTCAAGACACTGATTTTACTGGGAGGATATGGTAAGTCTACACATAGATGATGAGAGAAAGACGCAGAGAGAGAGACAGAGAGAGAACAGAGACAGAGAGACAGAGACAGAGATAGTGAGAGACAGAGAGAAAAAGAGAGACAGAGAAAGAGAGATGATAGATGCTGGATGATAGAAAGAGAGATGGTAGATGATAGAAATAGGTAGATGATAGAGATGACAGGTGATAGAGAAAGATGAAAGAGAGATGATAGATAATAGAGATAAAGATAGATGATAGAGAGAGATAAAGAGGTGATAAAAATAAATGATAGATTCAGATGACAAATAGATGAAAGATGATAGAGATAGAAAAAATATAGATAAATACAATATAGATATATTATATATGATACATGTATGTGTTTATATGTGTGTATGCATATATGTGCTATCTATATCTATGGATCTATCATGTATCTAAATATGATAATATGAGGGTGAAGAAACAGCAGCAACTAGAGAGACGGGAAGATGGGAAAGGCTATCCATAGGAGATGGCACATGAGTTGAATAATAAAAAAAGCTAAAGATACTAAAAGGAAAAGATGAAAGAGGTTATGCATTCTAGGAATGAGAGAAAGCCTGTCCAAAGACATGGAAGTGAGAAGAAAGCTGAGTTTAGGGAACAAGAAATAAGTCAGATTCATTTTAATGTAGAATCAAGTCAACAAATATTTAAGTGTCTTTTGTTGTTGTTGAGTCATTTCAGTCATGCCTGCTTTTTCATGACCCCATTTGGGGTTTTCTTAGGAGAGATATTGGAGTTGTTGCTCATGTGACAGATGAGAACGCTGAGGCAAACAGGGTTAAGTGACGTTCTCAGAGTCAAATGGCTGGCAAGTGTCTAAAAAGTCAGATTTGAACTCCCAAAGATGAACTTTCCTGGTTCCAATCCCAGTGCTCTATCCAGCGAGTCACCTTTGCTGCCCCTGTTAAGGGGCTACTGTAAGTTAAGCACTGTATTCAGCTCTGGAGATATAAAGAAAGACTAAACTGTCCTCGGAGAGTTCAGTAGAAAATGGTTACCTGAGTAGATGAAGAAAATGGTTCTATAATATGCCTGAAGAAGTCCACTGGAATCAGATTGTGAAGGTGAACTAGGAGGAGAGATCACATCTGCCCAGGCAGACCATGGAAGGCTTTGTGGGGAAAGTTGAGATTTAATTTGACTCTGGAGGGAAGGATAGGAATTGCTTAAGTGGAAATAGGAGGGAAGGGCTATACATTCCAGGTTTAAAAAGGAGGAAGAACATTCTGCAGGTGAGTGTTAGAGAGTTTTGGTCAGAGATAGATTGTTGTTTGTCATTCATTCTTTTTTTTTTTTTTTGAGTTTTAAATAACTTTTTATTGACAGAACTCATGCCAGGGTAATTTTTTACAGCATTATCCCTTGCACTCACTTCTGTTCCAATTTTTCCCCTCCTTCCCTGCAACCCTTCCCCCAGATGGCAAGCAGTCCTATACATGTTAAATAGGTTACAGTATATCCTAGATACAATATATGTGTGCAGAACCGAACAGTTCTCTTGTTGCACAGGGAGAATTGGATTCCGAAGGTATAAATAACCCGGGAAGAAAAACAAAAATGCAAATAGTTTACATTCATCTCCCAGTGTTCTTTCTTTGGGTGTAGCTGCTTCTGTCCATCCTTGATCAATTGAAACTGAGTTAGATCTCTTTGTCGAAGAAATCCACTTCCATCAGAATACATCCTCAAACAGTATCGTTGTTGAGGTATATAATGATCTCCTGGTTCTGCTCATTTCACTCTGCATCAGTTCAGGTAAGTCTCGCCAGTCCTCTCTGTATTCATCCCGCTAGTCATTCCTTACAGAACAATAATATTCCATAACATTCATATACCACAATTTACTCAACCATTCTCCAATTGATGGGCAGCCATTCATTTTCCAGCTTCTAGCAGTCATTCATTCTTTGTTTGTTTTTGTTTTTTTGTTTTTTTGTGAGGCAATTGGGATTAAGTGACTTGCCCAGGATCACACAGCTAGGAAGTTAAGTGTCTGAGGCCAGATTTGAACTCAGGTCCTCCTGACTTCAGGGCTGGTGCTCTACCCACTGTGCCACCTAGCTGCCATGCAGTCATTCATTCTTGAAAAAGACTCTGACATCAGGGAGATGATGCCATAACATGCAAGTGAACTGAATTTAAAAGAGGGAGGGCTGGACAAGTTCAGCTGCCTCACTTTCCCCTCCAGAACCATTTGAATCCAGTAGCCAGATATAGATCAGGATGACTGGAGATGGCTCTGGATGTAGGGGGAGACCTTGGCCTTTTGAAGCTAAGGTCTTCAACACGTCTCCATTTGATTGAGGCAAAGTCCATTCAGTGATTAAGACTAGGTAAAAAATGAGGCCGAGAATGGCCTCTTTTACCATATACATATAGATATGTGCTTATACATATACATGTGTGTACATGTGTGTATATGTGTGTGTGTCTATACATGCATCTATGTGTGTATGTATTTATATGGGTACTTTGTATATATACCTGTATGTGTGTATGTACATGTATGTATGTATATATGTATTGTGTGCAGATTTGAATTTGCATGTGCATGCATGTCTACATGTGTATACCTATGTGTATATATGTACTGTGTGTGTGGATGCATGTGTATAGCTATATCTATATATCTGGGAGGGAAAGATTTTCAAGGTTTCTAACCTAAATCAGTATTCCCAAAGGGAGTTATAGGAGATGAATTAGGAAGATGATTCTTTTATAAAGGCCAGATTATGAAGACTTGAATATGAGATAGAGGATTACAGACATTTCATTCACTCACTCACTCATTCATTCAACAAATATTCATTAAGCATCTACTATGTATCACACTGGTGATAAAAAAACTAAAAAAAAGAAATAGCTCTTGCCCTTGAGCTTAGAGGGAAATAACATTTGTTTAGCCAACTCAAGACATTTACATAAGTTACTATATAGTAATATCTTTTAGGAGCAAGAGGTATTAGCAATTAAGGCAATCAGCAAAGATTCCCATAAAGATGGCTCTTGAGCTGAGCCTTTCAGAAAAGAGCAGAATTTCAAGAGGAACAGATGGGATGGGAATACAGGCCAGATGTGGATCACAGCCTGTTCTAAGCAAAGGCATAAGGCAAGAGAGGAAATGTTCTGTACGAGGAACGTCACATTCCTAATTTGGCTGGATGGTGGGGTACCCAATAAACCTGCAAAGGTGAATTGTAGGCAGATTGTTATGGTGCTTTAAATGTCAAAAAGAGAAGTTTGCACATGCTCCAATGGGCAATAGGAAGCTAGCAAAGTTTGTTGAGCAAAGGAGTAACCCAGTCAGACCTGTGTTCCAGGGACATAAATTTGGCAGCTGTTCTAAAGGTGGACTGGAAAAGGAAGAGACTGCAGAAAAAAGATTGATTTGGAGGCTGTAGCAATAAGAGGTGAAAGGCCTTGAAGGAAGGTAATGACAGCATGATGGAAAGATGATAGATGGGAGAAATTTTGTAGTGACATAATTGATGAGACTTGACAATTAAGTGTAAAAAAGGGGGTAAAATAGAGGGAAGAACTGAGGATAACTGGGATTGCTGACTACATGCCTAATCGTGGTGCCCAAGAAAGAAATAAAGTTAGGAAGAAAAGATAAGATTTTATTTTGAGGGATTAAAAGAGAATAGGTTGGACATGTTGAGTATGACATGTCTCTGGGACATCACCAATAGACAATTGGTGAAATTCAGGAGAGTCTAGGGTTATATATTTGAACCTAAAAATTGTCTGCATAAAATAGTAGTTGAAATTTTAGGAGCTGATGAAGTTATTGAGAGAAGAGACAGAAAGACAGAGAACAGAGTCCAAGATATAAGCATGAGATACATTCACACATTGAACATGAATGATGATTCAGCAAAGGAGACTGAGAAAGAACAGATATACAGACAAACCAACATGGAGAATTGTTAAGAAAATCTAGTGTTTGGGGAGAGCCATTTAAGGCTCCTGATCCTTCTCCAATTATTGGAAGATGAAAGCCATCGTCAGATCAATGACCCTATGATTTTTTACCCTGAAAGCAAAGTCTCACTTTAACAAAGAGTTAGAAATACAGAAATACACTAAAAAAGGAGTAAATTATGGGGAAAACATTCTGACCCTAGAAAATTCCTATAGTGGCAAGGAAGATACAAACATACACTCAGAAAAAGATAAAGTCAAAACTCCTACATCCAAAGCCTCCAAGAAAAATATGAATTGCTCTCAGGCCATGGGAAAGGTTGAAAAAGATTATGAAAATTAAGTAAGAGAGGTAGGAAAAAATTGGAAAGAGAAATGATAGTGATTCAAGAAAGTCATAAAACAAGACTTCAGGATTTGATAAAGGGGATACAAAAAATACTGATGAAAACTAATACCTCAAAAAAACAGACTATGCCAAATGGTTAAAAAACAAATGAGGAGAAGAATATCTTGAAAATCAGAATTGGCCAAATGGAAAAAGAGGCACAAAAAATTACTGCAGAAAAAAACTCCTTAAAGAGCAGAATTAGACAAACAGAAAATAAGGTACAAAGGCTCCCTGGAGAAAATAATTCCTCAAAATTAATATTACGCAAATAGAAGCTAATGACTTTATGGGAAATCAAAAAGCAATTAAAACAAAACCAAAAGAATGAAAAAAGAGAAGACAATGTGAAATATCTTACTAGAAAAAACAAGTGACCTGGAAAATAGATCCAGGAAGAATAATTTGAAAATTATTGAACTATCTGAAAGTCAAATTCAAAAAGGAGCCTAAATATTATCTTCCAAGAAATTATCAAAGAAAACTGTCATATATTCTAGAACCAAATTGAAAAGAATTCACCAATCACTCCCTAAAAGAGAAGCCAAAATGAAAACTCCCAGAATATTATAACCAAATTCCAGAACCCTGGATCAAGGAGAAAATAATGTAAGCATCTAGAAAAAAATAATTCAACTATCATTTAGCCCACAGGCAGCACAATACAAGATTTGACAGCTTCTACATTAAGGGATTGAAGGGCTTAAAATATAATATTCTGGGGACAAAGGAATTAGGATTATAATCAAGGATCACCTATCTAGCAAAACTAAATATAATCCTTCAAGGAAAAAAATAGACATTTAATAAAATAGGGGACTTTCAAGTATTCTTGATTTTAAAAAAAAAGACTAGAGCTAAATAGAAAATTTTACTTTCAAATACAAGATTCAAGAGAAGCTTTAAAAGGTTGATCGATTGTTGTCCTTCATTTTCAAAGACCAAAATGACATCACTGTCTTAGAGTCAAGTGACAAAGTGCCCTATGCTTGATCTAACCAACACAAGCTCAGAAGGACAATAGTCCATGTGGATATTTGGGATGTTTGTGTATCTTGCATTTCTTCTGAGCTTTTTAAATTCTGCTTTGCTCACAGACCACAGTACTTTATCCAAGGAGGGCATGCCATGCTGAGTCGTCCTGTGCCAGTGGGTCCCAGTCATGTAATCAATTCTAAAACTCTTAAGACAGACCTTGGGTATCCTTGTATTGCTTTTTATGAGCACCACATGAGCACTTGCCCTGTGTAAGCTCTCCATAAAATAGTCTTTTTGGCATTCAAACAATGCAGCCAGTCCAATTGAGTTGCACTCTCTTCAGTAGAGTTTGAGTATTTGGCAATTAGCTTGAGAAAGGATCTCAATATCTGGTATCTTATCCTTCCAGCTGATCTTTAGAATCTTCCTGAGACAGTTCAAGTGGAAACAATTAAATTTTCTAGCATGGTTCTGGTATGTTGTCCAGGTTTCACAAGCACACAACAATAAGGCTAGCACAACCTTCAGTTCAGGAATCTTTAGAATTTCCCAAATACTGAAATAACTCAGACAATGCCTTTGCAATCTCGTTATAAAGGCGGACGTCCCAGGAAAGTATATTGCCAAGATAAGTGCACTTATCCACTGCATTCAACGCTTGCTATAACCGAAGAGTCCACATATGGATGATGTAGTACTGCCTGATGGAGTACCCATATTTTCTTGGTATTAATTGTTAGACCAAAATTAGCACAAGCAGCAGAGAATATATCCATACTTTGATGCAACTCATCTTCAGAGACTTCAGTGAGTTCACAATTACCTGCAAATAAAAATCATGCACCAACACTCCTCTTACTTTAGTTTTGGCTTGTAGCTTTTCAAGTTGGAAAATTTTTATTATCAGTGCAATAACTGACTTTGATGCCATGTTTGTTTTCATTGAAGGCATTTGAGAACGTGGCTGAAAGAATCATGCTAAAAAACATTGGAACAAGCACACAGCCTATTTCACTCCATTGGTGACTGGGAAAGTGTGGAGTATCATCCATTGACCAGAACCCAGGCAAGCATGCCATCATGAAATTGATGTACAATACTGATGAACTTTTGGGCAGGGCCACATAATTTTGATATAATTTTCCATAAGCCCTCATGATTGGTAGTATCAAAGGCCTTAGTCAGATCTACAAATACTGTGGTGTAGAGACCTCTGTTTTGCTCCTGGCATTTCTCTTGGAGTTGTTGGAGACCATGACAACTGGTCTTCAGTCTCTTTCAAAGCTACACAAACTCTCAGATAAATGGCTTTCTTCTAGGTGTAACATCAATCTCTTAAGAAATACTCTGGCAAGAATCTTGCCAGCAAAGACTAAGAAAGAAATTCTCTATGATTGTCATAGTACAATCTATTCCCTTTACCTTTATAGAGATGGACAATAGAGGCATTCTTGAACTCCCAGGACATAACCTCCTTTTGCCTTATAATCTAGAAATTTTCAGTCAGGTTTTACATAAGTAATGGACCTCCCACCTTGTAAATATAAGCTAGAATAGAATCAGCACCAGGTGCTTTGTCACACAAAAGGAGTTTAATGGCATTCAAAACCTATTCTCCAATTGGAATTTCAGCTAGAGAGGGATGGATTTCAAACTGAGGTAAATGGTCAATGACTTCAGCATCAATTAATGATGATCTGTTGAAAACAATATGAGTGTTCATCCCATTTTTCTAGAATCATGTCTTTATCACTAATCAGTGTCTCTCCATAAGCACTGAGTAGTTGAATGCATCAAAGCTCTATAGCCCATAAATAGCTTTCAATGCATCATTTAAAATGCTTTGGATTGTTACTATCAGCATAAAACTAAAGTTATTCTGCCTTCTTACTGAGCCAAGAATCCTGCATCTAAGTTTAGTTTGTATTTTACTTTTGTTGGAGTTAAATGCTACCTTCTTAGAGATGAATGAACTATCCTGCTGGTATGCCCTGTGGAGTTCTCATTTTTCATTTAGAAACTTCTGAATTTCCCCATCATTTTTGTCCAACCAGTCTTGATGTTTTCAAGTCTTCTGGCCCAGATTAGTAAATACAGTATTGTACACCAAATCTCTGGAAGCTGCCCACTCCTTTTTTATTCCACTGTCATCAACTGTGTGTTGGCTCAACTTACCTTCCAACTGAGCAATAAATTGTCCCCTCTCATAGAAGTTTTATTGCATTTAGGTAAACAGAAGAAATTCATGGTTAATGCCCCAAAGTCTATCAAATTATACATTCCCTTTGACACAACTGTGTCATTACTGGGTCTGTATTTCAAAGAAATCATAAATGAGGGGAAAGAATCCACATGTGCTAAAATGCATATAGCACCTCTTTTTGTAATACCAATGAATTGGAAAATGAATAGATGCCTATCAGTTGAGGAATGACTGAACAAGTTGTAGTATATGGAGATAATGAAATATTGTTTCCCTAAAAATGATGAAATAGCTGATTTTAGAACAGTCTAAAAAGATTTCCATGAATTGATGTTGAGTGAAACAAGCAGAACCCTAACTACCTTGTACAAATAAAAGCAACAATGTGCAATGATCAACTATGAAAGACTTCTCAGTAGTTCAGTAATACAAGGCAACCCTGTAATGGGCTGAGGCTTGAGTTGATGCACTGAGGTCCCAAGCACATGAGGCTAAATAGTAATTGGACCATACTCTATTAATATATAAGCTTGGAGAAAGAATGGCCCCCACCCACTCTTTGTGCAAGTCCTGATGTGTTGTATAGGAAATGACGATTTTAGTAGGTGGAGGCAGGGGAGTGGAAAAGGAAGGGAAGGAGAGACTTTTGGGATTGCTATTGCGAAGGCTTTTCTGTTTATTTTCTCTTCTTCTTTTTGCTGAGGCAGTTGGGGTTAAGTGACTTGCCCATGGTCACACAACCAGGAATTGTTAAGTGTCTGAGGCTGGATTTGAACTCAGGTCCTCCTGACTTCAGGGCTGGTGCTCTACCCACTGAGCCATCTCCTAGCCGTCACAATAGCAATCCCAAAAGTCTCTCCTTCCCTTCCTTTTCCACTCCCCTGCCTCCACCCACCAAAATCGTCATTTCCTATACAACACATCAGGACTTGCACAAAGAGTGGGTGGGGGCCATTCTTTCTCCAAGCTTATATATTAATAGAGTATGATCCAATTACTATTTAGCCTCATGTGCTTGGGACCTCAGTGCATCAACTCAAGCCTCAGCCCATTACACAACCCCAATAGATTTTTTTTACAGAAAATGTCATCTCCATCCAGAAAAAGAACTATGGAAATTGAATGTAAATCAACACATGCTATATTCACTTCTTTTTTCTGTTTTTTTTTTTCCCACTCCTATGGTTGTTCAATTTTGTTCTGATTTTTCCCGCCCAACATAATTTATAAAGGAAGATTTCTTTAAAATAAATAAATAATCATTAAAAATAAACAGATATGTCAGATTAAAAAAAAAAAGAAATGTATGGTTATGAGATTCACAAGCCGTCAGTAGTAAGTGACCATTGCTGTTGCTGCTTCCACCACTCCTCCCAAGGATTCCCTGCCATGTCTAGTCATCTGAGTCTACTCAAGTATTAAAGTCACAAAGAATTATAAGCTTGTCCTCTTTTGGCACATTGATGATAAGGGTCTCCAGGTCTGCATAAAATATTTCTTTAACCTCATCAGTGTTCATCATGATTGGAACATAGGCACTTATGTGGCGTGGTATTTTCCTAAAGTGGCAATAGCCCTTTATTCACTATAGCTCCCATTGTATCTGTACCAACTGCTTCATCATTCACCCATCACCACAGGTCTTTGAGATAAATAGAAATCGTAAATGGCTGGGGGGGCGGGGTGTTGATTCATGCATAAATCAGATTTAAGTAAGGCAGAATTGCACAAAGTTATCAGCCTCACTCTCTCTTCCAAAGTCATCACTGTCCAGTGGCAGTACAAAGTCAAAATGGCTGGGGTTGGCTTGAGATACAGTGAATGACCTTGGTGTTTTTGATGTCTGGCCAAGTTGCATGCACTCCACAATGTCTGCTTCAATCATCTTGATGACCATTGGAACACATTGTTCTTATCCATCCACTCCATTTGGGGAAGTCTTTACATGGTTGAGGTAGACACCCTCTAACTCACATTGGGTTTAAAACCCATGAGTTACCCTCTAATTGTTTAGCCCATTTGTTGAAACAGTTTACCAGAGTGTGATCGCTCTGCATGCTACAGCTTCTTGGAGCCATATGTGAGAGCTAGGTGAATCAGATGGATACCAAAGGTGGAAAACAGTTTTAAGAAGGTTCATCTGCATACTAGAGGTACTAGTCTTTCCTAAACATACCTTATACCCATAAACTTTTCCAAAAAAAGCATAAAAAGGTAAATAGGAAAGAAAAATCATAAGGTACTTTATGTTAAATAGTTTCCATTTCTACATGAGAAAACAATACTTGTAACTCATAAAAACTGTCTCATTATCAGGGCAGTTAAAAGGAGTCTATATAGACAAAGGGAATAGTGTGATTTGAACTGAGGGATGATATCTCAAAAAATAAAAGTAATGGGTGAGAAAGAGGAATGCAAGAGAAATGGAAAAGGAGAAGTAGAATGGGATAAATTGTCTCATAAAAAAAGCAAAAAAAAAAAAACTGTTACATTGGAGGGGAAGATAAGGAAGATAATTCTCATCAGAATTGGCTCAAAGATAAAATAACATACATGCTCCATTGGGTTTAAAAATCTATATTACCACAGGAAAATAGGAAGAAAAGAAGATAAGAAGGGGTAGTAAGGAACTGTTAGAAGAGAAGAGAGACTGGAAGAGGCAATAGTCAGAAGCAAAATACTTTTGAGGAGAGACAGGGTGAAAGGAAAGAGAATGGAATAAACAGGGAAATAGGATTAGCAATGATAAATGTGGGGGGAAAAAATGGAAGCAAGTTTCTCTGAGAAAGGCTTCATTTTTCAGATATATAGAGAAATGAGCCAGATTTATAAAAATAAGAGCCATATCCCAATTGGTAAATGATCAAAAGATATAAAGTTTTCAGATGAAGCAATCAAAGCTATCTATAGCCTTATGAAAAAAATGCTCTGAATCATTATTGATTGGAGCAAGTCAAAATAATTCTGAGATACTACCTCACTCTTATTAGATTGGCTAAGAGGACAAAAAAGGAACATAGCAAGTGTTAACCCATGAATTGGGGAATGACTAAACAATGAGGTATATGATTGTGATGAAATACTATTTTAACATAAGAAAGGATGGGTAAGATGCTCTCTGAAAAATATTGGAAAGACTTAGATGAGCTAAAGCAAAGTTAAATGTTAACAGTAATATTCTAAGATTATCAGCTGTGAATGACTTGTCTTTCTCAGCAATATAATGATGCTAGACAACTCTGAAGGACTTATGATGAAAAATGCTATCCAATCCCATAGAAAGAACTGATGTCTGAAAACAGATTGAAGCATACTTTTTTAAAACTTTATTTTTCTTGAGGGTTTTTTCTTTTGGTCTCTGCTTTCTTTCACAATATGATTGATATAGTAATATGTTTTGCATGACCACACATGTATAACCTATATTGAATTGCTTACCTTCTCACTGAGGGGATAAGGAGGGAGGAAGAGAAAGAATTTAAAACTCAAAGTTTTTCAAATGAATGCTGAAGATTGTTTTTACAGGAAATTAAGAGAAAATAAAATTCTATTAAAAAAAAGAAGAAGAAATGCTTTGTAGTTCTTTTTTAAAAAAAAATGGATGGGGATTCTGCATCCCCCAAAAAAAAAATCCATTTGAGAGATTCTGCCAAAAAAAAAATTTAAAAACAGGTGCTACAAGAAGGCTGAAGTAAAAAAAATAATAAAATAAAGCCTCTGCCCACTTTGATTGACATACATGTGAAATTTAATAAGACAAAAGCTAAGTGAGGATAGTAAGGTCATTTGCCTTCCACCTTCCTAGTCTGAATTCCTGACCTTATTTTGTATATTCACCAGAAATAGCAACAATAAGGGCGGGGGAGGGAGGGAGAGAGACAAAAACTATTTTGTTTTGTTTTGTTTTGTTTTAATTCTGACCAATCTAAAATATCATTAACTCAATCCACTGGCTACTAGCATCCCACCTTCTCTACAGCAGTCCTCAGTCCTCCCTGCTCTTTCCTACCTCAAACATGCCAGTAGGACCATAGTTTCTGTCAGGAAGGAGGCACTTCTGATGGTTCCTCTTTTACAAGAAAAGATTAACAATGACAAAAAAATTTATCCTATTTGAAAAGGCCAAGGCCCACCCAAGACTATTGGATGTTCCATTAAAGGGTAGAAAATACCGGGTGGCCTGAGGTTCAAGGTATGTCAGGGGTGATAATTTTTTACTAATGAAGGGTTGAACCTAACACAAGCAAATTGTTTTGGTCAAAGTTTGGCCCCTCAGAGAGATTTTGGGTTGAATTCATTCTTCCCAACTGATATCATAAGGCACCTCCTAGAGAAGGAAGTAAGTAATTTTGCCCAAGAAGGTGTTTAGGGATTATTTACAGGGTGTTTTTGTTGTGACTACATCGACCACAGGACCTGGGATTAAGGAAGTGTTTGTGTGTATATATGTGTGAGTCTGTTTGTGCACGTGCATGTTTGTATGTACATGTGCATGAATGAGAAATGGGTTGCTCATTTGGTAGCATTTCAACTTATCTTTACAAGTAGTCTATTGAAGGGCTAAATGCTTTGATTCAACAAGTATTTACTAGACGTCTAGTATTATGCCAAAAGCACAAGTATATAAATAGCAAAAACAAAACAATCCCTGTCTTCTTTGAATTTGCAGTCCACTGGAGAATACAACCCTGAGAAAAATAAGCAATTTAAAAATAATTAGAGGAAGAAGAGGGCCTTGACAGATGAAGGAATAGGGAAGATTTGGCACAGGGGCAGCATCTGACTGAGTCTCAGAGGAAGCTAAAGACCCTAAGAAGCCTCATTGATAAGGATGACATTCCAAGCATGGCAGATAGCTTGTCCCCAGCCCAGTGCCTGATAGAGCAAAAGAAGATAAAACATCAAGGTCAGAGAACAGTGAATAAGCCATTTTGGCTAAAATGTAGTGTATAAAGATAAATAATATAAAATAGCTAGAAAGCTACATGGAAGCCAGATGAAGGAAAGACCTAAATGCAAGCTGATGGATTTGGTTTTTCTCTAAAGGCAAGTGGGAGCCAATAGAGACTTAGGAGCAGTGCCTGTTCCTTAATAGAGAGATTATTTTGGCAGTTGTATAGAAAGTGTTTTAGACATAAGAGAGGACACAGAATACTAATCAGGAGCCTATTGCTATAGTCTTTGCAAAGGGTGATAAAGACCAAAATTAAGCTATAGAAAATATGTGTAGAGAGAAAGGTACCAAAAAAATGTAAACAAGAAAACATGTATAAAGTGCTTAGTAAATCTTAAAATGCTATGAAGATGCTAGTAATTGTTATTGTTGCTATTTTCATTATTTGGGAGCTATTATTATTATATGAGATTCAACAACTGTTCAGTAGTTCTAAAGTCACTTGAGAAAGATCATGGTATAGTGTATATGACTTTGAACTTGGGAAGACCCAGAAAGTCCTGGATTCAAACCTCATCTCAATCATTTACTAGCAATGTGACCCTGAACAAATCCAACAAAATGAGGGATTTGGATTCAATGGCTTCTGAGATCTCTTCCAATTCTAAATCTATAATATTATGATATGAAAGATTAATCAATCAATAAACTTTTATTAAGCACCTACTATATGCCAAGTATTGTGCCCTCATTTTCTCATTTACATAGCTATACAAGAAATTGAATGTCAGAGTTGAAAAGACTTTAGAGCTTAGAAAATTAAATAATAAAACACAAAGTGTAGAACTAGGAAGAAGACATATATTGAGCAAGTACTGTTACCTCAAAAAGCTGTGATAAATTTTTCACCACCACCATCCTCCAAAACCTCACTATTTTGTTTTGTTGTTGTTGTCGCTATGCTCAGGCAATTGGGTTAAGTGACTTGCCTAAGGTCATACAGCTAGGAAGTATTAAGTATCTGAGACCAGATTTGAACTTTAGATTCTCCTGACTTCAGAGCTGGTGCTCTATCCACTGTGCCACCTAGCTGCTCCAAACTCCACTATTTTGGCAAAGACCAAAATACTATTAGAGAACACTCATCGGGTTGGGAATCTATCAATGTGTCAATTCTTTTTCTTTTAAATGTCACATTTATGTATGATCCTATAAAGTCAAAGACACTTTAGTCCTGTAAGGCAGAGGTCAAGAATAAATCTGTCATTATACCTTGCTGACCATCTCTTTGAGTGAAACTTTTCTTCAGATGTAGCAGTGAGGGCTTCATCCTCTTATCCATATATGGCCATGGAGCCAAAAGTCCAATCTACAGACTCACTTCTTTAAAGATCTCAGTCAACTCACTTTCTCTCAGGTTCCTCATCCATAAAAAGGTGATTAGACTTGATGGTTCTAATTCCCATCCCTCCATTATATGCCCTAAGATCCTTTCCAGTGCTAACAGTCCAAGATCCTTTCCAACCTTTAGAATTCAATATAGTCTGATTTTAAGACTGTTCCAAATCTACTTTTATAATGGAATTAAAATAAGAGCTTAAGACTCCCCAATTATCTAAGTGTAAGTTCTGCTCTAAAGCAAGTCATATGAAAACAAAAGATGTAAGTACTCTGATCATCTTTAGGGATAGAAACTAGATGTGGGATTTCATTAGTTTAGGGAAGAAAGAAACTCCCTCTATTAATACAGGCTGGTACCTTCTTTGCAACCTAGGGTTAAAGAGTTGTCTGGGGCATTGAGAAATCAAGGGACTTGTCCAGAATCACATAGTCACGTAGATCAGTGGGGAGACCTGAACTTAGATTTTCCTCACTTTAAGACTGACTCTCTATCCACCAAAGCATTGTTGCTTCTCAGAGGCTTTCTGAGTTTTAGAATCACAGCTGAATGCAACCCTGAAAGTCAGATACTCATGTTCATTTACCCAGTTGAAAAGAAAAATCTCTAGAAGATTTGAAAAATATACTGAGTCATTTCCCAGCTTCCTTTGGCTTCATGCAAAAACTAGGATTTTTCATTCTCCTGCCAGAATTTTTTTTAAATTAAGAATTATTTTCAACCTTGAAACTATGACACTAACTACCAAATAACAAATTTAAAAGCTTTCTAAAAGAATTTTGAAAGAGAACAAATGTGATGTTAGTTCTCTGACATTCTCTCATTCAAAGTCATGGGTACTACTTTATCAACAAATCTCTTTTTCTTCCATAGCTAAGAGCTATTGTGTTTGGTTTTTGTTTTTAAATTTGTTAAACTACTCAATGAAAGCCTAGCATAAAAGGTCTTTAACTTCATCCTGCACTTTGGTTCCATGATTGAAGGATGCTGCCATTGAAGTCCCAGATGGCTATTGAAAATCTACACTGTGTCCAGAGCTTGATTGGCAGGGCCATTGTCTGCTTGGAATGGCCTAGAATGGCAAGTGGTGGTGAGCACCTGAACCCACCTGCATGGAGTGTTGAGTGACAGTTCCAGCCCTATTAAGAAGGAAGGGATCACTAAAGTCGGGATCTGTTGGCTTGCACCCACCATGACCATGTTGAAAAAGGGTCATCCAACTCGAGAGAATGTGCAAACCGACATTCCAGACATAATGAAGAGGCTCCCACATCCGTTGTGCAGCCAGTACCCAGCACAGCTCAATAAAGGCATTTTAGCTAATGGAAAATGGAAATGTATCAAGCACACCCACAGAGTCTAATTCTGGCCTTCACTGTTCCCTTTTGTTTCAGCTGGGAGAACCAGGAGGAAAGGTGACATTCAAGGTTGTACGCTAATTTATCCAAGAATGCCAAGAGCAAACATCTTAAAATGCCAGCCAAGTCCCTCTGGAAACTGATTAGAACCATTTGTGTGGTCAGCAAAGATCAGAGCTGCATAAAATGGAACTGAGAGACAATATCTGTTCTGTTCCGAGTCACAGAACACATGCCAGGGTGCCGTCTGACTTTACAACTTTTTCTTGGCCTATTGGGGTGAAAGAGACTGATTAAAAATGGAGCTGGGAATGCCTGGTGAAAAGCCTCCCAGATTGTAGTGAATAGCAGAGCTGAGTGTTGGAGCATATGACTCCTGGCTCCGTGTCTCTGCCTGGTGAATGCAATGGGTGAGAAATCCCAGAATTCACATCTGTTGAACAACAGAGCCGTCTATGCACAATTATCATTATTTTTCTAAATGGCCGCTGGATCCTCCATTTATCCTTAGCTTGGCTTGGACAAGCAAGAGGAAAGGGAAAAACATCAAAGTCTGAATATTAGGTTTTGGGCTTAAGATACACACACTTGTGTGCACACGTGCATGTGAGCACACTCACCTATCTATGTCTAATGTTCAATAAACTATTAAAAACCCCTCTGAAATGGATGGAAAGAGATTTATCTCTTCCAAAACCATTTTTCCTTCACTGGTGTCTTAGGTAAAAACCGAATAAACCCAGAGCATTGAATTTCACTCGGAGAATCACTGTGTGGTCTGCTGTGCTAGCCAGACTTTCCAACCATACATTTATACAGCGGTTACTCAAGTTTGGGTAAAAAAACACTTACCCAATTTCCGAGCAGTCTGTGAATCGTGAAGTCTGTAACAGATACAGAGGAACAGAAAGCGTATTTACCAGCAAAGTTAATCTCTGGCCACATGGGAGGGAAGAGAGGGTGAGACGGACACATTGATGGTGTCATGCTGTGAATTCCCCTCTTGCCCTTCCAATGGGCGATGGATGGTGGATGGGATTCACCCCCGCCCCCACCCCGGTGCATGACAAGGAATTTCAGAGAGCACCCAGTTCTCTGCCAGAGGTCGTGGTTCATGGGAGGAAATTGGAATGCGAGCTGAAAAAATAAAATGTCCCTTAATGAGGAATCCACAAGTGTACACGTTAATAGCAGTTAATCCAAATGCCTCTCGGAAGATGGGCTGTCCCTGGAGATCTTCTGCACTTCCCCGGGACTGTCTAATTACCTGAAGTCGAAAACCATGATATCCCCAGCAGGTCTTTGCAAAGTCAGGAGGTATGTGATGCTTTGGTAAAACCATCGCTGCTACCATTGCTGTGACACGAGCCCAAGTAGGAACCTGTTGGATTGAAAACCTCACCAGACCATATATCACAGTAAGAAGCCACACTGTAACAATTCAACAATTATTAAGTATCTAAGAGGTGCAAAGTGCTCAGTGCTGGGAAAACAAAGAGAAAAACATGCTATATCCCTGTCCTCAAGTGACTTACATTGTACTAATGTACTAGGACATTAGGTTACCTCATGTTTGGAGTTAGGAAGATCCAAGTTCAAGTCTGATTTACTAGCTGTGTGACCCTGGGCAAGGCTCTCCTGGCATCAGTTTTCTCATCTGTAAAATGGGTGTGATAATAATATTTACTTTATGGGATTTGTTTGGGTTTTTTTGTGGAATGTATGTAAATATATACATAAATGTATATGTGTATATATGCATTTCCATATATACTTGTATATACATGTGTATCTTCAAATCTTAAAGCATTATATAAATGCCAGTTATTATTTTATATAAATAGCTAAGTAAAATGTGATGGAGAGATTCCAACAAATTACTCAATGAAAATTTAAGCTAGAGTTTGGTGACCAAATCACTAGACATGCCACTTTGAGCCTGTTTTTAATTGTGTGAAAAGAAAGAGTGATTTCTAGAGCCCAATAAAGCTCTGACATTCAATGATCATTTGTCTAATGTTCACAGAACCTCTATCACTAGCCAGGCTATTTTAGGCAAAGCCCAAATGGCCTCAATGGTAAAATATGGCTGCTGATACCTTCTCTACCTACCTCAAGAGATCTTTGGTGAGGGTCATATGAGATATGTCTGAAAGCATTTTGTAAACATGAAATGCCATATGAGGCCAAATGATGACATTGTGATGATCCTCAGAGGTTAATATTGTAATATTGATTTATATATTGTAATATGTACTGTTCTACATTATACTATAATACAACATAACATAATACTATGTTTATATATATATATCACTATGTTATACTATAATGTAATATAACATAACAATATAATATATTGTAATGGGAAAATGCACTGGATATGGAATAAAAACACCCCTCCAAACTGTGTGATGCTCATGACCCAGAATTCTGCAATTCTTCTCCCCGGGCATAGACTATACTTGCTTTTTTTCCTTTGCCTAATATGTCTTAGATCTGTTATACATTCTCAACAACCTCTCCAGAGTCCCTCTAAACTTGCTGTTCTCTAGTCCATCACTTCTACTCTGTTCTGAATTCATTTTCTTTCAGTTTCAACCCTATTGTTGACCAATTCAACCACATGCTGTCATCTATCACTGTCCTTGGTCCATACTTTAGTTCCACTGCCTACCTGCTCTTTTCCTAAGCTTGTACTAGGGTAAGTCACTTAGCGGGCCACGTGGGTTCACTATACATTCGTGTGAGTAATGTAATATATACTCTGGGATATTGATCCCAACTCCCATATTCACTGATCAGTTGAGTTTCCCTAACAAGACATTACTTGTCCCTTCAAGAATCTAAGAATAATCCTGAGAGATTGGGGATGGAGATGGCATCTTTCTAGTGGTATAGATCAGGTCTTCTTAAACTTCTTCCATTTGGGACAGCTAGATGGTTAGATAGGACAGTAGATAGAGCACCAGCCCTAGAGTCAAGAGGACCTGAATTCAAATCCAGTCTCAGACACTTAATATTGTCTGATCCTGGTCAAGTCACTTAACTCCAATTGCCTTGCAGAAAAAAAAGTGGTGACTCTCCCAGGCTTACATAGCCAATTAAGCTTTTTCCACTCATGAACCCTTTTCATCTGAGAAATTTTTATTCCAGCCTAGATATATAACTATGTAAAATACAAATCAAACATTTACCAATAATAAATAATAATTTTATGATCCCCAAGCTCAATTAGACAACCTCATAGGGGGTTCTGATCCATCGTTTAAGAAGCTTTGTATGATCACAGGCCTCTTTCTACCAATCTACTCCAGATATGATCAATTGATATCAATCGATCAGCCAGACTTAATTACCTTTTAGAAAGGGTAGTATGATAAGGTAGTGTAGTAAGAATAGTTGCTATAAAATAACACCTCAAAAGTCTACAATATACTTCTACAAGCATATATAAAATGTAGGAATGTACCATTTACTTTTCTTGCTGGTATTATTTAGTCATTTTAGCATTTGGAGTCGTTGTTTGACTCTTTGTGACCCCCAGTTAGGGCTTGCTTAACAAAGATATTGGAGTGGTTTGCCATTTCCTTCTCCAGCTCATTTTACAGATGAGGAAACTGAGGCAAATAGGGATTAAGTGACTTGCCCAGGATTACACAGCTAGTAAATGTATGATTGCTTGCTCAATTCCAAATATCTCTCAGACTCAAGCTGATTTGACATTTTATACCTAATCCCTAGGATGTGACTAAATATCAATAAGTCATCAGAAACAAGGACTTTTTCCAGTTTGTTGGAATGCCTTTAATTTGATCCAAACGAGACAAGTTTCCACCTGTTTGAGGCACCTAAACAGAGGAAGGAAAAGTTTTAAGGACATAGTCCTGAGAGAAGAGACCAGATTCTTTAAACCTTTAGCCTTTAGAAGGTTTTTCTCCTGCCTACCCTCAAAGTGGTAGAGTCTGCTACTTTGCACTCTGTATGGCAGTTCAGCAATGAAATAAGCAACAATTCCCATAAGGCAGCAAGGTACCAATCTGGATGCATCAGAGAGCCTCTGTCATGGCAGCCAGAAGCATCTATAAAGGTTGACAGCCCTAACTTCCAATCCAAGGCAGGCATTCATCCCATTTTCCTCTCCAATGGAAACAAGACACTCAAACAAAGAAAGGCTCTGAACAGCCGTCTTTCTTTTTTTATAAATTCTTAACTTGATGGAAAATCTTGAAGGCCTTTAATTGAAGAGGAAACCCACGGCTATTAAATATCAAATATCACACAGATTTAAACAATGCCAGTATTATTTTTCTGCCCTGATATTAACCTTGTTATTATACATGGGAAAGATGAGAGAGTTGAAGCAAAAGCTGTGAATGTCTGGTTTATTTGTGCTCCAACCCACCCCTGACACCACAAGAAGGGCTTTTTTAATTTGATGTTGTGTAGGTAGATATTCCACACATGTTTGAGACAATGAGCTTCCAGGGGTCAGAAATCAGGGCTATTTGATTTGGTACAAGACTCAGCATAGCACCAGGTGCCCCATGGAATTTCCTAAATAATCCAAGCAACCTAACCAATATTGATAAAGCACATTTACTATGTGCAAGACGCCATGCTGATTGCTTGTATTCTAAAGACAAAGCCAGCAGACAGATTAAAAAACACTCCCTACCTTCAAATAGATTACATTCTCCTGTGAGGAGAAAATCTCTAAACAGATAGTAAAGATTTGATCATTGGAGAAAAAGCAAAGCTGGAAAACAGCACTAATATGCAAAGCAGGTCAAAAAAGGTGTTCAAGAGGAGGTAGCCCCTGAGTTAAGTCTTAAAGGAAGCTCGGAGTTCCAATCAACTGCCAAATATTATTGATTCTACCTCCAAAATAGTATCCTCACCCATCTCCTCTCTACTCACACAGTTACCACACTATTACAGACCCTCATCACTTATTTAATAAAAATAACGCCATTTTTTTTTTTTGTATGAAGATCTGGTAACATTGTTCCTGGGTCACCTAAGAGATAAGCCTTTCAGGATATGCCTTCCATCCATAAATTTATGATCCTAGAATGTCAGAACCCAAAATGACCTTAGAATATAAAATAATCATGAGTGTGGAGGATCATCGAGGAAGTCTTTATCAGCTTAATAAGTTTCCTAAGTGCATACCCTTTGATCTAGCAGTGCCATTATTGAGTCTATATCCCGAAGAAATCATAAAAGAGGAAAAAGGACTCACGTGTACAAAAATATTTGTAACAGCTCTTTTTGTGGTGACAAAGAATTGGAAAATGAGTAAATGTCCATCAATTGGGGAATGGCTGAATAAGTTATGGCACATGAACTTAATGGAATATCATTGTTCTATAAGAAATTATGAACAAGCTGGTTTTAGAAAAACCTGGAAAGATTTACATGAACTGATGCTGAGTGAAGCGAGCAAAACCAAGAAAACATTATACATAGCAACAGCAAGATTATGTAATGATCAACAATGAGAGACTTAACTCTTTTCAGCAATTCAGTGATCTAAGGCACTTCCAATAAACTTTGGATGGAAAATGTGATCTGTATCCAGAGATAAAACTGTGGAAACCCAATGCATTATTTTCACCTTTTTTTCCTTTTGTTTTCCTTTCTTGTGATTTTTCCCTTTTGTTCTGATTTTTCTCTCCCAACATGACTCATACAGAAAGATATAAAAAAATGAATTTATATATGTGTGTGTGTGTGTGTGTATGTATGTATAAACTTTAAAAATAAACAAATAAGTTCCCCAAGTAACTTGTTGAGACATCAGGGCATACACTTTTGTTTGAACATATTTGAAGGGGACCATTGAGCAGTTGCTAATAGGAATTTTCTCGTTGGTTTCATGGACTGGGGTTGCTCCATTATACTCTGTGACTAAGACACAGGACTATGATCAAAAGAACAACCCTTCCAACACACAAAAGCAAACTGGTCATAATTTTTTTTCTTTCTTAGGAGTTCTAATTCAAAGCATATAAAAGCAGACTTTCATTTGTGAAAAGCCTTGGTGAGGGGGGTGTAGAAGCTTTCTCTCTCCTTTCCCCCCTCTAAAGCACATGCTACAGGAGACAGAGGTGGTTTACAAGAGAAGAACACAGTGAATTCCATGTATTTGTTAAGTTGAACTGAACTGCTCTCTCCGAAGTTACCAGTGATTTCTTAATTGCCAAATCCAATGGTCTTTTCTCAATCCTCATTCTCCCTGACCTTCCTGTAGCCTTTGACACTGTTAACTACTGTCTTCTGTCTAAGTCTCTGAGACACCCCTCTCTCCTGGATCTCCTCTTACCTCTCTGACCCTCTCTCCTCAGTCTTCTTCACTAACTCTTGATCCAGGTCACTTCCATTAATCCTAGGTGTCCCAGGGCTCAGTCTCAAGCCTTTTTTCTTCTCTCCTTATATCACTCTACTTCAGTGACTTCATCAGCCCCATTAGGTTGAATTATCATCTCTAGATGGCCTAGATATCCTTATTCATCCCTAACCACTTCATGGATTCCAGAGTCATTATCTCTAATTTTCTTCCAGGTATTTTAAATTGAACATCCAGTAGACAAGTTAAACTAAATATGTCCAAAATCGAGCTCATTGTTTCTCCCTAAGTGCCAAACTTCCCTATTCCTGTTGTAGGTACATCTTCTTGTAAGATCAGATCAACAATCTATCAACTCTAGTGAGTTAGCAGTTTGTAAAGATTCCAACATCTCCCCCTTTCTTTTGTTTTAGAACATAGAGTGGTCATGACCTCCCTGATTTCTCAAGGAGGTGAGAATCCATTGATTCTTGCTAGTTTTTCAAGAACTGAAACAGTCTCATCTTGTCTTAGGAAATCCAATGATTCCTGAAGATTTTAAAAGTCCTTTTAACAGTCTCATAGTCAGCCATCTGATTCTTTCTCCATCTGTGGAAATATAAGCAGATCCTCTTCCCCAAGCAGTTAACCTAATTCCCTTCTATTTGCCAAATTTGGGATTTCTCTTCATCATCTGGTAATTACATTGGAGCTGTTTGCACTGGATACTGCCTTGTTGTCTTAAAAGGCCTGTATTCTTCCCAACTGTAATCCTGATTGCTTTTCTGTTGGTTGATGACATCAGAGTCCTGAATTTCTAAAGTCTCTCTGGGTGTAACCTCAGCTGCTATCATGCCCCACCTGTCCTTTGATTGATACTTTGGAGCTGGGTCCTGCCTCTCATTCCTCTGGGTCAATATACATTTAGAGGCCCAGTGAAAGCCTTGATTACATTTTGGACATGGGGTTTTGGGTTTTCTCTCACCCTGTCTTCTCACTCTATCTCCATTTCTACATTGGGCTCTTAGATGTCCAACTTTTCCGCACTGAAAACATCGATGAATTTCTCTAGAATTCCTCTGCCAAGAAGGACCTTGTCTTTCCATGTTCATCATAATCTGGGCATAATAAGCATTTGTGCCCACTGTGGCACAGCGTCTAATGATGTCTAATGACGTCCTGTTGTAGGTATCACCATCATTCCAGTCCCCCAGGCTCACAACCTAGGAGTCAACCTGAACTCCTCAATATTTCCCTCCACCACCCCAAATGCAAGCTGTTCCAAAGCCTGGCGCAATTCGTCTCTCTGCCCTGACACTGCCTTCACTCAGCGCAGTTCCTCACCCCCCTCACACCTAGACTAACCTGTGGTGTGTGCTATAGCCTGTTGGTGGGTCAGCCTACCTCAAGTTTCTCTTTACTCCAATCCATCCTTCAGTCATCCTCCAAAGTGATTTTCCTAAAGCATGTCTCTGACCATGTTCCTCCCACCACCATTCCAGTTCAATAAACTCCAGTGGTTCTCTATCACCACCAGGACCAAATACAAAATGCTCTGTTTGGTATCCAAAGAACTTCATAACTTAGCTTCTGTACTTCTGTGTGTGTGTCTGCTTCTCTCTCTCTCTCTCTCTCTCTCTCTCTCTCTCTCTCTCTCTCTCTCTCTCTCACACACACACACACACACACAGTAGTTTTCTTATTGTTTCATGAACAAAAACCACCATGTCTCAGCTCCAGGCATTTTCTTTAGCTATTCTCCATGTCTGGAATGTTCTCTTTCCTCATCTTTATCTCATGGCTTCCTTAGAAAAGTAGCTATTTTAAAGATGAAAGTTAAATGATTTATCTGGTATCACACAGCTAGTAAGTATCTGAGGCTACATTTGAACTCCTGAAGATGGATCTTCCTGATTCCAGAGCCAGACTTCTATCTGCTGTACCACCTAGCTGCCCATAGCAGTTGTCTTGTGAGTAAGCAGAAGAGTTCAAGCGTTCCCATGTTCTAAAGTAGATCACTAATTCCCAAGAGGGAAGATTTATTCAATAATGTACTTCCTTGGGAAGAAAGGAGCACCCTATGAGTGAAGTACTAAAACCAAACACAAAGGAGGACCAAGAACTCTCTACACTTTGCTGTGGCTATTGCTATGAGGTCCTCAGATGATATCAATACATGAGTGGGGGATTGCTGGTGCAAAAGCCACTCAAATTGTGTTTTCTTTCAGGAAAAATATGATTGATATAGAATTATTAATGAACTGTTGATTTTTTGCAGCTTGTGCTTTTTTAAAAGTGATGAAATGAAAGCTATTTTATATCTGATACCCATAATTTGCATGAAGTGGTCTTGTGGGAACTGGGGTTCTTCCTGATCCATATTTTGTCTTTGCTCCCACATGGCTCCAGAAGAGAAAATGAAGGTGGTGACTTTGAACCTCTCTCACTCAAATCCAATTCACTCTCATTTCAAGCCATCATCTACCTGATATTATAGTCCTCTTTCAGAATGAAAGACAAAAAACAACTCTAATATGAGGAGATATAGATATTTAAAGATTTTCCTACCCACATGCGCAAAAAAATGTGGCAGCCTGTTAAAGACCATGTCTGGTTGACAGCTGTGGATCATAACATCTGAAGAAGTTTGGAGCAGCCTTTACTGACACAAGTGTTGCTTGTGGACAGGGAATGAGATAAATTGGAGACAGAGGGAAGAGGAGAGAGGTCAGACAACACAATGGCCTCTCAGTCAGAGAGGTCAGAAAACACAAAAGCCCTTCAGTCTCCTTGTATCATCCTCTCACAAGAGGAGATCCATTCTGGGTTGGATGTCCAGCAGCTACTGTCAGGTGGCTCCTGCGTCACAACAGTAGCCCTTTTTGTAGTGACAAGAAACTGGAAACTAAATGGAGGCTCATCAGTTAGAGAATGGCTGAATAAGTTATAGTATGTGAATGTTATGGAATATTATTATTCTGTAAGAAACGACCAGCAGGATAATTTCAGAGAGGCTTGGAGAGACTTAAATGAACTGATGCTAAGTGAAATGAGAAGAAACAGGAGATCATTGTACATGGCACATCAATATTATACAATCATCAATTCTCATATATGTGACTCTCTTCAACAATGAGATGATGCAGACCAGTTCCACTTCTTCAGTGATGAAGTGAGCCATCTACACCCAGAGAGAGAACTATGGGAAGTGTGTGTAGTTTACAATATAACATTTTCACTTTTTTTGTTGCTGTTTGTTTGCATTTTATTGTGCTTCTTTTTTTACTGGTTTGATTTGATTTTTCTTGTGAAACACAATAATTATCTAAATATGTATGCATACGTTAGATTTAACATATACTTCGACCATATATTGGACTAACTGCCATCTAGGGGAAAGCATGGAGGAAGGGAAGGAAAATTGGAGCACAAGCTTTTGCAAGGGCTAATGTTGAATTGTCCATGCATATGTTCTGAAAAATAAAAAGCTTTAATAAAAAAAATTAAGAAGCCCATCTATGGAAATAAACTATAAAGTAGATAAGCCAAAGGAAATTTTTACATGAACATTTTAAAAAGATTTTTAAAAAAAACTTCCCGAAGCAGTTCAGATGAGTGAAAAAAGAGAAAATGATCTTTTGGGGAATCAGATCTCCCGGTACAATCAATCTACCTGGGAGGTCCTAAGTCACAGGTTACATGAGAATTAAAAGGGTTTTTAGAATACAGAATATTCTTTCTTTGGGAAACCTTAGAAATTATCTAGTCCAGTCTCTTTATTTAGGGTTCTTTCCACTACACTCCATAAGTTCTTATAACTTAGCTGTGGACCAAGACAGCAAACCCATAATTATAGAGACATCTGAAATTGTCCCGAAAGTAACCTATGGTATGTGCACATTAGTCCAAAGCCTTTCATCTAGCAAATCAAGTAAGTTCTTGGGTTGGGAGGTGAATGGACGAGGATGAAGGAATACCCCACATTTGTAAGGAAATGTTGTTTTTGCAGGTGGGAAATGACTACATTTTGACCAGGATCAAATTCATGAGTTATTGCCAGGGCTTGCAAGTATTCACATAGTGAAAATCCCCAACTTGGCCAATTCTGCATTCACTAACTTTGCCCCACGCTTATTGCTGTAAGTCTGAGAAAATTAAAAAATATATAAGATGAACTCGATTAAAACCCAAATGGATGGCTTCATTCCCATTCTCATGCCATTTGAGGGTGTTTTGCAGCCTACCCATTCTATCTTTTATACATCTATTTTTAAATCCTGTGAGCTTAATGATCATGATAAAACACATTAAATCCTTTATGAAATTGCAGCTACAGAAAATTACAGGGAAATCTGGGAGGTAGGATATGGAGTCGATGTGGCCGTGCCAATGATTAAGAAGTGTTGGGTTGGCTTTAAAAGTTAAGGTTCTTCTGGGTAGAGGCAATGAGCCCCAACATATGTGTTCTCTCTGGTGTGGTCACCCTAATTCTAAACTCTCTAAGAAAATTCCATAGATATAGTACACAGGAAGTCAAATGAATTTTTTGATAATGATGGAATAAAAAGAATATGGAATTTGGGAGTCGGGAGACTTGGATTCAAATCAACTAGGGGGAGGATAAAGTGCTGAGACTCAAATCAGGATGATCCAAGTACAAATCTAGTCTCAAACAAGCTTTGTGATCCTGAGAAAAATCACTTTCCACTGCTTGCCTCCATTTCCTCAATTGTAAAATGGAGATAATGATTATAATAAAAACAAACTTCCCTGGTTGTTTTGAGGATCAAATAAGATAATATTTGTTAAAGCCTTTAGCAAAGTATCCCTGACACAGTAGATATTTAGTAAATGCCTGTTTCCTTTCTTCTTCCTCAGAGTCTCTGGCTTTGTGTCAGCTGTATGCTATAAAGCTCTCTGGTGAATTGTAGGACTTAAGGAACTATACAAATAAGTGACATCAGTAAGAACGACCATGTATTCCTAAATATACTCATACTCACTTACTTATAGAAGGGACTCCAACAAGTCTTTCTATTTATTTTTCACACGTTATTTAAATGCTTTCTAAAAGCAATGCAATAATTTTCTGAAATACCAGGTTTTTAAGGCAAAAAAAATTTCTGTTTGGGGGGGAACCCAAACATTTACAAAAGGGGTTCTGCAAATTCTAATTAAAATACATGATCTTGGAAATGCCTGAGGTATGGTTTCATGAGGGGCAAAGCTAGGATAAGCTGTTAAAATAGGGATTAGCTCATGTTTCTGAGACCACACTCATGTAGTCACAATTGAACAGATTTTGAAATTCAGTGATAACTGAGTAAAAGCAGCTTGGGACTTAATGGAAAAAGATCTAGACTAATAGTCTCTATTCTAGCAATAATCAGCTGTATGATCTTGGATATTCATTGCAAGTCCCTTCCAGCACAGACATTCTGTGTTCTAAGGTCCCTTCCAGCTCTTACATGCTCCATTCTAAGATTTCTCCCAGTGCTAACATTCTATGTTCTAAATACTTCAAGAGTAATTACAGGCACTTTCTGAGGTTTTAATGAATGAAGAAGATAGATGGTAAAATGTATTTAATTGATGAAAGTTAAAATATCAAAGGCAGAAATTCTGCAGGAAGCATGGGAAACATTTCAAGACATGGAACCATTTCCATGCCAGCTTGTTTTTTTTTTCAAAGAATTATATTATATATAATAAGAAAAGAAGGGAACAGTAACAAAATCAGGGCAAGAGATAACATAAACATAATCCTGACTGTTATATCAGCATCTGAGATTTGTTAAGAAATTAGAGGAAAAACTCCAGAGCATGATCCACAGAAGATTTGTGGAAAGACACAGTTAAGAAACATAGGAGGTGAGATAGGATGGAAGAATATTGATCTGCACAAGGAGATGGAGATTAGAAGCTTCAGTGAATAAAGAGCTAGACTTAAAATGAAGAATAGTTTGAATCCTATCTCAAATAATTATTATGTAACTACTTAATAATCTCTTGAATAGGGGAATTGAGCATCAGCATGGATGTTCTTTCTGGTGTGATCACCTCAATTCTAAGCTCTACTTTCTAGATCAACCCCATTGAGATAGCCCATTTCTTAACAGCGGAGTAGGAAAAAACATAGAAGTTGAGAGGGCAGGGAGAGAAAAACACACAGAGAGATAGAGAGAACTGTTGCTCTTATGACCCACCAAATCCTCCTGATTCTGTGGTCCATCATCTAGAGGTAATCCTCATCACTGGTGACCAATTAAGAGCTGCTATATCATCTCAAAACAGACTACATTCTTTAGTCAGGAGCAAGAGTTTATGCCCCACAGAAAGGGATCAGGTGAAAACCCAGTTCTGTGGGAGGTACCCTATCATCCTCATCACATAAATAGTAATAATGACATCCATTTCTATAGAATTTGAGGGAATACAAAATGTTTTCCTCACAATGACCCTATGAGATATGTGTTGTCCCTGTTTTCAAGATTGGAAATGGATACTTAAAGAAATGAATTGACTCACCCAAGATATCATAAATAATTACAAAATTTAAACCCAGATCTTGTGAATCCAAGTTCAGTACTTTTGATTGTTAATTATACTTTCTTTTTAATCATGTTGTCATCATTAATTCATTTTATGATTGTCTAGAAAATCTAAAAAAAAATGGAAATTTAGTAGTTACACTTAATTTGGTGTAAGCATTCAAAGAGTATAGTTCTGGAAGAAAAAAAAATTATCACAAAGGTAAATCTAGTGTAGCAGGTGCTGATGCTTTCACAAATCCAAATATGTAAGCTGCTAAAGAAATTTAATTAACCAAGAAGAAGAAGAAAATGTTTTATTTTGCTGAGCAACCAGAAAAGGGGAAATAATAGGGGGAAAGTTTATAACATTTGATTTATCTAATGTGGAAGACCATGCAATTCCAATAGATTTGTTATAGAAAGTGACATCCACATCTAGACTAAATGTGGATCACAGCATAGTATTTTTACCTTTGATATTGTTGTTATTGTTGTTTGTTTGCTTGCTTAGTTGTTTTCCTTGCTCATTTTTTATCTTTTGATCTTTTGGGGGTTTTTTGGTTTGGTTTGGTTTGGTTTTGTGCATCATGACAAATATAGAAATGTGTTTAGAAGAATTGCACATGTTTAACCTATTTTGGATTACTTGCTGTCTAGGGGAGGGAAGAGATAGGAGAAAAGAAAGAGAAAAAATGGAACATAAGATTTTGCAAAGGTGAATGTTGAAAATTATCTTTGCATGTATCTGGAAAAATAAAATATTATTAACATAAAAATAAGGAAGACCATGTAAAAGAGGCTTAAAGTAATGCATTATCATTTCCAGACAAAAACAAGAAACATAAATTTTACATCTCTAATGCATAACTTATGGTCCCCAAAATTCTGGATTCATGTAGACCAGATTTGATCTTAGGGGCTAATCCTTAAAAATCATATTCCTCTTAATCCATTTATGCCATCACCAATATCCTCCTACCTGGGAAAGCTCCAAATATGTTCATGTCTAGGTAGCCACAAATGTGAATAATAAGACACTCAGATCTTGTATAGGTACTCAAGGTAACAAATGCATATTGAGTAGAAGACAGCTTTGATCTCATGCCACTGGAAATGAAGAAGACACCAAGTATTTTGAGGAGCCCATGAACAGATATTGTAAAACATAAAATTTTCATCGAAATTTACAAATTCTCTTCTGAAGAATACTGAATTTGGGGTTGTCTGTGGAACAATACTTTGATATTCTTACGAAATCCCATTCTCCCAGCTTTCTACACGGTCCCTCTCAAACTCATGGTGCTGGTCAGTGGTTTGGCTTCCCCAAGAATGTAAACACAGTTTGGATAAACTGTCCCTTGCCATTAGACTTGAGTTGTCCAAGTAATTCCTGGTAATGATAGAGAAAATAATACAAGACTTCTGTTCCCATCGCTTAGATTTAGTCCTTTATTCTTCTTTTGCAAGGAATACTTTCCCACCAAATCATCTTAGGGACAGACCTAGCCACTGAAAACCAATGGACATAGCCACACTTTCCATGATAAAGTTCTTTCCCAATTTTAGAATAACTGAACTCTAGAGAGCTCATGAATTTGAGGAATTTTGCCAATCAATACCTTTCATATGAACAGACAACAAGCAATTATTAAATATCTACTGTATGCCAGACACTGTGCTAAAAACATGCTATTCATTTTGATATTTTATATTTTAATTTTTAGAGGTAAGGAAAGGAAGATAAATATAACCCTTGAATACAATCATTTTAATTCAGTCAGTTGATTTTGTCTCTGAATGTTCCTGGATGAATTTATTTTCCAGACATAAAGACAAAAGAGAAGACGTTTTCTGGCCCTTTTATGACCTAAGTGGCAGTTAAGTGGCACAAGAGGTGATCCTAAAGACATGAGTTCAAATCTCCCCTCAGACACTTATTATATGTGACCTTGAGCAAATGACTTAATCATTCTCCAGTTCAGTTACCTCATCTAATAACATCTACCTGCCAGGGTTATTCAGAAAATAAAATGACATAATGTTAGTAAAATTTGTAAAGTGCTTTACAACTTTAAAATCAGACATAAATACTTGTTATTGTTATCATTAAAGTATATGAGAACTGTGATTCATTTCTGAGGAGATTCCAACACTTTCTAAATATAGAATTGGCCAGATATGGCCTTAGAAAAACTGAAAACTCATAGAGTTAGAAGGAACCTTGAAATATGGAACTTCAGAGTTGGAGGGGACTACCAAACATAGTATCAAAACTAAGACAGTCCTTAAAGATTATTGGTCCAATTTTCTCATTTTAAAAATGAGGAAACTGAGTCTCAAATTTGTCCAAAATCTCCTAGCTAGTTACTGATAGGTCTAGGATCAGAATTTTCTCATTCTCATGCCAGAGTTTCTTAGATTTATAGGACTATCAAGATGCCTCTCCGGTGTTTCTGCAATTTCAAAAGGAGAGGTGCCATGTGGTAAGATGCTTTGTGATTTTCAATCCTCTGGGCTAGCCAGGGAAATACCAAAAATACTCAAATGGAATAACTCACAGGTCACAGACTTAGCAATATTTTCTTCTCCTTAGGTTCTACCTAACGTTAGAAAGAAGCTTCAAAACAAAAGCTGAAGCAAGAAAAGGGAATCAAAGAAACCTAATAGAATCCAAAATAATTCCTTCTAACATAAAAATCAAGGTGCAAGTAATTAAATAATTCAGATTTGAAATTCCCCCAAAATTAAAGATGTTGCTAAATCCTCTGGCATTCAATTCAAGAAATATTTATTTAGCCCTTACTACGTGCAAAGATATGTGCTTGGTGCCAAGCATACAAAGCTGGAAAATGGCCAAGTCCTTGCCTCCAAGGAGCTTATGGTGGGATACAGTAGGTACCCTGAAAAATATGATATAAAGTTGAGTATGGTGGGAGCAAAAGACCTCAAGGTATAGCACTCTAGGAAAGTTTGAGGAAGGAGGTTTTGTGGGTGTTGGCTGAATCATAACTGCCATTACGACCAATCTATTAGTCATCTTACTTTGAACTTCAAGAATTCATAATTGTGTTATTGTGGGTACTCCCTCGTTGGCGCAGATTTCAGTCTCTCTATGATTTAATAGACCATATTTAAGTGCTCCTGAGGGAGGGGAGAAGAGGAAGAATGGGCAAGAGGATGAGAGAGGAAAAGAACAAACATTTATTAAGCAAACAAGTATTTTTTTCTCTTTCTCTTTATAGCTCTTCCTTTTTTTTAATTTTTGGAACATGGCTAATGTAGAAATTTGGTTTGTATGACAATATATATATATATTTATAATGAGTTTCCTTTTTCTGGAGTTTTTTTGTAATGTTTTTTGCTTTCTCAATGGTGGGGAAAGGGTACATAGTAAGAGAGAATTTGGAACCGAAAATTAAACTAAATTTTTTAAAAAGAAATTATGGAGGGGACTGGTTAGAGAAACCTGGAAGAATTGTATGAGCTGATGCAAAAATAAAGTGAACAGAAGCAAGAGAACTAATCATACAATAACAACATTGTAAAAATGAACTATTGAACACTTAAAAACTCTGATCAATATAATGATTAACCACAAGTGCCAAAAACCAATGATGAATACTGCCCACATCCTGAGAAAGATGTAATGGACTAATAAGCAGAATGAGACACAGTTTTGGACTTCGTCAATATGAGAATTTGTTTATTTAATTGTATATTTGTTGCAAGAGTTTTATTTTTCTTGTTATTTGTTACAGAAAAAAAAAGAAGTCAGAGGGAAAGAAAACTAATGTTCATTAAATTTAAAAATAAAATTCAATTTATAAGAAAGCTCTTTGGGGGCCTGAGCTATGTTGCCTTTGTATATATATCCTTAGTATTTAGTGTGGTGTTTGGTACATAATAAGTAGTTAATAAATGCTTACTCACTCATTAAGACCTGGTATCTGTGTATACATATATCATTTCTATATTGTAAACATTTCAAGTTAGATACAGCCTTCAAGAGCCCAGGGAAACATTTGAGTCACCATAAAGCTTTGTTTTAGAGCCCTAGTAGAGATTTTAGTCATAAATGAAAGAAATCATGGTACAAATAGAATCTTGATAAGACATTATCTATCGGGAATCTCTCTTCTTAGAATTCTAGGGCCGAAACGCGAGTGGCCATCTTCTCACCCAACTTTCTCAACACAACTGCAGATAACCTTCTGGCCAAGAAACCGATATTCCATTTTCTTTGGATGGATCACCAGAGTCTTGATCTAGAACACTTCCCTTGGGAACCTGAGAAATTCTATCAATCATGTCAGGAAAGTCTCTTTAACAGATCCCATTCTTGTGACCTTCCCAAAGGAGCTTCCACTCACCTCTTTCCAATTCTAGACGCATTATCCTGATGGATCCAAGAGTTCCTCTCCTTTGATATTTTCTGTTGTCTTTCTTAACTGGAGGTTAATATGAATAGTCTTCAAACAACCACCACTCTCCTTTTCCTGAAGTTGACCCATATAAGTCAAGGCATCTGTTTTCCTGTTAACAAACTGCACTCTTTGAGAGAATGGTCAGAGAAGCCACGTGGAGCTGCTTTACACTCACATGAGATCCATGGATGTAACTAGTCCCAATCTCAAGGAAATTATCTTGGTCTTGGGAGAACTTCATGAATCTCCTCAGAGACTTTCTCCTTCTCTCCAGAGCTATGTATTCTGGAAACAGCATCCTAAGGACCCCTAGACACTTCTTTCATTCTGGGCTCCCTTAAAGGAAAAAGGGGGAGACCTGCAACTTTTGGCTGCCGGACTCCCTTAAGTCTTCACTCATAGCATAGCATGGAGAGCTGGCAATTCTCTTAACGCCCACATCTGCTACACCGGCCACAACTGATTTATGTTTAATATCTCAAAGGCCTGTGGTGCCAGTCCCATGTTGAGCTCTGGATGGTGGTGGTCTGTCTGTGTTTGTTTGAAATTGGGCCCGGAGAAGCTGACTTGGAGTAAAGACTCCTTGGAATGTAAGCCAGAGAGTTGTCCAGACGGCTCTGTCAGCAAGCTCAGGAAACTGGCTGAAAAATATTGGGAAGAGGCCCAGTTTCTCAAACAACCTGTGGAGCTCTCATGAGAACACACTGTTTGAAAAGAGAAAACTAAATGATAATCTTAATTACTGGCATTTTTTTTTATAAAGAACCATTAATGATATTCCCTTCCCCTTATAATTTGAAGCATATCTCTCTAATTGACTTGACCAAAAAAATAGGTCTGGAAAATACTAGAAAGGTTTGATTTTCATGTTTGAATCCCAATTTATTTTTCCTGAGAGAGATGAGAATTGAGTTCCTTAAAGTGCCAGATTTCTAGTAAACTTCCAGCACCAGTCTCCTCTTCTGTACAATCACAGTCTCCGGACCTTAGCTTTCAAAGTGGATCCGCTCTTTACAAGCATGACCTTTAAATTCCTCCCGCCCCAGTTCTAGACAATGGTGAATTGTTGTCTCAAGACAACATCCCCAGGGGACTCGGCAGCTTGTATCTGTGACAGTTCCAACATTTCTCCTTTTACCTAGGTTAAGAGAGCTAAGCTTCTCCTTGGGTCACTGGAGGAGCCACATAACCTCACATGTCACAAGAAATCAGGAACCTGAGCAAACAGCCGACACATCCTTCACATGACAGCTCACTTTGCAATTTGTTGGAGGGCACAGCCAGAGTCCTGGGTTTATGTGGGAAAGATGTCTTCATCGTCCTGTCATTTGACCTTCTCCTTGGGTACATTTAGATAATGTGATGTTACTCAAGATGGTATTTTTGTTTCTGGATCTCCATCCATGTATGTCTAACATACTTTTTTCTCTCTTCTCCATACAGTTAACAGTTTCATTAGCATCCTTGGGGAAAGTTAGACACATTGTAGGGAGACATTTATGTCCCTTATTTCTCTAAATGCCCATGATATGGAAAATCCTTTCATTGTTCCTTCCTTAAGCTAATTATAGAAAGGTGTTTTTTTTTTTACTTGTTCCTAAATCTCCCCTGTGGTATTGTTAATTATCAAAGAAAAATATATATATATATTGTAGAAGCCAGAGGTTGTGCATGTCTCATCAGAGTACAAGGATTTTTATTACTTCTAGATAATCATTCTTTAATTATTTCTATTCTTTCCTTAACTCTGAGAAGGATACCAAAAATATACTCTCCTTGGCAGAAAAGGCAGAGGTGTTTTCTCTATTTGTCACCATCTCCTTTACTTCCATTTACATCCCACTCTCCCATCATTCTATTCTCTACACTATCACCTATGTAATTCCTACCTATTCTTCAAGACCCAGCTCCAATCACAGTTCCTCAGAGAAGTCTTCCCTGGGCAATATTGTTATAATGTTTTATTTCTCTTGGGAATCTCTTTAAGACTCATTTCGCTCTTGATGAAGTACAAAGAGTGCACACATTTGGTCTGAAGGAAAGAGCATCTAAATGGAAGTCAGAAACCTGTGTTTGACTCTGGCTCTGTGATTCATGTGGGTCTAATGATTCTTAACTGTAAAATGAAGAGTTTAAAAGTTCCTTTTAGCTATAAATCCTATGGTTTTACATAATACCTTATATTTTTAGCATTTTTTTCTTTTATCTCCCCCCCAGCTAACTAGGATCCTAGCAGTCTGGAGAACACGTCATCTGATTTTATATATTCCCTGCAGAAATAAAGAAATAAGATCTGAGTTCAAATTTAGCCTCAAACAGTTACTAATTGTGTGACCCTGGGCAAGTCGCTTAACTGTTGCCTATCTTAATTTCCTCAATTATTAAAAAATAGGATCTAATAGCATCTTTCTCACAGGTTTGTTATGAAAATTAAATGAGATATTTGCAAAGTGCCTCACAAAGTACCTGGAATACAGTAGAAGTTTAATAAATGCTTATTCCATTCCAGGTATAGAAAAAAATGCATGCTCAGTAAATACTTAATGGATTAGCCCGCACCCCTTCTAGACCCTGAAAAGTTATCAGAAAATGTGAACAAATCAGGAGTATCTTGCAGCTACCTCATATTGCCAGACAAGAATAGATTGTACTGTTTTTCAGTGAGCATTTACAGCTTGAAAATGGGCAAACTCAAATCTTGGTTTATTGTTTTATTGATTTGTCTAGACTAAAGAAAATGATGAGGAAAATATTAAAAATGTAAATTAAACTTTAAAGCAAATTGCAGTCACATTGAGTTTTCTATTTATTTTATTTTTAATTTATGGAATAAAAAAGCATTTCCATAACATAGTATGATTTTTAAATGATTACATTGCTCTTTTATTGCCATCCCAGAGAACTGATGTAATCCCTTCACACACCCCAAAACATGATTAAGTATTCTCCCTGAAATTCTACCTCTCCACCATTTACAAAAATGAAATAGCAGATTGGAAATCAACAGCATTTTCCCCTAAAGAGTGGAAACTCTCAGAAGATGGCACTCTTCAGAGTTACTAAAGGCCAAAACTCTACAGATAGAAACTTGGGCTGAGTTGTTTTCCCAATAAAGTTTTATATCCTACATCAATGAATCAACAAATCAGTACTTGTTGAACATCTTTTATGTGTACAGAATTGCCCCTGACTTTTAAATTGAGAGATCCGTGTTATTTTTCTTAGCTGGCAATGCCAGCAGAGTGCTTATACCCTGTCTTGGTTGAGTTTTGAATTTTTTGCCCTTTCATGGAAAGAAAACAGGCAGAAAAGGCAAGAGATGAAAGGACCCATTGAATTGATATGGGACTGAAGCAAAAACTCAACTAGCTGTGGTGGCTCACACCACCTATAATCCCTGCTACCGGGGAATTGGAAGATGGCCAATCTTGAGTTCAGGAATTCTGAGATGCAATGTCCCAATTTCTTCCCAAGTTTTACATCAATTTGTGGAGCCTTTAGGATTGGGGGTGGGGTTTGGAGGGGGGAAGAGCTACCAGGTTTTTAAGGAGGGGTAATTCAGGGAAGGGGAGGAAAGGGAAAGGAAGAGGAGAAAGAAAAGGGGAAAGGAGTGGGGAAAGTAAAAAGAGGAAAGGATAAAGGGAGAGGAAGGGAGGGGAAAGAAAGAGAGGGGAAGAGAAGAGAGGGAAGGAGAAGGGGAGGGGAGAAAAGGAGAAAGACAGAGAAGGAAAGGGGAGGAGAGAGGAAAATGAGAAGGAAAGATGTGGGGAGGAGAAGGGAAAGGGAAAGGAGAGAAAAGGAGAGGAGAAGAGGATAGGGAAGGGAAAGAAGAGGAGGAGGGGAAAGAAAGGAGGAGAGAAGAATGGGAGAGGAGAGGAAGGGAGGGAAAAGAAAGGGAGAGCAAGGGAATGGAAGAGGAGAAGAGGGAAGGGAAGGGGAAGGAAGGAGAAGAGAAGGAAAGGGGAGGGCAGAGGAAGGAAAATAAAGGAAAGGGAGGGAAAAGGAGGTAAAGAGAGGAGAAAGAAGGGGATAGGAGGTTAAATTACTTGAGCTATTTACCTCAGTTTCCACATTTGTAAAAATGAGCTGGAGAAAGAAATGGCAGACCATTCTAGCATCTTTGCCAAGAAAACCCTACAAGAGGTCATGAATATGACTGAAGGACAATGGAACAAACACAATAAAGACTAGAATGGGTTACACTAGGAGATGATGAGTTCCCCCAGGAGTGTGCAAGTAAATATTAAACAAGTATCTCTCAGTAGGAAAAAATGCATTGCAGCCCACTTTTAAGTTTTATCTGCATTCATATTTTCTCATTACTCTCTTAACTCTTAACAGTCAATAAAAAAGTCAATCTAGCCCTCTAGGTTTGCTGGTTTCAGATGGGTAAATGCTCCCACTAAAAGCAAGAACAAAACCTGAGTAAAGAAATCCAGGCAATCAGAGCTTAGAGGGTCCTTAGAATATAGAACATCAATATCTTCAGCCAATAAGATTTTGGCAGACAAGTGCAGATAAGTGACACAATGGATAAAATTCAAATCTAGCTTCAGACTTTACTCCCTGGGCAAATCATTTAACCCTGTTTGCCTCAGTTTCCTCATTTGTAAAATAAGCTGGAAAAGTCAATGGTGAGCCACTCTTGTGTCTTTGCAAAGAAAACCTCAAATGTGGTCACAAAGAGATGGCCGTTAGTGAAACAACTAAAAAAAAAAGCCCGTGATAACAATTTGGCAGAAACGAAAATGGTAGCTATTGGACCACAACCTGTAGACTTGTTGATTTTAACCAAAACCAGTGGTTGAGGAACAGTAGGATAGCATTAGCATTAACAGTCTCATTCATCCACTAACTGCTGCTTTTGTGTCACTACTCCAGGAATAGATATAAGGAGAGAGAAAATAGTCACCATCATAGACATTCCCCCCAGTGATTGGCATAGGGACAAACCATGAATGGAGGATGCTCTGGGCTGTGGAGACCAATAGCTTTCCCCAACCCCAACCTCACATCTAGATGGCAGCAGGAATGAGGCAAGGGTGAGGACAGAGGGAGGTTAGAAAGAGGGCTACCAGCTGGCGCCAATCAGCTCATTCCACTTCCAAGGAAGAGCCTTGAAATAATAGCAAACCTCCTGCTCAGATATTTGTTCTACAAAAACAGATCTGACTCTGAACCCGCCCAACACCTGTTGAGCAACACTGACCCTCTTACGGGATTTGGATTTACACTGGCTCCATCTAACACCCCATAAAGGAGGCCACCGATGCAAAAGATTAAAGAATGCTATTAAGTAAGTTGTTTTACTTCTTTTGAGACAGAAAGAAATTTGCAAAGTGAGAGAGAACTTTCCCTGGTTATTTACTCTCCATTCCTGAGAATTTACTCCATTACTTGAATAGCCTTATATAAGCCGCCTAAGTCCGGTCATGACAGAGCTTTATAAGGTGCAAATGTTGAGGCAGAGCCAATACTGTATTTGGGGGGCAGGGGGAAAGGGAAAAAGGCAATGGAACAACCATCCTGGCCGAAATGGAAAGTTAGCACTAATAAAAACTCCTGCTGTTGGCATGACTTCCAGACCCCAAGGGACAGATGAACAAGGTTTCACACCAGTTCCATGAAGTCCCCAGCAAAGTGCCTGGATGTGATAGACATTAAGACCCAACACAATACAGTTGCTACCTCTCCTGGGTTCTCCCTTTATGAAAGTCTGTAAAGTCTTTTCTGGGTCTGAAAACATCTGTTCTGGAATAAAAGAGCTCTCTTGCCTTCTTAACTTCCACAGAGTGTGTCCCCGGTGTTGGGGAAGTGTGAAGTGTCACAGTACAGAGGAAGGTGCACTTCCCCAGACTTCCTTTTTTTAATCATTTCTTGGGTATTATTTACCGATTTATTGAGTCCCTTGGATATATTTTCTTTGGGGATAGCCATAGTGCTTTAGTTTGGGAGAATAATGAATAGTCCAAAGATAATTTGTCCTCCATATTTGGCTAACCACATAACATTGGGTGGCAATTTTCTATACTGGAGCTTCTTAAACTTTTTCCACTTGTGACCCTTTTTTATCTGAGAAATTTCTCCATGACACCAGATATAAAGTATATAAAGTAGGTATATGAAGCAAATATTTACTAATAACAAATCACAGTTTCAAGACCCCCACATTCAATTAAGAGACCCCATATTGGATCATGAACCACAGTTTAAGAAGCTATACAATTGAGGGTCCTCCCCCTTCTTTCCTTCCTTCCAAAGAAATAAATGATCCTCCTTAAAATATGATCCATATTTCTTTCCTCATAAAGAGTCATTTGTGTCATCAACTATCTAAGTCTTAAAATATTCCTTCACTTTGCCCATGTAGACCTAGCCATGAAATCTTGTTCTTTGTAGGAAAGGTATTCTAATAAATCCAAATGAGGAATAATAGCATCTCAGAATTGGAAGGAATCTGGGGGCTATCTACTCCAACCTGTATGTGACCAAGCATCTCCTCCATAATTAATAAATATAAGAGAAGAATCCCTGAATCAATTACAAGTATTCATTTATACACCAAACCTTAAGTATTCAACTTAAGTTAACAATTTTAACACATCAATAATAACTCAACAATCCTTCTGACAGTCCTGTGGGATAGCAGGAATAAAACAAAAAATTTTGGTGGGGATGGAAGGTTTTGAGGGGGAAGATAATATGAAGAACTTCTTGATGTGAAAATTCCCCCCATTAATGCAGATCCAAAGGGACAACTAATATGAAATATAGTTTTCAGAAAATCACCTGGGATCTGAGAGGCTAAATCAATTTCCTATGATCACATAGTATGTTTCAGAGGCAGGACTTAAATTCAGGTCTTCCTTATTCTAAGCCTGGCCTTCCATCCATCATGTCACACATAAAATATAATTACCCCCATTACCTATGTATAAACTGAGAGGGGAAATATTTACCCATTATCACATGGATAGAAAGGAGTAGAGACTGAACCAGACTACTGATTCCAAGCCCAGTGTTTTTCCTACACAGATTGTATACAAGCCTATACAGCAAATGCAGTCGGTCAATGCTACTCTCCCATTTAAGGACTAAAGTTATTTTTCTCTGAACCATGAGCCAATTAATAATAACAATGTACTTTATACTTTCCAGAGGTCTTCTGCCTATATTGTTTCATTTGGTCCTCAATCTCTGTAATTAGGGAGGGGAGAATTGTTGTTCCATTTGACCAGGGAGAAAACTCAGATTCTAAGAATTGACTTGTTCTGAGTCACATAGTGAGCTAGGCTATGGGTTATGATCTGGAGCCCAGGTTTCCTAACTACCAGTCCAAGATTCACCCCACTCCACCCTGCTACATTCCTTTATAATATGGGAGAAAGTAAGGCAATAAGAAGTCCTGGAAAGATCCTTAAATCTTGAGATCAAAAAGATACAAGTTTGAATTTGTAATCTCCCATAGAATAGCAATTCCTGAAAGGTAGGGGTGGTTTAAGTTTTTAATTGTTTAAATTTTTATTTCTGAACTTTACAAACATTATATTTGGTGGAGTTTCCATATATGTAATAGAAGAGAAAAAAAGAGGTTAGACATGCAACTGCAGGTCTCTATTTTGAACAGCTTACTTTTCTTTTTAAATATAGAATAAATTTGATAACTAACTTTCAAAACTATTCAGCTCCTCGCTAATTCTTTCTAATCTTTCAACTATTTTCTTCTGTGAATATTTTTTTAATATTCCACTAATTCTCTTTTCTTTCTTTTATTTCTGGGGTGGCGGGAGTAGTAGGAAGGTACCCATTGCATTAGTCAGAGTTCTTAACTATTTTAGTCATTTTTCTTTATGCTGTGGTTATTGTATAAATTGGTATCCTGATTCTACTCACTTCATTTTACATCAGTCCATACAGGTAGTCTCAAATTGCTTTGAAATAATGCCTTCCATCATTTCTTATTCTTACGATTTAATCATAATCATAACCATAATGACTAGTATTTATATAATGCTTTAAGATTTCCAAAGAGCTTTATAAAAATTATTTCATTTAATTCTCATAACCTTAGGGAATAAGTGCTATTATTATACCCATTTTACAGATAATAATTTTATATAGTTATGTGCCAGACACTGTGCTAAGCTCTTTAAGATTATTATCTTACTTGATCCTTGCAACAACTGTGTGAGATAGGTATTATTACTCGCATTTTATAGATAAGAAAACTAAGGTAATTGAATGTTAAATAATTTTCCCACAATTATACAGATAGTAAGTATATAAGGCTGGATTTGAACTCAGATCATTTTGATTCCAGATCCAGTGAGCTATCCATTTCACCATCTAGTTGCCTTTACTAGGAAAGTGAAGCAAACAGAAATTGTGACTTTTCCAAGATCACATAGCTAAAAAGTGTTTAGATTGGATTTAAATTCAAGTCTTACTTATACTAGGTCCAGAGTTCTAGCTACTACCTTCTTTCCATTATATCCATATATATCATAATTTTTTCAGCCACTCCCCAACTGATGGGCACCCCTTAGTTTCCAGTTCTTTGATATATCAAAAAGAGCTGCTATAAATATTATGATGCATATGAGTAACTTTCCTCTTTCTTTGATATCTTCAGAATGAAGACATAGTAATAGTATTTCATAACCAAAGAGTATGAGCAGTTTATAATTTGACGGGCAGAATTCAAATTGTCTGCTACTTTGCTATTCCAATTGACAGCTCGATCAACATTCCTGTTTTATCTTAGCTCCTCCCACATCCACCATTTCCTTTTTACGATAACATAACTAATCTGTATAATTGTGGATGTAAGGTGTAAACTCAGAGTTGTGCTGATTTGTAATTTTCTCATTATTAATGATTTGGAGCTTTTTCCATTTTGCTATTAAAATCTCAAATTTCTTTTCTTGGGAACTACATGTCCAAATATTTGGATCATATGTCAGTAGAATTCTCTGGCTCTTATTCCTATTGATTTAAATAAGCTCTTTATATATCTCAAAAAAGAGACTTTTATCTTGCTACAAAGATTTTTTTCTCCTAATTAACTGCATTTTGATACAAAATTTTATGTAATAAAAATTGTCTATTTCTTCTATTCTTTTCTCTTTCTCTTTTATAGTCATGAACTTTTCTCTTATCCCTGGATCTCAAAAAGCAATTTCTTCTACAATCCTTGAATTTATATATGATGTGACCTTTATATAAATAAATTGTTTATCCATTTGGCATTTATATTGTTATATAGTGTGAAATATTAGTCTTCACCTAATTTCTTCCAGACTGGTTTTCAATTTTCCTAAGAGTTTTTGATTAAGCATTTACTATATGCTAAGTACTATACTAATGCTACAAAAAGAAAAGAAGAGTGACCCAGCTCTCAAAGAACTCATACTGTACTTGGAGGAAACTAAATATGACAGGATCCAGCTACAGGGTGGATGGAAAGGCCTTAAGGGTAATTGGTATAATGAATTTCAAGATCTATGGTGGGCCTAAGAATGGAAGTGGACCAAGGATCCCATTCCACTAAGCATGGGTATTCAGTAATCAATATCTAGGTAAGGGGGGAAAGGGGAAGAAGGCTCTGGAAGAAAAATTGGGAGTGATAGTCTAAAATGGATAAGAGGAAGAATGATCCAATTGGAGCTAATTGATTAGGAACCAGTCAGGTGCCACAGGAGTGGCCTGAAGCCTAAGAGGGACAAAAGGATACCCACTTGGAGGTAGCTGTGGCCCTCCAATCAACTCTGGATATGATTTAAAATAATCTGTGATATGCAAAGGTCAAGAGGGTACCAGCTGAACATCCCTTAAGGGATCTTGGATAGCCCACAGTGAGGGAGAAAGGGGACCCTTTGGCACAAGCTCTGGATGGGATGCCCATGGGTCCAATGCTACTTGTGTAACTGGAATTAAATGAGAATGCTATTACTTATGCTACATATATCCCAGAATTGTATATATTTAACTGATAAAGACTTGGGATGATATTTGTTTGGTAACATGCCTATAAGTAGGACTTTTTTATTAAAGAAAAATTTGGAAAAATAATACCCTTCTTCATCTACTCATATGTTATAGTCTTTAAATGATAAAGTCATAGATATAGATATAAGCTAGAGATAATGCCCAATACAGTAGGTGTTTAATAAATGTTTATTGATTAATTGATATATAGATTCAGATAAAAATAATACAGATGGCTAGAAATAGAGGTAGAAATAAGGATAAATAAATGGATGCAGAAATAAGGATAAATAAATGGATGCAGAAATTATGTCCTTTTCTTGAAGATATTGAGCCTTATGAACAGGAGGATCAAAATATGCAGAAAGTATCCTGAACATGAAGCTAACAGGATTTTATATACACATATATCCACACATACAATTAACACATATTAGTGTGTATTTGCACATATATACATATAAAAACACATAAAAATTAGAGACAGAAATATGATATAGTGAACATAAAATAGTCCAAAAGCACTAGAATTGAAGGCAGAGGCTTTGGGTTCAAATCTTGACTATTAAGTGACATCAACTTCCTGAGCCTCAGTTTTCTATATGCAAAATAGGAATAATATTTATACTTTTCGCACAGAGTCGGAATGCAAATAAAATGAGACAAAATATATGAAGTTCTTGTTACCAAAAAGAGATAAAAATGTATAAGTTGTTCTCAGTGAAAATCTCTTCTCTACCTGGGTCTAGGGTAGAAAAAAATCCACTACAGCAATTAATAATTCAGAAAGCATTGATTGAGTAGTACTATTTGTGTTAATAGTCTGGTTTTTAATGGGACGTGCCAAAAATTCTAAACATGAGGCTTACCATCAAGATGTTTGCTATCTAACTGGAGAGACAAGACATGGAATGATAGTATATACTGACATATTAATTAGAAGTCAAATAGCTGCAAAACTTCTGCTAAATAATTATATGACCTTGGATAAATAACTTCCCTTCCCTAGATCTCAGTTTCCATTCTGTCAAATAAATGGGTTAGACTAGATGGTGTCTACAATCCCATTCCAATTTTAATCTTAAGAAATGATATCTTTCAGAGTAATGAGTGACAGTTTCCCCTTCCCATTTGAAGCACACTAGTGTGTAATATTGTCTATTCCCAAATGTTTTACCCTGATTTGTCCATTAAACATTTGACTAAGAATTTTACATTACAGATAGAATAGATTTGCTTTAATAGATTAATTAACATCATTTTTAAAAGATAGGGTTTTTTCCTTACCTATCAAAACATTCCACAAATCACATAGACCAGAGATTTCCCATTATTAAGAATGCTAAATATTTACAACAATACATTAAGTGTTTAATTTTTTTTTTCAGTTTGGGCATTTCTTCTGATGCAAATGATGAGCCCTCTTTTCTTTATTATATGATCTTAAAATGTTGTCATGGATGAAAAATTCATTTCTGTCTGGCCAACCTGTTGGGCTCAAATGATGAATACATAACCTATTATCAATCCAGCTGGATAGGACCTGCTAGAGCTGGTTTTCTATAAAGAAGTATGATGGCAATGTGATTAAAGAACTGGCTTTGAATCAGGAAGAAATCAGTTCAGATTATGTCTGACACTTCCTAGATAAGGGGATTTCATCTTCATCTAATGAGGGCCTGTGAAGTTGATCTTTCATTTAATATATTGATAACTGTATTTCAATATTGCTAATTTATTTTATAATCTGTTGGGTTTGATTTTATGCATTTGGAAACATGATTCTGAGAACTCCAGTCTTCACCAGACTGCCAAAAGGTCCATAAGACAAAAATGGCCAAGGAATCCACCCAAACTAATTTTCCAAACAAATCTTCATATTCCCATCTGTACCTTTGAACCTTCATCTTCCTTTCTGTCCATGTTTCAAGAACTTAAGATCCCAAATGTAGAACTGGAAATGACTTTGAGGTCATTTCTTTCCATCCTTTGATTTTAAAGATGAAGAAATTTATCAAAACTTGGTGAAGCCTATGGTGTCCTTTTCCACATTGTGTTTTCAAATGCATAAAAGAAAATGTACCAGATTAAAAGGAAACCAGCAATACTTACAGTTATCAATACATCAAAAGAAAAATCAAGTTCACAGACCCTCATTGCAAGATAAAGTTCACTTAGCTAGGAAACATCAGACAAGATTGAATTCTGCCTAGTTTTCAATCCCCTTTGCATCCTATTTCTCTACAGAATATAATTTCAGTAATAATCATTTCATCTTTTTTTTTAATTTTTATTTAATAATTACTTTATATTGACACTCGTTTCTGTTCCAATTTTTTTTCCCTCCCTCCCTCCACCCCCTCCCCTAGATGGCAAGCAGTCCTTTATATGTTGGATATGTTGCAGTATATCCTAGATACAATATATGTTTGCAGAACCAATCATTTCATCTTACTAAGAGAAAAAGTTTCCCAATTCACAAAATAAGGGCAATAATAATTGGTATGGTGTTTTTAGACAAACAGCATAATATAGTAGATAGTGGATCCAAATAGAAATGGGTTCAAATCTCTTTTCAAATATAAACTATGTGATCTCAAGTACAATCACTTCAACTTTTATGAAAGTCAGTTTTCTCATCTATTAAATAGGATAATGGCATTTGCTTCATGAAATTGTTGTGAGAACTAAAGTACCCAAAAATGCTATAATAAGTTTTAACTAAGTATTGTACAGGAATTGTCAGACATAGACAAGTTTGGCTCGAACCAGATTAAAATGTAATTGAAAGTAGTTGACAAAATTCAATAAAACTTAGATATCATTATCTGGTTTTCTAAATTAATATACAGCCATGAGATCTATAACTATAGTTTAGTAGCCCTCATTTCTGAACTATTGTAAGCTGAACTTCAGTAGTGGCTGTTAATTGCATTTTTAATAAACCAAGACTTTGGTGACTGAGCTCAAAGTGAATGCTTTGATTGGTCAGAATCAGTAAGTGAAGGTTTGCCTATTGGGTTTAAGAATGCAAAAGAAAAAGAAGATATTAGAAAGCCTTGAGCATGAAGAAAAGGATTCATCTGTAGGATTTAGGTCCTACAGAAACTGGGCAAGAGTTCCTTTTTCACATACAATTTTTTGGCGATATCAGTCTACAAATGAAGTCATTAAAATGTACTGAGCTCAAGCTAGGAAAAAACAACACTCAAGACAGTCTCTATCTTCAGGGATTTTATAGCTTCATTGAAAAGACCAAATAGATACAGATGAAAAAAATAATTTACAAAATAAGGTAGTATTGCCAAAAGAATAGTATGAACCCTGCAAATGGTGGCCATAGGAGAGAGATCATTGTGAGACTGGGCTATAGGGAAGACATCATGGAAAAGACTGTCTTAGAATTCTCTTAATACCTGTATAACATCAGTCAAGCAATTTAACCTCTTAATCTCAGTTTGAAATGACCTCTAAGGTCATTTCAGTTTTATATCTAGAATCTTAGGTCCTTGAAGCATGATTGGAAAGGAAAAGAGAGCACATCATAGGAAGGCAAAATAAAAGTACAAAGATAGGATCATAAATATTTGTTGGCATTTTTTGTATCATAGACCATTGAGCAGTCTAGCAAAGTCCATCAAGTTGTCAGGATCGTGTTTTTAAATGCACAAAATAAAATATATCAGATTACAAAGGAAACCAGCAATATTGAAATGCACTCGATATATTTTTAAAAATCAAGCTCATGGATCTTCTATACTAGATGGAGTTTACATAAGGGAGTGTTTGGAAAAGACCTAAAATGCCAAGTTCAGGAGTTTAGGGATTTATCCCAAGCAATATGATGAAAATTGTGAGTAAAAAATATTCATTTAAAATTATGGACTTCTCTTTCTATTTGCTTAGTTTCCCTTAGTACTGAAACAGCTATGGTCCTTCCATCTGAACACAAGTAGTACATGTAGACCTGAATATAAAACGTCACCAGACAAAGAATTAGGAGCTTTGTAAAGGCTTTACTCCCAAGTGAATGAAGGAAGGGAGAGGAATCCAGAATATCCAGGGAGTCAGGTCTGACTATTTTATTAGTGAGCATGTTAGGAAGCAGGAGCCGGAAAGGAGAAATGTGATTTGGAAATAGTTTGGAAGTCAATTGGGCATGGAGAGACAGGGAGGCTATTCCAGATGTGGAAGGATAGGGTTAGAGAAGGAAGTGAGGGGGAGAGGGTAGGGAACTATAGGGAAGGGTCAATTATTCCCTCCATAGAAACTAGCCCAGAAGAGAGAAAATGAAAAACTCAGATGGGAGGGCACAATGCCCCTTGCAAGAAAGAGCTGCCGGGCATGTGGATGCAGCAGGAAAAAAAAAAAAACTTGAAAGCTTAAGAAGAAGAAAAATACAGAAAAGAGCAAGCTAGTTGTGGGAGGAATATTTTTTTCTTTTTAATATAAAGTTGTTATTCTCAAATCTCAGCAATGACATGTCTTTTTAAAGAATGATCAGATAAGGAAGCAAAAGGAGACTTGTTTTAAACTTCACAGAACCCATGGTAGGACAATATTTACATTAAATTTAAAAGCAAATGAAATAACAGGTCAGTGAACATTGAAGTAGTTTTGCCAGTTAATGTTCATTTATTACTGACAGATAACCAACAGGCTAGGTTTTGAATGATAATAGGATGATAGGAATCAGGGCAAGAAAGGCCTGAGCAGGCAGTCTTATGAATGTTCATGAAAAAATAGTTTCTTCAACTGTCTTTCTAATGCTAAAAGTACTTTAATGAAGAGGAATAAGAAAGAATTTAAATGTTTAGTTTTTTTATCCCCTTTGAATATGGAATGTGCTCAGATTTTAGATGATGATTATGAGTGAGAGAGATTTGGGACTATTACAAAATAGAAAATTTGACCACACAAGGAAGCAGAATAATCTAAATACATTAAGTTCATTAATTGGAATGGTCTTGTCAAAACATTTTTAATTTTGTTGAGAATAAATGTCCCTCTTTTTATTTTCAGCAATTTGTTTAAAAAAAGAAGAAGAAAAACTTAAGTTCACAGTCAAGATTTGGAAGGACTTTAAAGGATTATCTAGTCTGGGGGTTCTTAATCTGTCTGTGAACTGGATTTTTTTCCAATATGTTAATAATGGTTTTTCAATATAACTGGTTTCCTTTGTAATCTGATGTATTTTATGTTATACATTTAAGAACCTGATCCAGAGAAAGATGCTGGGCTATCAAAGGAGCTCTCTCTGTCTCTTTCTTTCTCTCTCTCCCTCTCTCTCTTTCTCTTCCTCTCTCTTTCCCTTCTCTCTCTCTCTTCCTCCCTCCTTCCTTATCTCTCCCTCCCTCCCTTCCTCTCTCTCTCTCTCTCTCTCTCTCTCTCTCTCTCTCTCTCTCTCTCTCTCTCTCTCTCTCTCTCTCTCTTTCTCTGTCTCTCTCTCTCACACACACACACACACAGAGTCAAGAAATATTAGTTAAGTATAACATCCCCATTTTACAAAGGAGAAACTGAGGACCACAGAGAAGAAGGGGTTTGCCCACGTTAGTGCTTGAGGTGGGATTTAAACTCAAATTCTCTAACTTTAGGTCTATTGCCTTTCCCACTGTACCATGTGACCTCTAAAGACAACTGATGGCCCACTTAAATCCAATTCATATACAAGTCAAGACATCATTCTCTTGGAGAATGAAGGACCAATAACTATAGAATGTTAGGATGTGAAAACTAGAAAAGAGTATGACAAGTGGTAGTGCTTCATGCTTGCATCAGACAATCAAGGAGTATATTTTGAGTTCCCACTACATGTCAGACACTGTGCTGGGTCCTGGAGACTCATTCTTTTGACTCTTGAGTTGACTTCTAAAATATACATACATGAAATCTCAGTCTTCTTTTCCCTCATGTAAATTGTTTTTTGGGTTTTCCCCCCCTGAGATAATTGGAGTTAAGTGACTTGCCCAGGGTCACACAGCTAGAACATGTTAAGTGTCTGAGGGCAGATTTGAACTCAGGTCCTCCTGACTTCGGGGCTGGTGCTTTATCCACTGTGTCACCTAGCTGTCCCCACATGTAAATTTAAAAGAAGGTAGTAGATAAAGCAGAATATTTAGGACACTTTCTCTGACCCTCAGCCTCAGTTTGCTCATCTCTAAAAAAGAGACGGTGAGAAGAGAGAGACGCCTTCAAAGGTCCCTTCTCACCTCAGCTCCTAGCACCTTATAAACAGGAGTACAAAGAACAGAAAGGAGTGTGTCTATGATTAACTCACGCGTTTGGCAAATTGGTCATTGCCAGGGAAGTGGTAGTAGGTCAGAGTAATCGGATCCGAAGTATGACTTTATCAACGGTAAATGAAGTCCTTCAGCGCACCAAGGCTATCCCTTGCTGAGTGACACCCTCCTAACGGTCTCGGGATGCCCCAAAGGGTTAGAACACGGGATTCGGTTACAGAGAACTCTGAGCAAGTCATACGTGATGTGGCTCGCCTCCTGGTCGCTTTAAAGCGTCTCAGTTTCACTACGCGGGAGAGTTCCCCCCGAGTTGTTTTATTACAAAATAAAATGCCTATTAAGAAGTCAAACCCATGCCCAGGCCTACAGAGTGGTCATTGTAAGATATGCAAAGGGTGACTCTCCACTGGGGCGACCGGAGCACAGCCCTTACTTGTTTTGCCCACTGTAGCCACCAGGGGGTGGGGTTTGGGGAGAACCAATTAATTCATCGAATTGGGCAGGGTGTCCAGCATTCCTTTACTCACTGGCAAAAGCAGCATCTATGCAAATAGAATTTTCCATTTTTTCAGGAAGAGGCTGGAGGCGGAGAGTAAGAATAAGGGGCAATAGAGAAAAAAAGCGAGTGGGAAAGCAAAGTCAGGTTCAATGATTTTATTGAGGTCGAGGCAATCCCCATGGGCCTTTCCCAGGTAAATGCTCCCCAGTTTCCACGGGCATCCTGCCTGCATTCGGATCAGGAGAAGTCGGGCCCGGTGTCTGGTGATTTGAACATGAAGAAGTCCCCAACTGGCAATATTGGGGCGTGTAAATTATTCTTCTGCGTCAAGATTTGGCATGACCAGGGTCAGTGCTGCAGAGGGAACAGAAAAACCTTTCATTAGCCTCTCAGGAGATATTAAAAAAAGAAAATAAAAAGTAAAGCCTTTCAAAGAAGAAATTTCAGCCCTCAGCAAAACTGGTGAAAAATCAAGTTTTTGTGGTTTCAATAAAAGCAAAGGATTCTGTGGTTTTCCCTCAAATTTTTCACCGTTTTCCATAAAAACAAAAGCCAATATTTGAAACCGTTTTTCCTATGAAAGTGGCAACATTTTGCCTGGGGACAAATGTTTGGGAGAGAAAAAAAAAATCTCTACCTCGTTCCAGGCCTGTGAAATTTCCCGTTTTGTTCCTTCAGAAACCACTGACTTGCCTGGCAGTCGTCAAATTTCACCTGTAGCCAAATTTATATACCCTGGATCATATAAATGTGCTTTGGTAGGAGAAACTCCACACCATGAAGAAAAGATTCATTCCTTGGAGTTATGGAGCTAAAAATAAGGGAAAGCATTTTGTGTTCTGGAGAGTGGCTCAGGAAGGTGGGGGCATGACTCATGACCATCACTGAGGTGACTTCTGACGCATAAGTTTGGGTTTGACTGAAACCCAGCTCCACGAGATCCAAAAATTGCTCCTACCTAAAGAAAGCCCATTCTGATTGTGCTTTTTGTAATTAGAAGGGATCCTAATGGTCTTTTTACCAGAAGCCCCTGCTCAGGTAACTAAGCCGTAGATCAGGGGAGTAGCTTGTCTCAGATTAGTGGTATAATTGGAACTAGAACACAAAGGTTCCCAATTCAATGCCCTTTTCACAATAGCACTTCTCTGATAATTTCATTCTTTAAACTGATATATTTTATAATCCTAGAAATAATACATAATACTTTGCCTCCTAGAGCAAAAGAATTAAGACTATTGGTAGTAAGTGATTTGTACCCATTTTTGTCCTGAAGTAATGAACGGAATTGAAGGGGGGAACAGCAAAACATTTTTCTTTTTTTTCCCTGAGGCAATTGGGATTAAGTGATTTGCCCAAGGTCACACAACTAGGAAGTGTTATGTCTGAGATCAGATTTGAATTCAGGTCCTCCTGACTTCAGAGTCAACACTCTATCTACTGTGCCATCTAGCTACCCTGCAAAACATTTTTCTATTTTCTACAGGTAAGATTGTTTTGTTTTGAGGATTATCCTCAAGCCATCTGGAAAATATATCAATTTTTATCAGGTTTTGATAGGGGAAATTAGAAATGCTCCAGTGCTACCACTCTTTGAGTATATGGAGCCTCAAGTGTCCAAACCACTAATCCCTGAGATCACCATATCTTAGAGCTGCAAGGAAATTTTGAAAATATCCAGTCCTGTCATCTTTATTCCAAAAAATACCCCTCACCAGAGTTCCCAGAAGAAAGTCAACTAGCTTTTGTGTGAATCCTTTGGGACTCAGTCCCTTGAGAGACAAGGTAACATTGAAAAGTTAGCATTCTATATAAGTCATTCACCAATTGATAAATGGTAAAAGGATATGAACAATTTTTCAGATGAAGAAATTAAAACCATTTGTAGTTATATGAAAAAATACTCTAAATCATTTTTGCTTAGAGAAATGCAAATTAAGACAACTCTGAGGTACCACTTCAAACCTCTCAGATTGGCTAAAATGACAGGAAAAGATAACGATAAATGTTCAAGGGGATTTGGGAAAACTGGAACATTAATGCATTGTTGGCAGAGTTGTGAAATGATCCAACCAAATCTCTGGAGAGCAATTTGGAACTACTGAGGACTCCAGAACTCTACATACCCTTTGATCCAGTTGACACTACTGGGTCTGAATCTCAAAGAGATCATAAAAGAGGGAAAAGGACCCACATGTACAAAAATGTTTGTTACCACTCTTTTTGTAGTGGCAAAGAACCAGAAAGTGGATGAGGATGCTCATCAATTGAGGAAAGACTGAATAAGTTATGGTATATGAATGTAATGAAATATTGTTTTATAAAAAATGATGAGCACCCTGATTTCAGAAAAGTCAGAAAGACTAATATGAATTGATGCCAAGTAAAGTGAGCAAAACCAGAAGAACATTATACATCGTAACAAGAAGATTAAGTGATGATCAATTGTAAAGGACTTAGCTCTTCTCTGCAATGTGATAATTCAAAACAATTCCAATTGGATGGAATGGAAATGGGATGGAAAATGCCATCCACATCCAGAGAGAGACCTGAGGAGACTGAATATAAATCAAAGCATAGTAGTTCACCTTTTTTGTTTGCTTGCTTGCTTGCTTTTCCTTTCTCGTGAGTTTTTTTCCCTTTTGGTTTGATTTTTCTTACAAAATATGACAAATATGAAAATTGTTTAGAAGGATTGCACATATTTAACCTATATCAGATTATTTGCTGTCTTGGGATGGGGAGAAAAAAGGAAGGGAAGAAGAAAAACTTGGAACACAAAATCTTACAGAAATAAATGTTGAAAAGTATCTTTACATGTATTTGGAAAAACAAAATATTACTAAGGGGAAAATGTTGGCACTCTAAACATGCAGCCATGAACATTTTGATATGAATTATATCTTGGACTCTTAGTAGTTATGTGATTGTGAGCAATCATTCTGTAAAGTGCTTTGCAATTCCTAAAACATTAAATTCATGTCTTCTGCCACTGGCCCTTCAGTCTCATGAGGTACCCTGTTCTGTTTTCAGACACCTCCAACTATTAGAAAGCTCTCCTTTATGATTTACATGAATTGATACAAAGTGAAGTGAACAGAACTGGGAGAACATTGTACATAGTAACAGCAATATGGTGTGATAAATAAATGTGAATGATTTAGTCATACAATGATCCAAGACAATTCCAAAGGATTCATAAGGAAAAATGTCATCCACTTTCAGAGAAAGAACTGATATCTGAATACAAAACAGAGTATAATATTTTTCATTTTCTTTCTTCCCTTTTTTTTTGTTTTTGTTTGAGTTTTCTTGCACAAAATGACTAGTATAGAAATGTTTTACATGATTGCATATGTGTATGTGTGTGTGTGTGTGTGTGTGTGTGTGTGTGTGTATAAAACCTATATCAGATTGTTTACTGCCTCAGACAGGGGAGAGGGAAGGGAAGGGCTAGAATCTAAAATTCAAAACTTTTTAATGTTAAAAATTGTTTTAATATGTAATGAGAGAATAAAATATTATCAAAAAAGAAAAAGAGGGGCAACTAGGTGGCACAGTGGGTGGAGCACCAGCCTGAAGTCAGGAGGACCTGAGTTCAAATCTGACTCAGACACTTACCACTTCATAGCTGTATGACCCTGGGCAGGTCACTTAACCCCAATTGCCTTAGCAAAAAAAAAGAAAGAAAGAAAGAAAGAAAGAAAGAAAGAAAGAAAGAAAGAAAGAAAGAAAGAAAGAAAGAAAGAAAGAAAGAAAGAAAGAAAGAAAGAAAGCTCCCCCTTATGCTGAGCTTAGCCTTCTCTTATAGACACAGAAAACAAATTTACTTCCTCTCACTCAAGCTCTTCAAATATTTTAAAACAGTTAAAATAATTAAAGCCAATTTTTTTTATTTTTAACATTATTTAATATTATTTTATTTTTCTAAATACATGCAAAGATAATATTCAACATTCATTTTTATAAAGCATTGTGTTCTAAATTTTTCTTTCTCCCTCCCTTCTTTACTTTCCCTCTCCCCAAGACAGCAAGCAATCTGATGTAGGTTAAATATGTGCAATCCTTTTAAACATATTTCCAAATTTGTCATGTTGTACAAGAAAAAAAAAGGGGGGGATCACGAAAGAAAACAACAAAGAAAACAAAGAAAAAGATAAGAATACATGCTTCGATTCACATTTACTGTCCATAGTTCTCTCTCAAGATAACAATTGTATAGCCAACACTTATATAGCGTTTAAGATTGGCAAAGAGCTTTACAAATATAATTTTGTCCGATTTTCACAGCAGTCCTGGGAGATAGGTACTATTATGATCTCCATTTTATGCTATAAGGAAATTGAGGCAGGCAGAGGTTAAAAAATTTGCTCATGGTCATATAGTTAGTAGAGTGTCTAAGATTCTTTCTGACTTCGAATCTGACACTGTCCACTAAAGTCATGCAGCTGCCTCTATCATGTTGCCCCTAAGTCTTTTCTGGGCTAAACGTTCCCAATACCTTCAATTGGTCCTCATAAGACATGGTTTCAAGTCTCTTCCTCATCCTTGTCTGAATAAGACCCAATTTGTCAGTGTCTTTCATTCATTTATTCTTTCCCTATGGTCTCCCTTTTCTGAGTATGGCCCAGGTAGTCAATGTCTTTCTTTCACTTAATTATTCACTGAAGAAATACATATTAAGCACTTCCTGTGTACAAAGCCATGTGCTAACAAGAGTCTCTTCTCTCAGTGTTTTAACTGGATATGATTCTGTAGTCCTCCCTCAAATTTTTCACTATTTGCCATAAAAACAAAAGCCAAAATTTGAAACTGTTTTTCCTCGGAAAATGGCAACATTTTGCTTGGGGACAAATGTTTGAGAGAAAAAAATAATCAGATGTATTCTGATCAGTGTAGAGCAGCAGTTCTCAAAATGTGATCCAGAGACCAATAAATGTTCAGGAGATCATTAAAGTCAAAATTATATTCAAAATAATGCTGACTTTTTAAAAATTTCTAAATGGGGAAATATCAATAAACATAGCCCACATAAACAAAACCTCTTTGGAGAGTCCTGACTAATTTTAAGAGTATAAAGCTATCGTGAAACCAAAAAGTATGAAAATTATTGGTATAGAGAACAATGTCAGTGTAGACTACAACACCATTGTATAGCACAGCGACAATGTAGAGAGAATAATGTCAGTCTAGATTACAATATTGGTGTACAGTATAATGCCAATGTAGACTACAATACTAGTACAGCACCAATATAGGGAACATTATTGATGTAGAATACAGCATTGGTATAGACTATAATGCAACTCTCAGCTTTTTTATGGTGAATAATACTTCACTCTGGCACTTCTCATATCCCTAAGCCCTCATTCATTTTTTTTAAAAAACCCCAATAACCTCTTGCACAAAACCAGATAGTAAGAAATAAACATGCCATCAAAGATAATTTTCTAAACATCGTAAAACTTTGTTATGACTTGAAGTCAGAAGACAATGTTTTTATAATCATCATTCTTTGATACCAATATCAGCTTTCTGTCAGTTAAAGGTTGTGCTGTGTTCTGATCATTAGCAGATATAATGATTTAAATTAGTGAATCATAAGATGAGAGAAACAATGAAAAAGAAATAGAGAGAAGAAAAATGATAAGACAAAAGAGACTGAGAAAGAAAGAGACAGAAATACAGACAGTACAGTAAGAGACAAAGAGAAAGAGGGGGAAGGATAAAGAGGGGAAAGAAAGAATGAGAAAGACACAGAAAGAGGAAGAAAGAAAAAGAATGAGAAAGAGGGAGTAAGCATTTGATGTTAGAGATACAAGAAAATATTAAAAAAAAAACTAGAAAAGAATCAGATTTCTAATTAGATTTTAAATTATCTGTAAATATTTCTAGGAGTTAAATCAAATGTACTTTGTCTTGTCATTTGAGTTGAATGAGCCACTTTCTTTTTCTAATCCTCATGTTTCATCTTTTAAATAGGAGTATTAGACTAGGTAAAATCTAAGATACTTGACAACCTCCAAAAGCTAAAATTTTGAATTTCTTACTTCCCCTTTGGGTGCTATTTTGAAATAATCATACAGATTATCTCCAATTTACCTCTAATCTATCTTGTTTATAATTTGCATCTTGTCTCACCCATTAGATTGTGATATCCTTGAGGGCAAGAATCTTTTGCCTTTCTTTGTATCCCCTAGCACTTAACAGAATGCCTGGAATAGAGCAGGAGCTTAATAAATGCTTATTGACTAACTTAAATTAATTCCAAACCAAAAAACAGAGATTCATTAAATTTCCAATTATGCATTCCCATTGAATCTTTGCTTTTATTTCTGGCTGAAAAGTAAATGTCAATTAAAATGGTTTCTCTTTACATTGGCCTCTCCAAAGAGAGGTTTGGGAATCTGGATGTTAGTTTTGTGTGTGTTAGTGGAGAGAGACTGACTTAAATATGTTGGGAATTTCCTAGTGGTAAAAGTGAGTGGATTTTTTTAAGGAAAATTTTATTGGGAATAATTTTTTTTCCTTAGGTGTGAAAATTGGCAGGTAACTGCATTCTCTGACAGACTGCTGAAGACTAGGTTAATTAGAAATGAGGTCTGATTCCAAGACAAACACATTGAGCCTGCTAAGTCTTCTTAGGATGTTTGTCTGAAATGCTTCTGAAAATAGTATAGCTTTCTATAAAGAAATATTAGTCCATGTTCATAAATGGAATTGAATATATGTACTAACCAAACCTATGCTAACTCCATATGAGATGAGGGATTAGTCTCTGCTTTTATTTAAACAACCACATAGATTTTTTTTATTCTTTTTAATAAATTAAGCTGAGAAAGTGAATATGGACTCCATAATTTCTCCTCTAATCAGAATATAGACATATTTTTGAATCTGGTTCCCCAGTGTTTTGGTTCAAGAAATATGATCCAATTAATTGTACAACATATGTTGATCCAATTAATTGTACAACATATGTTGATACAATTGAACAAGCAATAGGATTTATAGAACTGGAAAGGGTCTTCAAGGTCATTTTATAGTTGAAACTGAAATGCAAGAACAACATTTCACACTATATGCAAAGATAAACTCAAAATAGGTACATGATTTAGACGTAAAGAGTGACAATATAAACAAATTAGGGAAGCACAGAAAACATTACCTGTCAGATTTATGGAGGGGGGAACAGATCATGATTAAATTAGAGACAGGAAGAATCATGGAAGGTAAAACGGATAATTTTGATTACATTATAAAAAGGGTTTGTACAAACAAAACCAAAGTAACCAAAATTAGAAGGAAAGCAAGAAGCATTTTTTTTCTGCTAGAGATCTTATTTCTCAAATACATAAAGAGTGGAGTCAAATTTATAAATATAAGAGCCATTCCTCAGTTGATAAATGGTCAAAGGATTTAAATAGGTAGTTTTCAAAAAAAGAAAGAAAGAAAGAAAGAAATTAAAGTTATCAGTAGTCATGTTAAAAAAAATTATCCTGAATCACTAATGACTAGAGAAATGAAAATCAAAATAACTCTGAGGAGCCATCTCCCACCCATCAAACTGTCTAAGATGACAAAATAGGAAAATGATAAATGCTGAAAGGAATGTGGGAAAATAGGGACACTGATGCATTGTTAGTGGGGTTGTAAACTGATCCAACCACTCTAGAGAACAATTTGGAACTATGCCCAAAGGAGTACAAAACTATTCAGACCTTTTGACTTAGGAATATCACTATTAGATCTATATGCCAAAGAGATCAAAGGAAAAGGGCCTATTTGTACAAAAATATTTATGGCAATTTTTCTTACACTAGAAAAGACCTGGAAACTGAGGAGATGTCCCTCATTTGGAGAATGTCTGGACAAGCTGAGGTATATGATTGTGATGGAATACAATTGTTACGAGAAATCATAAGATGTATGGCTTTAGAAAAACTTAAGAAGACTTATATGAACGGAAAAAGATGAAATAAACAGAACCAAGAGAAAACTATACATAGTAACAGCAATACTGTACAATGATTCACTATAAATGACTAATTCTTAGCAATACAATCATCCAAGACAATTCTGAAGGACTTATGATGAAAATTCTATCTACCTCCAGAGAAAGAATTGGTGAACACTGAATGTAGAACTGAAGGATATTTTTTGCCTTTGTTTTTTTTTTGCCATTTTTTTCCTAACATGGCTAATATGGAAATATGTTTTGTATGACTTCATATGTATTATAATAATATAATCTCAATGTATAATTATATAATAAAATTAATAATATATTGTACATTATAAAATAAATGATAAATATAACAAATAGTAATTTAACATAATTTTTTTTTTTGCTTTCTTGAAGGGTAGGGGAGGGAAAGAGAAAGGGAGAAAATCTGAACTGAAAATAAAAATAACATTTTTTTTTAAGAAACCATGATGCAGATAAGGGAAGTAATAAATTATGCAAGGTCATACAGACAGCAAAGAATAGAGCTGAGTTTCAGTCCCAGATCACCTGACTTCAAATCCAGTGATCTTTCTATTATAATATATATCATATTATATGATAATGTAACAGTGACATCATAATATTATAATAATATATGACACTGATCATATTTATATATTTTTAGATCTTCAAAGTACTTTACAAGTTATTAGCATTTTCATGCAATCCTCACTAAAACCCTAAGAAGCAAGTGTCATTGTTATGTTGCTCTGTTGTTTTCAGTTATGTCCAACTCTCTGTGGATTTTTTTTTGGGGGGGGAGGTTTTTGGCAAAGATACTAGAATAGTTTTTCACTTCTTCTTCAACTCATTTGACAGATGAGGAAACTGAGGCAAACAGAGTGAAGTGACTTGACCACTATTAAGTGTATGGGCTCAAATATGAATTCAGGTAGATGAGTCTTCCTGACTCTAAGCTCAGTGCTCTATGCAATAAGGTGCTCCCTAGTCACCCTACATAACTTTTTGGAAATGAGTACCATTTTACTTAGGGAATTCATTCACCTCCATCACTCTTACTTTCACTTAGGTGATGCTACACAGTGAATGTACTTGTGAATAACATTAAATAGAAGAGGCACAAAATCTCCCTAAACTCTTAGTCCAAGGACACATAGAAAAGGATTTCAAACTCTCTTCCTGAAGATCCCATCCCCTGACCATTTTCTTATGCCTGTTTTCTCCTTCTATTAGAATGTAAGGTTTACTATATATTGTATTACTTGCCATCTAGGGGAGAGGATGAAGGGAAATTAGAACACAAGGTTTTGCAAGAGTCAAGGTTGAAAAATTATCCTTGCATATGTTTTGAAAATAAAAGCTTCAAGAAAAAAAAAAAAAAAGAATGTAAGCCCATCCAGGTAAGGAATTGCCTGGCTTTTAAATTTATGATTCCAGGGTACATAGCACAGTCTTTGGCACACATTAAGCATTTAATAACTGTTTTTTTCATTCATTCATCCAAGACAATGCTCCAAGATAAAACAATATAAATCTGAAATTTGAATACATGTAACATATACAGTACTTAGTTACATTGTATAAAGCCATAAAGCTCTATAAAGGTAGCCACTGTTGCATTAAAAGAAAAAAAGGAAGAGATATTCACTCAATGAGAATTTCTTGAACACAGAATGAATGAATAGCTCCTTCTTTGGGACAAGGGGATATACAAAAAAAATTAAATATTTCATGTTTACATATACAACACCCCTTCTCAACAACAGAGTTCATTTCTTTCATAGTTATCTCCTCTCCTAGAATCACTATTTAGAGAACATATGTCGACTTTAAAAGGACATTAAGAGACACAGGAGGTCACAAAAGATTGGACACTACTGAACAAAAAAGAGGCGTGACCCACCTTTCAGCCAGTCAATGTCAAATTCTATAAATTTGATAAACCTAAATATAAACATTTCTTTGAAGTTTGTTAAACTCTTAACACCTCCCTGTTTCTGTTATATTCTATAATTTTATTAACTGGGCTAGGGGAAAATCAGTAAAACCAGGTAACTTCAGATCACCTTCTCTACCATCTACTTTCACTTAAATAACCATAATCTCTATCAATGTCAGTGAACAAGCATTAGGCATTTAAGTGACTCATTGGGTCAAGAAGACCTGAATTCAAATCCCAGGTTCTGATATTTAATGTGTGCATAACTTCTGTCTTCCTCAGTTTCCTCATCTGTAAAATGGGAGTAATCATAGCACCTACTCACAGGATCATTATGAACATCAAATGAGATCATTTTTGTAAAGCACTTTACAAATCTTAAGGTACTTTATAAATGCTAGCTATTATCTTAATTGCTGACTGTACACCAAATAATCATTGAGTATATAAAGAAAGTAATGGTCCCTGCCTTCAAGAATCTTCCATTCTAATGTGGGAAACAACAAGTAAATAATAAGGTACATACTAGATCAATATATGGGAGATGAAAGTTATATTGAAAGGTGAGACTTGGAAAAAGTCTCACCTTTTAAGAAGGTGAGATTTGAACTGCGTCTTGAAGGAAGCCATCCCTAAAATTCTGTGAGTCTATAATAACATTAGCCAGATTCACTTGAAAATCATTTGACTCCCTACTAGACTTTGCCCATGTTGACCAGCATTTTAAAACATATCCCACCAACCTCTGCTTTCAAATTCTTCTCACCCCAGGAGCTAAAGCTGGTGTCATTCCAGGAGTTAGAGAAAGAAAGAAAAGAGGCCCATCCTTCACTGGGTTGGCTGGTGGCTAGCTTGCAGTACACACTGTTCTGTGTTCGGTTGAAACTTTAGTTATGAAAACCCAGAGGCATCCAGCTGATCTTAGAAAAGGGAAAAAAATATCTCAGTGGGATGCTCCCCTATCCTGTGTTTACATGAAGAAAACACTGTAATAGAACAAGGACAGAGAACTACTTCCAGCCATCGAGTGAGAGTGAAAATAAATTGCAAAAGGAAACCCAGGTCCCACTGGCCAAGCAGCCTGCATGGATGAGCTGCAGGAGAGGACTTAGGCAACATCAAAATGGAGAGGTGGGGAAGAATAATTCAGTCACATCTCATTTCTTTCCTTCCCCACCCCCCATTCCCCCACCCCCCGTAGATTGGCAGAAACCCTAGATATGAAAAAAAAAAAAAAGCCATTGGAAGCCCAGAAGAATTCTCTCTCACACACATGGTTAATGGTGAAATTGGGAAGTGAAGCTCTTAATTCCCACTTTCTACTACATCAAACTTGCCCTGAGCTGAAGAAGCAAGATACTCTAATGCCATCACTGATCGATATTGTCTCCTGGGATGCCCCAAGACAACAAGGAAGGAAGAATGCCTCACTTTTCATGGTCTCCTAGAGGAAAATGGCTATAGGTTATAGGATGTCAACCTTCTGATTAATACTCTCAAGTTTTCCCTGAACTGAAGAATCAAGATATTCTAATGCCATCTCACTCACTGCTCAATATTGTCCCTTGGGGTGCTCTGAGACAACATGGAGGGAAGAATTCCCCACTTTTCAAGGCTCCCTAGAGGGAGTTGATTATAGGATATGGGATACCACTTTTTGATCAATGCTCTTGTTGATTCTACAAGTTAGCTTAGTGTTCAATAAACTAGAAAATATAAATAAATCATTTTATTAGTTCGTTTTCTCTCTCATTTCCCAAATATATTCATCTGACTGATCGAAAGATCTTGGAATTAAATTACCTAAGTGCATCCTGGGTCAGAAGTTTCCTAGGTATGTGGTCTTAGACAATTTCTTGCTCACTATGTACCTCAGCTTCCCATCTATTAAATACAGGTTATAATACTGATATCACATCCTGTAAAGGGCCATTGTGAGGAAGGCATTTGACAAACTTAGTTAAAGTCGTCACTTGGAGGCAACAGGGAACATTGTAATATTTGCTTGAACTCATCCACCCCTGAATGCTTTGAGTTTTTCAAGATTCCCTGAAAAGAATACTCATTTCTAACTATGCTTACTATGTGCAAGGCCTGGTGTTAATTGCTGAAGATACAAAAACAGAAAGAATAATGTCTGCCTTCAAAGAGCTTGTGTTCTCTCAGGAGAATACAAGATGTGCACAAAGAAGTAAATGTAAGCTTAAAACTCTAACTGACAAGGGTCAAGGAAGCTCACTTCTGAACCTTGACTGAAGCAAAGAAAGAAAAAGATGAAGCCAAAATGAACAGGGTCTGTATATAATCACTCAAGATGTATTAAAGGCAATGAACTGGTGATTTTCCCCCAGTTTTAGATTCAATGAAAAGGGGAGAAAGAGAAGTTCTGTCATTGAGTGGAGCCTACAGGGGATGCCTTCTGCTGCCTAGACTTCCTCCCTAATGGAAGAGAGGCCATCGTGGTTTCAGAAGTCTACTGGGAAATTGAGCAAAAGAAGAAGTAGGGTATAATGAAAAAACAAGGGATCCCATGCACCTGTGGGATTTTTAATCCAAGAGCCAGGTCTCCTATGTAAACCTAAGCAATCACAACTGTCTGGACCTCAGTTTCCTCGTCTATAGAATAAGGAGTATAGACTAAATAGATTTTAAGGACCTTTCCGGTTTTAAATTCTAGGAATTTAAGACATTTTTAAGATGTATTTCTATATTCAAGATTCACCTGCCTGCTATAAATTTCTACTGACTGTTGAAAATGCACCAATGAAAATAATCTTTCATCAACTAGAGAGACCTTTTCCTAATTATTTCATCCCCGATTCCTAAGATTTAATTAATATCCTGATGTTAAATGGTGAGATTTCAAGTTGTGCCTGAATTCATAATCAGATGATCATCACACATATGTAACAATTCCATGAGGACTAATCAGCCCTGTAATAATTGGGGATTTGCATCTTAGAAACCAAAACACTTTGCTCCACTTTTGGAATCCCTAAATCCAATCACATGAATACCAGAAGAAGAATCATTAGTGATTTGGAAATACACTTTTTTTTCTTTTTTTTTTTTTGGCTGAGGCAATTGGAGTTTAATGACTTGCCCAGAGTCACACAGCCAGGAAGTGTGAAGTGTTTAAGGTCAAATTTGACCTCAGGTCCTCTTGACTTTAGGGCTGGTGCTCTAACACTGTGCTACCTAGCTGCCCCAGAGATCCACTTCTTAAAATCATATTTGCTTGGTCTCAGCTAACCAAAAAGTGAAGATACACTAACAAAATAGAACAAGAAAAGTTCTAGTTTCTTTAAAATTGACTGTTGAATAGCAAAAAATCCAATTAATTTATGGTATCATCACAACCTCCAAAGTGCAATATCCTATTTCTATCTCAGGGTTCCAGGGAAATAGGCTCATGATCCCCAGTAAGTTTCCAAATTAGCCATCCTCAGACTTCACTTAATTTGCCTATTTTGCTATTCCTTCTTTTCCTCATTCTACACATTTACAGATTCCCCTATCTTTTTACAGCTGAGCCATTTTTGTTTCTGACTCTTTTCGTCCATGAAATGTTTTCATCAAAGAAAAATTATACAGTGTAAATATTTATTCCAAAAAATTATTTGCAGTATTACCTCCCTGGAGTGCTTGGCCACTCATGAAAGCCAGGAATGTATTCGTTCTTGGGGAGTCCAGGAAATGGGATCCTTTGCTCAATATATTTCTAGCTTTTATGAGACAGGTTTAGTGGAAAGGGTGTCAACATTTTACCTGAAAAATAAACTGAAAAAAGCAATATGTACAGGATGCCAACTGAATAGTCAAAGACACAGAAAGGGGTTCAGTGGGTTGTCCAAATCAAAATCATGTTGAAGTTTCATGAACTTCGACTTGAGATAGTGAAGACACAGATAATTTAAATAAGATTCCCACCATCCACCAAATCAGATTCAGAGCCTGTCATTAATGCTAAATCAGTTCTACTATTTTACTCTCATGTCTGTTTTCAGACTCTTGTAGGCTCAGAATTGTCAGTCAGTCGACAAGTTATGTATTTGTTGCTATGGGCAACGTGTCAGGAACTGTGCTAAGTATAAAAGTATGGGTATAAATAAATATGTCATATCAAAAAATAAAAGTATAAATAAAAATATAAATATTTTTAAAAGATAGTTCCCACCCTCAAGGAGCTTACATTTTAATGAAGAAAGACAACATTCTACAGGAAGTTGAAAAGGGAGAAGACATGGTAGAAAAATCGGAGAAGTCTCATGGTGATTTCGCCAAGGCTAATTTTGCCAATCAGATATAACACCTACTAGGAGGTTGTTAACTTCAAACCATGGAGACTGACACTAAGACCTAGGCCCTGGACTCATTCTTCTAGCTGGAGACCAGCTGAAATCACTTCTTTCCACATATTATCTTAATTGTTGATCATTCCCCACACTCCATAAAAGAGGTCCAATTCAAAGAGACACTCTAAAACCTCTACAAATCATCACAAATACCTTGGGGACAATTTCCAATCATCCCTATTGCCAATATCAGAAGAATACTGATATTCCCTTATATAATGGCCACTTCAGTAAATAAATAGTGAATAAGCCTTTATTTATTGAGCAGCTAAGTGCTAAACCTGGAGTCACCACAGGTCCTTACAAGCTATATGACCTTGAGCAAGTCATTTAACACTGTTTGCCTCAGTATTCTCATCTATCAAAAGAGCTAGGGAGGGAAATGGCAAACTATTCCAGTATCTTTGCCAAGAAAGCCTTAAATGAGGTCACAAAAAGTCAGACATGACTGAACACAACAATTGATTGCCTGCCTACTATGTGCCAGGCACTATGCTAAGTACTAGAGAAGAAGGAGTAGGAGGAAGACAAGAAGGAGAAGAAGAATAGGAAAAATAAGAAACAGAGGAAGAAAAGATAGACTCTGCCTTCAAAGAGCTCACAATCTAATGGACAAGACATCAAGCAAATAAATATGTTCAAATTAGCTATAGACAGAATAGACGGAAAATAAATAACAGAGGAAAGGCATTAGAATTCAGAGAGGTTCTGAAAGACTTTCTGTAAAAGTTGGGCTTTTATTTGGGACTTAAAGGGAGCCAGGGAAGCCAGTAGGTAGAGTTGAGAAGGGAGATTGTTCCAGGCATGGCGGACAGCCAGAGAAAATGCCTGGAGGCTCTGTCCTCCACATATTCAAACTCCATCACAAGATACTACAGTATACAACCTCCAGGGGCCAGCTTCCAATTACAACTCCTCCACCAATTCCCAGCCTCAGGAAAACAGTCAGAAGCTCTCTTATTGAGGGCAAAGGAATGTTTTTCACTACTAAGGGCAGTTTTGGACCCTCTTTGCCGTAGCAACTGCTATTTTCTCAAAGTTCATCAAATTTTAAAGATAATCATCCTAAAAATTGGAACTGTCCAAAAAAGGGCTGAGCTACCATGTTTATTAATGGATTCCCATTACCAGAGGCCTTCGTGAAGATGCTGGGTCACCACTTCTCAGGAATGTCAAAGGAGGGATTCCTGCTAAGGAAGAGTCTGGACTACATGTCTCCTAGTTTGAACTCTCTAGTCTGTGACTCTGTGATTTTGTGATTTATCTTTAAGCTATGTTATGGTCTGTTTGGAGAGCTCTCCAGAAGAATAGAAATTATTTGGGAAGGACGAAAAGGTAAAAGGCCGGGACCAAGCAGGAAACAGTCCATTCTTGGATCAGTGGTAGCTTTGGCTCATAGGCCTGAGTTGGACAAACAATCTGCTCTGCACTACTAAGTCACATTGGTTGATTTTGACCTGGCACAGGGCCTGCCCGAACAGATCAGCATTTCTACTGTGACTTTGCCCTCATAAGGAGTGAGAGCAAAGCAACCAGCAGAGAATGGGGAAGTCACAGTCTGACAACCTCAAAGAATGTGTTGTGTTGATTCTCACTAAAAAGACATCACCGGTACCCCTGAGCTTGCCAACCCGGGGGCAATTGGGGATCAGCCACTGAACATGATCTCGTTCCATAAAGTTGATGCAAAAAAGCCCAGTGGGAGGAAAACATGTAGGCTGGAAAGGAGGGCCTACAAGGCCCAATTTTAACTCTTCCATGGAGTTTTCTCTGATTTTTTTTTCTTTTAAAAATAAACTGTTAACATGGGAGAAACATTCAGAAGAAAAGAATGTATGTGTACACAAACACACATACACACACACACACACACACACACACACACACATATAATGAGTTTACAGCTGGAAAGAACCAGAGGTCATCCAGTCCAACCCTCTCAGGTTAAAGATGAGGATACTGAGCCTAGGGACAATGACAGGCCCATAATTACACAGCTGTCAGGTAGAATTTGAACCTGGGTCTTTGGATTCTAGATGATGTCATTTTTATCTTGCCACATTGACCTAGAGCTAAATGTTGACATCCTCACAGTCCTTGGCTTTGAATTACTTTAGATTTTTCTATATAACTTGATTTACAGATTTAGTCAAAATCATGTTTGTCATCCAGTAGCTATTTTAAGATATCTTTTTTTTTAATCCATAAAGATTCTTTAGACTGAACATAAATCAGTATTTTAATTTGTTGGGTCAAAACCCAACAATACTCTTTAAATACAAAAACAGATGAAAAAGTTGGGAGAGGAGAATAGAAATCATGTCCAGATTTTGGGTTATATTAGTTTAGGGAATTCCCATTGTGGGACCTTTCTTTACCCATATATATGAACAATTTCTCCAAAACCTGTAGTCTCAGATATATCCTTTGGGTACTGAGAGGTTGAGAGATCAACCTTTGATCACACAGAACAGCATGTGACACCATTTTTCCAATCATCCAAAATTCATAGCTTTGGGATTATCCTCAAGTCCTCACTTTCCTGAGAGAGACAGAGACAAAGACAAGAAAGACAGAGAGACAGAGACAGCAAGAGACAGACAGAGAGACAAAGAGAGAGAGAGAATGGAGAGACAGACATTAGACAGAAAGAGACAGAGAGGAAGAGTGAAGGAGAGAGACAGAGAGAGGGGGAGACAGAGAAGAGAGAGACAGAGAGAAACAGAGACAGGGGAGGAGAAAAAGAGAAAGAGAGAGAGAGAGAGAAGGCGGGAGAGGGAGGGAGGGAAGAAGGGAAGGAGAGAGGGAGGGAGAGAGAGCAGGCAGAGAGAAAGAAAAAGGGAGGAAGAGAGTCAAACAGAGGAAAAGAGAGAAAAGGGGAGGAAGAGGGAAAGAGAGAGGGGGAGAGAGAAAGAAGGAGAAAGAGAGAATGGAGAGACAGCAATAGACAGATAGACAGAAAATGACAGAGAGGAAGAGGGAGGGAGAGACAGAGACAGAGACAGAGAGACAGAAAGAAACAGAAAGAGAAAGAGAGAGAGAAGAAGGGAGGGGGAGAGGGAGAGGAAGAAGGAAAGGAAGAGGGAGAGAGAAAGGGAAAAAAGGGGGAAAGAAAGGGAGAGGGAGGTGAAAAGGGAGAGGGGAAGAGAGAGAGGGAGAGTGAGAGGGAGAAGGAGAGACTTTATAAGTGACCAGTCTCTGGCAATTCCTTTGCTCTATATGTTAAAAATTATTTTTTCAGTTCTTTCAATAGTAAAGAAAAATTTGAGTAATTAAATTCCTTCCCCAAAGCTTTTTTTTTTTTACATAAAGGGACTCATTTATTTTTAAGTGATTAAAGAGAAATATACAACATCACAGACTAAGCCCCGGTCTAACAGCCTGAGCCCAAGATCATAAACCCCAGAGTTATGAGCTCTCACCTTGGCTCAGACTTTCGACTCCTTCTGTGGTCTTGGCCAAGTTTCTCCAGGCCTCAGTTTCCATGTCTCTACACTGAAGATTCAAAACCCCTCAGGGCTTTGTAATTCAGTTCCATTCATTTTCTTAGATGTTTATTGAGTGGCTAACATGTGCAAGGCTAGGAATACCAGGATGAAAATACAACAGGCACTGCTTTCAGCATTAAAATGCTATATTAATGTCCATTATCATTATCATTATTTTCCTGGAGGATAGAAAAAGTATACAAATTAAATAGAAAACAAGATAAGGATAATCACGGGGGTTTATACAGATAATCCTTGAGCCACGGAAAGTATTCAACTTTGTCCCATGACCTCTCCTGACCAACATCTAAGGAAACAATGGTCAGGATTTATTACTCAGTCAATTCATAGAATCTCTGAATTTTTGAGCTAATTGGAACCTTTGAAGTCCAAAGTGTACAATCTCCTGATTTCTTAAAGAAGTGTAGACTCACAAAGAGGAGAGGATTTGCCAAAGTTCTCATGGTTCATTAGTAAGAGAAGTATATCTTGAGCATAAGTCTCCTGACTCCATCTTTGTTTCCACTCTACCACAACAATCAAGCTCTATCATTGGAGTTGGAGCCAAAAGGGACCCTAGAGATCGCATAGCCCCAGTCTCAACATAATTTATAAGAAAAAGCGGGCCCTAAAGATGGAAAGGCATTTGCCTACGTTTACATAAGTGACATTAAGACCAGAGTTAATACTTTAACCATCCAAGAAGGAGATCTGTCTAAAATGTACTGTCCTCTTCTCTGCCTTCTTAAATAGAGGACACTAAAGATAAGGAATAAAATTATTATCATTATTATTATTACTAGAATTTGTATAACATTACAAGATCACTTCAATAAATATTGTTTTTATCCCAACAAAACTAGAAAATAGGTGCTATTATTATCCCTACTTTACTGATGAGGAAACTGAGGCAGATTTTCCCAGCATCATACAGTTGAATGACTAAGGCCAAATGTGAACATAAATGTTCCTGATTTCAAGTCCACTACTTCATCCACTATGCCACCTAACTGCCTCTAAATATATAGTATTTTCTTGATGTGTCAATTAGCATTGAAAATCAATTATAACAATGATCCATTGTGCCCTGTTGTCCTCAGTGATCATTAGGCTATATGGAGTTGTTAATCATAGATTCTAAATGGCAAAATGTTAGTTATTATTATTACTGTTATTATTATTATGTCAGAAAGATACTCAGAGTCCACTATTTGGTCCAACTCATACCTAACCAAGAATCCCCTCTAAAACATGCCCCAAAGTAATCATCCAGCTCTGATTGAAGACCTCCAATGGGGGAAAACTCTTTACCTCCCAAAATGGCTCAGTTCAGCTAATTGCTAGGGGAAAGTAATCAGAGAGAATAAGCATTTGTAGATTGCCAGATATTGTGCTAAATGTTATCTAAATATTATTTTATTTCATCTTCACAACAATATTAAAAGGTAGGATTAATTTATTAGTATTATGAGGTTAAGTGACTTGCCCAAAATCACATGGCTAGTCAATGTCTAAGGCTTAATTTAAATTCAAGTCTTCCTGACTATTCCTTGTACTATCCATTATGTCACTGTTAATTAAGCCTATATTTTACTGTTTTCAATTTCCACCTGCAGCTCTTAGTTTTGTTTCAAGCAAGGGAGAACAAAATCTAATTCCTCTTTCTTAGGACAGTCCATGCTGACTTGGAAGAACTCCGAATCATCTCTTCTTTAAACTAAGCATCCCCTTTTCGTTCCTCTGGTCTGTTTTTGGCATAAATCTATGACCCTTCCTGGCTGCCTTCCTTTGGATTCTGTCCAGCTTATCATTGTCCTTTCTAAAATTTAGTGCCCAGAACTGAATGTGATGTTTCATAGTCTTACCAGGAAGAAGTGTGGCAAGGGCTATCACCTGCCTCTTTCTGGTTGGATACTACACATCTCTTGACTTAACACACCCTAATATTGCATTAGTTTTTGTTTGATTTTAGGTTTTTTTAGTTATCATATAACATTATTGACTTATGCTGAGTTTGCTATAATCCATCAAGACTTGTGTAATCTTTTTAAAGGAACAAATTTCTACTCATATTTCATATTAACACTCATATTATATTTATAAAATAACTTTTGTTTGCAAAGTTTATTTTTTGGACCCAAGTATAAGATTTCATAGGTTTATAATTATTACATTTCAACTTTTTTGATTCTGTAGGTCACTGATCCAAGATACTAGAGTCAGAGATAAAAGGAAATCAGGCTTCTACACATATAACATATACACACAAGAAAAATGACTAGAAACAAAAAGAAAATTAAAACAAAATAAAATAAAAAATAAGAGCACTGATCCAACCATAAAATACTACCAAGCAATCAATCATGCTAAGTACCAAAAACATGGGAGAAGGCAAAAGAAGCCCTGTAAACTGTGCCAAAAAATGTCTTAAGATGCATAACACCACAATCAAAGAAATCAATCAAGCAAAATTGGAAGTGTTAAGAAAATCTCAATATTAAATTTTAAAAGAGTTTAAAGAAAAAGTTTTGAGTCACATTTAGAAACCAAGTGAAAATGAAAACTTCATACCACCATCCACACCACCCCAAAAATAATGTGAAGAATATAATTACAAAAAAAAAAACCTCAGCAAATACACAGAAATAACCTACAGCAGATTCATTAACAACAAAAAGTGACATCTGCTCAGTGTAGAACTGCTGGCTGTAGACCATCTCAAAAATCATTAAATTTTCCAGACAATTGGGAAAATGACCAACTGGAAGATAGATCACAACATAGTCATCTGAGGATTGTTGACATCCCAGAGAAGTTAGAAAAACAAATGAATTTTAACATTATATTTAAGGAAATTTTCAAAGAAAACCAGAACTAGCAAAAATAAACAATGAAATAAAAACCAAAAGAATCTATAGCATGCCAACATAGAAAAACTCAAGATCTGACGTGCTTGCAGACATCATAGTTAAACCCTAAAGCTATAACAATAAGGAAAAAAACCTACAAACTACCAGAAGTGCAGAAATAACTTCCAAAGTACAATAGTTATTGCAGAAATTGTGGTGCATGCTTAAGTAAAGTGAATGCACCATGAAGTTAGAATTACTATCTAAGTAGGTGACACAGTGGACAGAGGCTGAGCCTAGAATCAGGAAGACTTGAGTTCAAATCCAGCCTCAGAACTTAGTAGCTGTGCGATTTAAGCTCTGTTTGCCTCAGTTTCTTCCATGGTACAATGGGAATATAATAGAATTTACATGCAGGATTGTTGTGAAGATCAAATAAGATATTTGTAAAGTACTTGGCATATGGTAGATGCTTATAAATACATCAGGGAAGTAATCTAACAACCAAAGATATATGGTTGATATATCTTTGAAAAGATAAACATTTGAAACAATCAAGATAAAAGAGTCACTAACAAATTTTGAGAACCTTCATAGCTAAATTTAGCTAAATTTTTGAGCACTTATTTCTCCACCTCTCAGTAGCTAAATAACTAAAGGTTTACAAAGGTGTTTCAGGGAAATATAAAAAAATTAAAGGAAAAATTAGTATGGTGCTAACAAAAGGAAGGTCATTTCTTTAAAAAAGATGAAATGCTCAAGTATGACAGTATTCTATTTAGACCAATTCTGTTCATTTGGAATGAATGGTAGAAATAAGGGGGGGAAAGCATATTTTATTTCCAGTAGAATGACTAGAAAATATAAGCCTGACAACTGCAATGATTAATTATGACGTACTTTGTTCAGAGAGATTCTGTTCATTTTGATTAAAAGAAATAAGAAGAAAGCATGTTTTATTTCCAATAGAATGACTATAGAAAATATAAACCTAATAATTGTAAGACTAAATTAAAGTGGGTTAAATCCCCAAGAAAATAAAGAAGAAAAAGAAATATGGAATCTAACAAATTGTTCTTTATAGGAATCACATTTAATTCAGAAAGATCTAAGTAGATCCAAAATATAAGAATGGTCTAAAAGATACCCTGCTACTGCCAAATCACCAAAATCAAGAGTTTCAGTAAAAAGAGAAGAAACAATGAAGAACAATACATTGTGCTAAAATAAGCTACCAAAATGAAATCAAGACTACTCTAGCAAAATGTATAAAGGAAAACCTTACAGCCTTACAAGAAGAAATCATTTTTAAGCCCACAAAAATAACAAATCAAATCACCTTATTTTCAAGATATGATAAATCCAACAAAAATACAAATTGAAAAATTATGAAGATAAATGGACATGTAAACAAACTAGAACATATATATGCATAGATATAAACATAGACATAGACATATGCAGAGAAAGAGAGAATTGAATGAAAACAAAACAAAACAAGCTCTTTGTTTGCATTCATAGACCTCACAGAAAAACTGACCATATTCTAGGTCAGGGCTTCTTAAATTTTTCTACTCATGATCCCTTTTTGCCCAAGAATTTTTTATATGCCCAGTATATATGTATAAAGAATAATTATACATTTATAAGTATACAGTATATATGTATATATAATAAGTATACAGATATTATGTATACATTCTTCCCATGTTTCCCTTTAGGCTGCTAGGTGGCGCCATAGTGCACAGAATGTTGGCCTGGAGTCAGGAAGACTCATCTTTATGAGTTCAAATCCTGACTCACACATTACTAACTGTGATCCTGGGCAAATCACTTACTTCTATTTGCCTCAATTTCCTCATCTGAAAGAAATGGCCAACCACTCCAGTATTTTTGCCAAGAAAATCCCAAATGGGGACACAGCTGAAAAACAACAAATGTCTTCCTTACAACTTGTCCTTAAATATTAGTAATTGCACACCTTATATTTCTGGGAAATTTCCTATTGGGATCTCAAAATACTTTATTTGTGGCCTCTGTGATCCTGGATAGGTCACTTATCTTTATAAGCCCAAATTTCTTCATCTATAAAATGAGATCCTTAATAAATGTTTATTAAATTGAACCCTCTGCTTTTTTCCAAGTTCAAGTGAGGTGCTACTTTCTCTATGAAGCTTTCCTTGACCCCTCTCAATTGCTAGCCTTTTATCCCTCCCAAATCACTGAGCTTCTCTTTGCATGTCCTCCAGTAGAAAGGAAACTGTTTAGAGGTTTTTGTCTTAGTTCCCAGAACTTTGCTTATAGTGTATATATGCTTAATAAATTTGAATTGAATTAAGTTGAATTAAATTAGTGATAGAACTAGAAATATTTCAAGAACAAGTTCCTTTTTTTTTCCCTGAGGCAATTGGGGTAAGTGACTTGCCCAGGGTCACACAGCTAGGAAGTGTTAAGTGTCTGAGATCACATTTGAACTCAGGTCCTCCTGACTTCAGGGCTGGTGCTTTATCCACTGTACCACCTAGCTGCCCCCATAAGTTCCACATTTTACAGATGAGAAAATTAAGAGCCAGAAAGGTGGGATCATATGCTCACAATCACATCTAATCATTCTCAGTACCATTAATCAAACTTGCCTTCTAGTTCAGTGTCCTTTCCATTGTAATAGGGGAGAGGGAGGGGGAATGTCCATATAAGCAATTAAACACACTAAAAGTAAATATTCGTGTTTATAAAGGGGAAAAATGGAAATTTTGATATTGGCAATTGGTTCTGATCAGAGAACATGACCAGTGATTTTTCCCCCCTCTATATAGGCAAGATCTTCTTGTCTAAATCATCTGTCTCAATTCTCTGCTTCCCTGTTGAGCAGTGACAAGACCTCAAGGATTAAATGCATTACATTTAGTGACAGGTAAATTGCCACAAAGATGTCTCACTAGAAAAAGAAAACAGAGCATTTCAGTATGTGTTATTTGGGAAGGGGGAGGGAAGAGTAGACCAGATTAAATCCTGAAAACTGAGAGGTGGAGAAATGTGCTCAAAAATCCAGTCCAAGTGACAGATTGGGGGAATGGAAGAAATAAGATTTTAAGAACTATAGAGTAAGAAAATCTGAAGGAAAAAGAGAGGACAAATGAGAGAGGGGAAGGGGCTAAAATGTGTAAGGGAGTGCCCTGTGATTTGAAAGTAAGTTCATTTGTTTTGTTTTTTGCAGATGGGGAGGTCAAGAGGAAGAGGTGGGGGCAGAAGAAAAAAGAGGGCGAAAAATGGAAACGTTTGGAAGTAATTATTCCAACATCTTGCACCTTTTGACACAGTTGACGGGAATTTGAAATGCCAGATTTCTTTGCATCTCCTAGCTGCGGATTTCTTTGGATTCTGGATCTGTCTAAAGAAGCACTGAGCTTTCACAGAGCTGGGAAAACACATTGCAGCCCAAGTCTAAAGAGAGGAACTAGGGTTCAGCTGCTTGGTGGCCACGGGTCACTGGCCTCCCAGTCAGAGTATGAGCAGCAAAAGACACAGGATGTCCCAAACTCTGGAAAGAGTGAGTTGGGACCAAATGGAACCACCACACAATGGTGTCCAGCTGGTAAAGGAAGAGAGTCAAGAGATGCCCTTGAACTGTGTCTTTGAGCATCTGAACTGCTTCTTCAGGTGACACTAATAAGCCAAAATAGCTGCCTGAAAAGTCTCTCATAGAATAATCTGATTTAAAACTAGAAGCAAATTCAGAGGCTATTGTTTGATCATGGCAAAGATAATGGTTTGCTATTTGTTTTTCTAGCTTATTTTACAAGTAAGGAAACTGAAACAAACAGGATAAAGTGACTTACCCAGAGTCATACAGTTAATAAGAGCTTGAGGCTGAATTTGAATTCAGATCTTCCTGACTCCAGGCGTACCACACTACCCACCATGTCAGAGCTTTTCAAATATTTTCCATTCATAATCCCTTTTCACCCAAGAAATTTTTACATGATTCTGGGTATATAGATTTATAAACTAGGTATACAAATCAAAAATGTACTACTAATAAATCATAATTTCACGACCCCTACCTTGAGTTACAAGACCCTCTAGGGAGTCACAAACCACAATTTAAGAAGCTGGACACTATATCACCTAACTACACTACATAAAATATCAGACTTTTCCTTTTTAAAAAACAGATTTTTATTGATATCTTTTTATAATTCACCTACATTCCCTTCCTGTATCCCTCCTGCTTGCTTTCAACAAAGATTTTTTTTTAAAGAAAATTAGGGAAAATTCTGCAAAACCCATCAATACATGGGGAAAAATCTGAATGTCAGATTTTTTAGATGTATCAGTTGATTTTGTGGTCTTTTTTTTTTTTGTTACTCGTTGTTACAGGAAATGGCTCTCTGGGAGGAAGAGGAAGAAGGGATCCTTTGGGACATATCGGTGATGCGCAAACAAAAAAAAAATCCATCTTTGTTTAAGGGGAACAAAAAAGTTAAAGGATCTGCCTTGGCAAAGATAGATGAGTGTAGTGTCTGTTTAGTTACTCAGTTCCCAAGCTCTCCTGGGAAAAATATCCTTGGAAAGATTAGAATATAGAGAGCTGACTCCTGGGAGTACAATGCAAGGTGGGAACTTATGTCACCCCTGTGTTAACTGAAAGTTCCTGGCCCTTCATGTAGGTGGTCCTGGCCAGGTTTGCTAACAAAATTCGGGTGAGGTGAGGGACAAGAAGAGTGGTTTTCCCTTTATAGGGAGGGATTATGTCCTGAAAGCCCTTTTTTATCCTCAAATTAAGAAAGAAAAAGAAAAGTCTGCAAACTCCCCAGATTGTATTTAATTTTTCTTTTTAAAAAGCAGCACATGCCGAGCTGTGAGCTGAATGTTCATTCATGTTCCTTATTTTTGAAAAATGTCAGCCTTCCAAAAAAATAATATGAAACAAGTGACATGTGCTTGACAGTCTAATTCAAGGGAGGAATTTTTTTCCTGCTATTGAATGTTCTTACATCTCCATACAGTATTATGAATTTGGGGAAAAGTTTATGACTGACATTTGGAAATTGTTTACAGTACGGTATAACTTGCCAAGGTATTTGCAGCCTGACATTACAGGCAGGCATCCAGGCTGTTGGAAGTTGTTGTCATTGTGTTCAAAAAATCAATAATCAAAGGAAAAATAAGGGGGGAAAAAAGCTTCCCAAGTGTGATAATAATGGAGCCTTATCTTTTTGTTTGTTTCTCAAAATGTAAAGTAAACAATGTCCCAGTGGAATGAGCAGATTCAACCCTGAAATGAGGTTAATAACCTCAATACGCAGCCAAGAAATGAGCGCATTTGTTCCCATGGATGAATCACTTGTTCTTAGTAAGGTTAAGGCTTAGATGATGAAAATCCCTTTTTTCTGAATAGTTTTACTCTAGATCAGAGCTATAACCAGAAATTCTGGTGCCTGGGGCAAATTCATAAAAGAGGAAAGGTCTGCCCTGTATTACTGTCATTTATGATAAAAACAGTAAAAAGGTAAGATTTATATAGTCCACTAAGGTTTATAAAAGCTCTTTATACTCTCCAACCTCTACACTGCCTTTCTTTATAACTTCATCAGCTCCCATAGTGTTAATTATTATCTCTCTGCAGGTGAATCAAAGGTTTATTTATCCAGTCCAATCTCTCCCCTGACCTTCAATCACCCAATTTATTAAGTACCTACTATGCACCACAAGCTATGCTAAACTTTAGTCACATATCACCAATTGTCTTTTGGATATTTCAGACTAGATGCCCCAAAGCCATCTTTAGCTTAATATATTTAAAAATGAACTAATTTGGGGTGGGGGAAGACAAATGAGGCTAAGTGACTTGCCCAGTGTCTGAAACTGAATTTGAATTCAGGTCCTCCTGATTCCAGGTTTGGCATTCTATCCACTGAGCCACCTAGCTTAGATGTAGATATATATACATATACATATTTGCATATATATATCCACATACATGTTTTGTATATGTGTGTGTGTGTGTGTGTGATTTTCTCCCCCGTTAGAAGGAAAACGTCTTGATAGTAAGGATTTTTTTTCTTTGTAACTTATATCTCCAGTAGCTGTGTGACCCTGGGCAAGTCATGTAACCTCAATTGCCTCAACAACAACAACAAAAGTCTTTCCTGATTGATTGATTTGCATATATCTTTACATCTCTTAATCTTCAAAACAACCCAATGAGAGGACCTTAGAGATCATTCTAACACAACTACCTCATTTTATAGATGAGAAAAGTGGGACCCAGAGAGTAGGATGCCTTGCCTAGGATTATTAGTCTTGATTTTAGATCAGAAAGACTGGAAGATTCTCTGAATTCGTGTGCTGCCTGAATCTGTGAGTTAGATCATATGTAATGGATAGCATTAGGAATAGAATCACTGAAGATCCAGGATTTGAAATCAAAATAAGCAAAGCCTGGTAAGCTAGTAGGGTTGTGTTTATCTAGCCAGCACGCCATTGCCTGAGCTGCCTGTTTGTTCTTCATGCTTAAAAAGGGCCAGAATGACATCCCTACATGAGACCAATGGAAGCATTATGAATAATTCTAGGTAATGAGAAAATGTCCTAAATGAAAATTCCATAAACTAATGAGAGTGATTGTGATTATGATGACAATGACCACATCTAGCTTTATGTCAGTTCTTTATGGTCAGCAAAGCACTTTGCAATAGTTGTATTATCAGGTATTAAGTATCCATTATGTGCATAGCCAGCCCTACAGTCTAAAATCAGACCCTGCTTCCATTTCTTCTCCTTCTATTTAACTGAAAGTGATGGTACCAGTTGCCAAGATCTTAGTTGGATACATAGATAGAAAGATAGATAGATAGATAGATAGATAGATAGATAGATAGATAGATAGATGGAGAAAGGACAAAAATCAAAGCAGCCCCTGTTCTCAAGAAGACCATGATCTATAATTAGAGATGCAATGCGTTCATTAATACATATGCTACAAGGAAGAGAATGATAGAGGCAAAGGAGACATACAGAAAAATGTTGGTGAATGAAATATAGAGGAAGAAAGAATACTAAGATTAAGAAATTAAAAGTGTAGCATGAGCCCTGGAGTCAGGAGGACCTGAATTTAAATCCAGTTTCAGACACTTGACATTAACTAGCTATGTGATCCTGGGAAGTCACTTAACCCTGACTGCCAAGAAGGAAGGAAGGAAGGAAGGAAGGAAGGAAGGAAGGAAGGAAGGAAGGAAGGAAGGAAGGAAGGAAGGAAGGAAGGAGGAAGAAAGGAAAGAATCAAGGAAGGAGATAGGGAGAAAGAAAAGGAAGGCATGCATTACTACGTTACTGGAAAACCAGAAGCAACCAAATGATTCTTCCCTTTATTTGCTGTCGACCTGGATGAAGGAGAAATGGCAGAAAATGAAAAAGATACTTCATCCCCCATACTATCTGAGGAACTGGCTATCTGCTGGTTAGAGAACCAAATTGAATAACAGATAGTGTAAAAGATAAAGACATTCTTCCTAGAGGTCCAAAATGAAAGATGGAGATGGGACACAGAAAAAGAAGAGAAGAAGAGAGGAGGGAAGAGACAGAAAGAAACAGAGATACAGAGTCAGAAAGGAGAGAAAGAGAGACTAGTATTGTATCTGACAGTTAACAGCAGCTATGGAACTTCCAAAACAAATTAATCACAAAATTAAGGGTTAGGAAGAAATCCCCCCTCGGGACACAAATCTTGTTTGAAGTGGGATTTCTTTTTGTTTGTTTTTATGACTGTTTCTTCATCTGTAAAATGAGGGGGATTGGCCTAGATAGTATCTAAGGTCCCTGCTAGCTCTGACATTCTCTGTTCTGAGGCTCCTTCAAGGTCTGACATTCTATATTCTGAAAAGTCTTTCAGCTCTGACAAACGAGATTCACTGATATTCTCTCTTGCATGGATAGTAAAACAATCTTGGAGGAGCCACATGGGGGTGGTAAGCATGATTAGAAATCAAAATATGAAACTATGGTTGTGAGAAGATCAGACTCTAAGGTCATTGTTTATTTAGTTGGTCGATAAGCATTTATTAAGCACTTACTGTGCTAAACACTGAAGATACCAAAAAAAGCAAATTCAATCCTTCAAAACACTAGCATCCTTGGAAAGTGGAGAAAAACATGCAAATTACTATACACATGGAAGAGATATACAAAGTTAGATGGAAGGCAATCAGAGAAATGAAGGTTTCAGTACCTGAGGGGAGTAAAGAAGGCCTCTTGCAGAAGTTATGATCTGGGGTCAGTCTTAAAGGAAGCCAAAAAAGCTAAGAGGTAGGTGAGGGGATAGTATGGGGGAAACAGCCAATGTAAAGGCAAGAAAGTGGAAAACAGAGCATCCTGTTCAAGGAACTCCAAGAGACTGGGCTAGCTAGATCATAGAGTGCATGAAGGGTAATAAAGTGGGGAAGATTGGAAAGATAGGAAGGAGCCAAGTTAGGAAGAGCTTAAATGTCAGACTAGGGGAATTCATGATCTTTCTATATAAACATAGTAAAGTATATGTGTAATTAATTTGATCATAGAGGCTTGCCAAATTCTACTATCAACAAACATATTGAATTGAATTATCATCCAAATTATCAAGATTCCATTTTTTATAACTTCAAATCATCAATTCAACTTTCTGGATTTATGGAATGCACCATGATGGGATCTAGAGAGATAAGGATGAAACAAAACAGTCTCTGCCCTCAAGGAGCTTACATTCTAGTAGGGACAGAAAGTAATTACATAAATAACAATTATATATCATGCCAAGTGGATTGCTGGCAAGTCTTGAGAAGTAAAGCAACAATTGGAGGATAAAAATCAGGGATGGAAGCCAATTTCTTATATTACAGGAAACTGAGGCCCAGATTGGGGGAAATGATATGCCCAAGTCAGAAAAATAATAAAAGCCCAGGTCCTCCAACTCCAAATCCAGCCTGGTCTCCCATTATTCCATGCTTCCTCTCTCTGTTGTCTTCATAATTGATATGTCCCTCTTTGGAATCTGATAAGCAAATACATGGGCAACTACATCTGTGCCATAGTGCATGGAGCACCAGACCTAGAGTTAGAACTGAGTTCAAACAGGACCTCACACACTAACTAACTGTGTGGCTCTGGGAAAATCACCCTGTTTGCCTGAGTTTCCTCATCTATAAAATGAGCTAGTGAAGGAAAAGGCAGACTTCTCCAATATTTTAGCCAAAAAAAAAATGGGGACACAGTTCAACAAGCAAATATGTCCTTAAAAAATAAAAACAGCATTTGTTTCTATTATCTTTAGTTAAATAAAATACACCCTTTTCGGAGATATCATACTGAGAGGATTGATTTTAAAGTCAGAGGTCTCAAGTTCAAATTCCCGTTCTTTCACCTACAACCATATTGTTTCTATTTCCTAATCTGTAATATCAGATTGAACAAATTTGCTAATGCTTCTCCCAGCTCTAAGGAGATGATGGGGACCAAGGTACCTACATTTATGAACAAAATAGTTGGTGAAATTAGGAGAGAAATAAAACATTCCCAGGACTTTTCTTAAAATAATGATCCAGGAGAGGTGGTCAGCAATCAAGAGAATGGATCCAAAAGCAAAGTTTCTCCAGAGCAAAAAGTAGGGTATGGCAAAGACTTTGCCAGAGCAGTCAAATATTAAAACTCTCTTGGATTATGTTTGTTTCAAGATAGTTGCAGCACAAATGAAAAGAACTAGAACAATAATGTCTTCTTTATACAGACAGTCTTTAACAAAGACTGCTACAATAATCCAACGACAAAATTGTTGTTGATCAGGAGTTCCTAGATGATATCATCTATCATCTGGCATAATCACATCCGAAATAACCTGGTACTCCTCAGTGGATAAATGGTCCAAGAATATGAATAGACAGTTTTCAGAGGGAGCAATTCAAAACATCAGTAACCACATAAAAATGCCCTAGATTGCTAATAATTAAAGAAATGTACATTAAAATAGGTTTGAGGTTGAAAAAGTTGACTAAAAATTGACATTCAGGAGAGGCTAGGGGAAAACAGGTGTATTGATGCATTCTTGGTAGAATTGTCAACTAATCTAGCCATTATGGAAAGCAATTTAGGACTATGTCCAAAAAGCTACAAAAGCTATAAAAATTGTATACCCTTTGATCCAGTAATAGTATTACTAGGTCTACACCCCAAAGAGATATACAAAATATATATCTAATAAACATATATTTTGTGGAATTCATTCTGCATTCAAGGAGCTTCCAATCTAATGGGAGAAGATAACACATAAAAGGAAGCTGGGGAATGAAGGGGAATGGGAGGAGGGGTAGCCAGAGAATACCCAGTATGATGATTATAAGGGTGAAGCAGAGCAGCTGCTGACAAATGTCTTTATCCTGCTCATCCTATGACATATTCTGGATAATTATTCAAGTTCCTATTTCATTTTCCATGTGTAGAAGTAGGATTTTGGAGCTATAAAGATCCTTGGAGATCATAAACTCTAACCTTCTCAAACTGAAGGAAAGAAATTCATTCAAAGTCATGCTTCTCATATTTATGGCCAAATTGGGTCTTGAGCTCAGGTGTCCTGATTCCCAGACCCATAGCCAACTGGTTTCTTAAATGATCTCTCTTGAACCCATTCAGTCGCCGTGTTTCAACATGAAGATAGAGCGCTCTGGACGGTCACCAGCTGGAGCTCATTCAATAGCTGTGCTCTAGGATTTCTTTGAGTAACTCCCTCCCCATCCCTTTCATCCTGAGCCTGCTGCTCCTCAACATTTCTCCAGGTGCCCGATCTCTATCTCTGAAATCTCTAAAATAAATCCCGTGTGTCTTTCACAATGCTGATGAATTCTGCCAACTGCTCCATGCCTCCTTGAATGTAGTAAGGTGTTAAAAATAACTGACATTTAAAGTTAGCCAAGGGCTTCACATATATTCATCTCATGTGACTGTCCCAAAGACCCACATTTCAAAGATGTAGAAACTAAAGCCCAGAAGGGTCTACTGCTAGTCAATGTCAGAGGAGATATTGGAGCCCAATTTTTCCAGAATCCAACCCTAATATTCTTCAGGAGAGGAAATGCACATGCAAAATGTAAAAGGGCAAAAGAAGCAAAGACAAGATTGGGGACCGGTTTCATCCACTGTATTCAAGTCAAGGTGTTGCTTCCCAAACTCAGAACTACATCTCCTTATTCAATGGTCTTAAGCGGGCTTTCTCTGCTACCTAGAATGGCTAAGAATCGCTAACTGCCTCCAGGCTCAGCTCCTACATGTCCTACATTCCATGTCCTACAAAAAGCCTTTCCTAATCCCTTTAGCTCTTCATACTTTCTTCATCCTTCTCAAAGTATCAATCATATGCTTCCCTGTTAATATTTAACATTTCTTCCACAATCACCACGCCCAATAGAATGTGGGCTCTTGAGAGAAAGAACTGTGTATCTGATTTTTCATTCTGCCTTTGCATTCCCAGCACCTAGACTAGTACTTGCACTTACTACGTACTTATTAAGTGGAATCCAACCGAATCCCTTCATTTTACAAAGGAAAAAACTGAGGTCCACAAAAAGTGACTTGGCTTTCCTATGGTTACACACAGCAAATCAATAACATTATTAGAACCAGATCCTTCTTGTTCACTTATTTCAGATTCTCTGTAATCCCTGTTTAGAAATTTTCTTGGCAAAGATAATGGTGTGATTTGCCATTCCCTTTACCAGCTCACTTTTACAGATGGAGAAACTGAGACTCATCCAGGATCACACAGCTACTAAGTGTCTGAGGCCAAATTTGAACTCAGATTTTCATGACTTCAGATCTAATGCTTCATTGTCCCAACTGGTTATCTCTAAATTATTCTAAGAAAGGCCTAAATTAGAGTACTATCTATGGCATGTATGACAGTGTACCTCTTAGTGCTCCCAGGCAATTCTCAATGATTGTAAGTATTTACAACTTGTGACTTTTAATAAGTAACTTTACTTATAAATAAACTTATAAATAACTTTATAAATAACACTGTGGGCCTCAGTTTCTTAGCTGGTTAGTAAAGAAGTTGAACCAGATGTCCTTTAAGTTTTCTTCCAGCTCTAAAGCTATAATTTTATGTTATCTTCTACATTATAAAGGAATCACCAATCTGCATTAATGAAATAAATTTCTGCACCAGGAATTCCATACACTGAAAAAATCATAGATGCAGATCATCTCCTCCATGCTATCCCCTGAAGATTATATTTTACATACATACGTGATCTACATACATGCACGTTTGCCCATCACAGCAACTTTGGTGAAGATAAGTACAGCAAGTATTATTGTACCCCTTTTCCAGATGAGTAAATAGGCTCAGAGAGATTAAGGATTATAGGAATTAGAGTTGAAAAAACCTTGGAGTTTATATAATCCAATCCTTTTATTTTCCAAGGGCAGCTAGATAGATGATACTCCAAACTGAAGTCAGGAAGGCCTGAGTTCCAATCTAGCCTCAGACACTTACTTAGCTGTAAGACCCTGAGAAAATCACTTAACCTCTATTAGTCTCTGTTTCCTCATCTGTAAAATAGGGATAATAACAGCAACAACCTTCTAGAGTTGTTCAAGGATCAAATAAGATAATATTTGGAAAGCACTTAGCACAGTGCCTGACACAAAGTAAAAACTATATAAATATTGTTATTATTATTATTATTATTATAGATGAGCAAACAATTTTGCTATGCTAAGCAGTGAGAATACAAAAAAGCCAAAAACAAGGAAAGAAACACCCTGTTCTTAAGAAACATATATTCTAATGGGGAAAACAATATATAAATATTCAGGGGCATATAAAATATATACTGAGTACACGAAAGTAATCTGAAAGGGGAAGAGCCAATAAGCAGAACTTGAGGGAAAATCTATTCGAGAAATGTGCACCCCAAACTCTAAGGGAAAGTGTTTAACAGAGAAATTCTACTCTCTATGTTAAGAATGAGAATCTAACTTCAAACATGAAGAGTTAAACATCAGAGCTTCTAACTTGGGCTGGGTTAAATAGTAGAAAGCACCATACCACAACTCCATGTTAGCATCAAGTTTGATTTGTCACAGCCTCTCCCCCTTGATCTGCCTGCGGGTGCTCTAAGAGGGAAACTTCCATCTAGAGAAATTAAGAAAAATGAACATATCTTCTCCCCCTACCATCCGGCTGTTTTTCCAGGAATAGACACAATCTCAGTAATTCCCAGAATAGGCTCCTGATACTAAAATAACTTTTTTTAAATGAAAAAATATATATTTCATTAGTCAAGTGCCCCCATGAAAGCAGTTACCTGTCACAGGCAGTTAGTTGGACCCCAGATTTCCTGATTCCCAGGAAACTGTTCTTTTCCCTAAGATCTCCATCAGACTGCATTTGCCTCTCCTATCTGCTAATGCCTTCCCCTTTCAGATTATTTTTGTGTACTCAGTATATATCTTGCGTGCACCTGGATATTTATATGTTGTCTTCCCCATTAGAATATATGTATCATGGGGCAGTTAGGTAGTGCAGTGGATGGAGCACCAGCCCTGAAGTCAGGAGGACCTGAATTCAAATCTGATCTCAGACACTTAATACTTCTAGTTGCATGACCCTAGGCAAGTCACTTAACTCCAATTGCCTCAGCAAAATATATATATATATATATATATATATATATATTATTTATATATGTATATTTATGTATATATATATATATGTATGTATGTATCTTGAGATACATAATAAAACACTGGGTTCTTTGTTTTTGTCTTTTTCTGTATGCTCACTGCTTAGCATAGTATATGTAATATAATATGTGCTTAATAAATGCTTGTTGACTGATTATATCTAAATCAGGAGATCTTAACTTTTTATGTCATAGATCTCTTTAGCAATAGTGAAAATTATTGGTGAAATCTATGAAACACTTATTAGAATAATGTTTGAAAATATAATTTATACAATTACAAAAGGAAACCAAATCTATTGAAGGACAGTTTTATATATTTGTATGTGTATTTTTTTTTTAATTTGCAGTGCCCAGATTAAAAATCCATGATCTAGAATCTTGCACTAAGTTTCAGCTGCCACATTTTAGTAATAATATTGATAAACTAAAGGGAATGCTTAGGAGGCCAACCAGAATAATGAAATGCCTCAAGTTCATACCATATGAGGGCTCTTTACCTGAGCTAAGGATGTTTAATCCAGGGAAGAGAAAATGTCTTCCAAGTATTTGAAAAACTGTGAACTAGAAAAGGCATTAGAGTCACTTTGCATAATTCAAGAGTTCAGAATGAGAAGCAATGGGTAGAAATCACAGAAAGACAAATTAAAGTTGGATACGAGGAAACATGTTCCTAATGAGAGCAGCTGCTATAATTGCTGTTTATCCTTCATTTCCCAAAAGGACCAATAACATCAGAGAGTGATGTCTTCACTTGCACAGGAATTGGATTTCAGTAAGGCAGAGTTGCATAAAGTCATCACCCTTGCTCTCTCTTCCTGAAACTGCGAAGTATAAAAATCAAGACTACTGACAACGATACAAGATGGAGTGAATGAATATAGTGTCTATGATATCTGTCCTAGCATTTCATGGCCTCTAGAACAAATTGGTCTCATCCGTCCTTTTGCCAGGGGACATCTTCACAGACTTTAAGTAGACTTAACTCACTAAAGAGTGTGTCTTCTTGTCGGTTACTCACAATTTGGTCTATATATTGTGAACTTCTGGAGGGGAGGAGGAAGGGATAAGCTCGGTAGATGATCAGCCCACAAAAACAACTGTGTTTGGGGCTATCTTAGGTGGTTGCAGACAACAGCAATGATTCATATTAATATAATTTTTCAGGTATCACAAAGTACATTTTTCACAATAATCCTGTGAAGTAAGCAATGAAAATATGAATATACTCATTTTACTGATGAGGAAACAGAAGTTGCAATTAGTTCTCTGACTCCAAATCTTATCAATCATACTGCCTCACAAATATCTGTAATGACATACAGAGAGCTTCACGTACAAAGGATTTTTTCCCTGTAACAACCCTGTTCAATAGGTACTGTAAAGATTCTCACTCTCATTTTCATTTTAATTAGGGCTTAAGAGCAAGAATGGCATAGTGGATGAAGGAATTGGCATTGAAGGCAGAAGGACTTGGATTCAAGTCCCAGTTCTGGCACACAGTAGTTGCATGAGCCTGGGCAAATCACTCAACCTCTGGGTGGTTCCCACAACTCTCTAAGATTACCAATGAGTTATCCATCTGTACCAATAAGGGGAATTTCAACACTGAGGGTTCCCAATTATGATAAAAACACCCTCTTCTCCAAATGCTTTTCTTTACAATAAGACTCAAGGAGATGATTTGCCTATTATCCCAAAGCTCTTATCACAACAGAGCACAAACTCAGGTCTTCTGGCTCTCTGCTCAGAATGCTTTCCACCAAACTCGGATGTCAAGACACGTGTGCTTCCCTATATCCTGTATGAAATACCAAGAGACGATTTTAGTTTATTGTACCCAAAATGAGTGTAAATGTTATCATATCATTTGCTTGGTAGTGCAAGAACATTGTGAGGCATTTTGTTCACACTCACATTTTTTAGCACTCCCACTTCAGAAAATAATAGGATTCCTGGTGGGTCTTGCTAGTGCAAAACATCATGCATTCAACAAACATTTATTAAGCTCTCATTGGGTGAAAAGCCCTGTGTTAGGCCCTAAGACAACAGGATAAATTGGAAAAAAAATGAAACTTAGGGTTTGAGGAGACCTAAGTGCCTTTAATTTAGTTTAGTTCCAATCATGGAATGAGAGCTGCAAAGGAACTTGGAAGTCACCAACCCCAATCCTCTCCTTTTAAAAATGTGGAAATTGGCACATAGAGTGCAAAAATACTTGCATTGCTAGATGGCACAATGAAAAAATAATAACTGGTATTTATACTGGCTATTTGTTGTATATTTATCATATACTTCATGTATCATATAGATTAATTATATGTGCATGTGTTTATTATTTTATTTATATCAGTAAATAAAACACTGGGTTCAAAGATCTGAGTTCAAATTTGACCAAAGATTCTTAACAGTTATGTGACTCCAGACAAGTCACCTACATGCCTCGGTTTCCCTAATTGTAAAATGTGGATAGCAGTTGCACTTATCTCAGCAGGATTTTTGTGAGAATCAAATGAAATAATATTTGTAAATATACATATAGTAGTACATAGTAGGAGCTATGTAAGTGTTGATGTTTATTTTATTTTTGCTACTTCTGTTGATATTTATATTGTCTATTTATTGTTATATGTATTAGAATATATATTTTATATACTAATTACATTCACATATGCTTATTATTGTGTTTATATCAGTAAATAAGACACTGTATTCAAGACTACTACTGCTGCTGTTGTTCATCCTTCATTCTCAAAAAAAGACCAGAGACATCAGAAGTTTGATGTCTTGACTTGCAAAAGAATTGAATTGAAGTGAATCAGAACTGTGCAAAGTCATCAGCCTGATTCTCTCCTCCACAGTCCAGTGGCAAGACATAGGTCAGGAGTACTAGAGATAGCACTTGTTGAAGCAGGAGACCCTGGACTTTTTAAGCTAAGGTCTTTCCTAGGAGTCAGTGTGTCTGAGGCAACACCCATTCAGTGATTAAACCTAGATAAGAAATGAGGCAAAAGATGGCCTATTCTCTCCATCCATGCACATAGGGCATCATATCATTACCTGTGTGGACAACGGACAAGACTTAGTGTGTGAGCCACATGGTTGGAGGGAACTACCAAATCAATGAGATCATGAATCCATTTGGGTATCAAGACATAAGAAAAGCTTTAATTTAGAAACTTAAATACCTACAGTTCCTCTTATGAATATCAAATCCCATCACTACAAATATCTCTACCAATCCATCAGTCAACCAACAAGCATTTACAAAGCACCTACTATGTTCCAGACACTGTATTAGTCACTAAGCTTACAATGAAAAAGTGGAAGCAATTTCTTCCTTAAAGAGTTCATTTTGGGCATGGGAAGAAGAACAATATGTATCCATATAATTATATTCAAAATAAAATTTAAGTCATATGAAGGGCAAGGAGCAAGTGTAAGTAGTTAAAGGGATTAAAATAGGCTTCAAATAGGAAATGACATTAGATCTCAGCTTTGAAGGAAACCAAGGTTTTTCAAAGTCTGAGGTGATGATAGTGTGCATTCTGGGCATGAGCCTTTGCAAATTGGAGGCAGGGGATGGAACATCCTGTGTAAAAGGAGGCAAGAAGCCCTGTTTGGCTGGACTGAAGAATACCTGAAGGAAGCCAGCTTTTGAAGGGCTTTAAATGATGAAAAGTAAGGTTGGATTTGATGCTGAGGGAACAAGGAGAGCCTCTAAATAGATCCTTAAAGTGAAACCCTCAGCACAATAAAAAAACTTGCCAAGTCCAAGCTAATATTCAAACAATATTCAGACAATATTTAAAATAAGAAAATTCTTACACAATAAAAAACTTTAGAAAATTCTCTGGCATCTGTTGTCACCTTAATTAATACTCGGATCATTGACAAAAGCTTAGATTTTCTGCATTTTTATTTTTGCGTCTTTACTTTGTAGGGGGCTAGGGTGGACTCCCCAGTAGGTCATCTAGCTGCTAGTGTGCCGGTGACAAGTCTTTACACCTTGACTAAGCAAGTCTTGGAGGTCTTGGACAGCAGACACAGTCTATTTATTGCCAGGACCTTACTTGAAGCCTTTCCAGCTAAGTAGAATGTGCCCGATTCACACTGTTTATCATCTTCCATTCTTTTTAAAATTTATTTTATTTTTAATTTATGTGATAAAACAAACATTTCATAACAGTATAATTTTTAAAAACAATTGCACATGAAAATTAAAATCTATTATGTACAACTTTTAGATACCTAATAGTTATCACACAAATTTTTTCCCTTTTTTTTCTACCCTCTCCCTATCCTGGAAATGGCTACTATTAGATACAAAAAAGTAGGTGTATATTTGTATATATGTATGTATGTGTGAATATATATGTATGTGTATATATATGCATGTTATACATATATATGCAAAATCATTCTATACATACTTCTGTTTCTCAGTTCTTTCCAGAGGAAATTTTCCATCCTTATAATTGTCAAAAGAACATGGAAATGTTAAAAATAATAATAATAAAATGAATGTTAAACTTTGGGGCTGGGAGAGCTAGATTCAATTCCTATCTTATCTCAGATTCTTGCTATGGGAACTTGAGCAAGTCATCTGACTTTTTAGAACCTCCATTTAATCATCTGTAAAATGGGAATGATGATGCTTTCATTACTTCTCTCACAGGGTCCTAGGATATATAGAGCTAGAAGAAGCATTAGAAATTCTTTAGTCTGCCTTATTTTGCAGATGATGAAACCAAAGTTTAGAGTTGAAAGACAAGTTCTTAGGAAATCCCAAAGTACAACAGAGATCTTGTTATTGTAATTAAGCTAGGCAAGAGAGAAAAACACGCCTGTTTATATTATGCTAGAAATTTAGGAAGGACAAGAATCTCTGATAGGTAGGGGATGGGAAAAGGAACCAAACATGAGATTTCATTAATATAAGGAAATCCCATGATTAACACTTTTTGGCAATTTTTAATCCTAGAGAGTTACCTGGAATATTGTTCTAAAGTACTTATTCAGTGCCAATATATATATATATATATAGCTGAGACAATTGGGGTTAAGTGACTTGCTCAGGGTCACACAGCTATGAAGTGTTAAGTATCTGAGATCAGATTTGAACTAAGGTCCTCCTGACTCCAGGGTTGGTGCTCTTTCTACTGTACCACCTAGCTGCCCCTCACTAGCTATATCTTCCCTATATGTAACAGGACTTCCTGGTTCTAGGTCATTTCTCTAGACACTACAACAGGTTGTCTCTCATATGATACTACAAATAGTTTTATTATTTTTAAAAAACACAAATGATTTGTAAGGTGGAGGAGGAGGGCAGGTTAGTTCATAATCCCTTTAGTCCAAATGACAGCGGGGGAAATAGAAATCAGAATGAGAGGTATCTTGTAATTTGGCGGGGAGGGGGTGGGGATTTTTTTTTCAATACAATGAAGTACATATAAGTATTTGTATGCCTCTTCTTTGCAGGGGGTTATAATTAAAGGATGTTACATACGCATGCAATCACTTGATTTTGCTGAATTGCTTCTCCCCCCCTTCTTTTTTTTTAAGCTCATCTGATCAAAGTATCATAGCTTTAAAGGTTGAAAGGATTTTAGAAGGCATTTAGTCCAATTTCCTCATTTTACTGACGGAGAAACTGCCAAGACAAAGTGACTTGCCTAACATCCCAAAAATAGTAAATGGAAAAGTCGGGATTCAAACTTTTGCTTTAATTCCAAAGCCCAGTAGTACTTCTCACAAACCTAGAGACTCTCTATCTCTATTACCTCTAGCATTAAAAAAAACCCAAATTCAAATCTTGCCTCTACCATTTTACATTATGGATGTTAGGCAAATGCCTTCATTTCCCTGGGCCTCAGTTTCCACATCTGTAAAATGGGAGGAAGTTGGATTCCATAGCTCTTTAATTCCTCCACACTCTTCACACTGGGCTACCACCCTCTCTATGTTTTATTCCTAGGATCGGATCACTAGTTAAGGGAGGGGAAAGGTGATATTAAAAGAAATTTTTATTTTTTTAAACAAATAAGCATTTGTGATTCACTATCGTTCATGGAGATGGATACACAGCTGAGGAAGGCCAGAAAATCCAAGATGGGAACATTCACAATCTGTCAATCTGATTTTACACCGCGGTCCTGAAACAAAAGCTGCACTATGTGCGTGTGTGTGTGCGTGTGCGTGCGTGCGTGGATAGTGTGTTAGAAGGCAGGCAACGCCTGGCCACGCGAAGCCAGAAGAGAAAGTTTTACCTTCAACTGAATGATTTTTCAGCCCCGAGCGTTAGTTAAAAGCCTAAATGTTCTTCAACAAGCCCCCGAGCCCGAATCCTGCCCCCTTCCAGCACAAAGCATCTTTAAGCCGCCAGTGGGTCTGCGGGGAGGAGACGCGCCACCCATTGAGCCCATGGGCGCCTTCCCAAGGCCAGCTTTTTAGGCTCTCCGACCTTATCTCAGATGGCCAAAGCTTCCATCCCCCAAATGTGCGCTTTCGATGGGGGAGGATCAGAAACAGTAATGACTCGGACCCTGGCTCTTGGGTTCGCCCCTTAACTCAATCACCAGCCAGACTCAAGCGGTCTGGGCACTGAGACGCCTACGCTCCGGATCGCAATGAAAAAGGATAAACTTGGAGGGGTTCGGAGTTTGGGGCCTTCTCTCTCCGCCCCCCACCCCCCACCCGCTTCGTAAAAGAGCTAGATTCAAAGAAACATTCAGAACGGAGACCACTGCGAGCCTGGCTAGTATATACAATCCCGCGTAGAAGTGACAGAGGGCCCATAACTCACTGACTACTGAGCTCCCTGTATTTATTTACCGAGTTCAGCCAACAGCCTTCTAAATGATTTAGATGGCCCTCAAGATAAAAATCAGCGAAGATTCAAAAGGCCCTTTACAAACTTCAGCTCGCCCCAGCGGCAGAGCGAGACTGGGTGGTAGAAAGAGATGGCTTGAGATGGGGGGGAGGGGGGAGGGACGGTGGGGGGAGAGAGGCAGTGGGGGCTAGGGGGAAGCCAGGGAGAAGACGGATTGCCCTGCTCTTGGTCGCGTAGTTGACTAGCACCCCACTGAAATTCCGCCTGGGACTCGGGCGCTGTTTCAAGGGAGCTCTAGTCCGGGCACACAGTAGGTCCGAATGGTTACAAAAGCGTCCCCCCCCCAAGTGCAGTAGAGACAGAGAAAAGAAATCATAAGCTTTTTGTCCAATGAATACATAGTTGGACGAAGTCAACTTCAAAAAATAAACACAAACTCGGGGAACAGTGAGAAGAAATCTGGAGAAGACAGGATGCGGAATGGGCTACAAATAGAAGGGAATTTAGTGACCCGAGAGAAAACCTTCCCTTTTTTGACTCCTAAAATAAAACTTAACTTTGACTGCCAGGTCAGTGATAAATTCTCTGACCCTCCCACCCACCCTACCCCCTACTCCCCCCAAAAAAAAACTCTCTAAGAAAAAATTACTCACTTGGGGGCCATATGGGGAGCAAAAGATTTCATCATATACAGGTATTAATTAGAGTCACTTCCATCTGAGGAAATGTAATTTTCAACATTATTTTTATTGACATCTTTGTTTTTTACATCTCCTAAACTTTAGATCTATATGTATACATATATAAAAATAGATAGATAAATAATTAGATAGACAGGTGAATGGATGGGTGGATAGATGGATGGATGGATGGACAGACAGACAGGGGGACAGATAAAGGATAGATGAGTGAATAGATTAATAAATTGATAGGTAGATGGATAATAGATGGATAGATAGATGTAGGAAGGATAGATGGATGAATAGATAGATAGATATAGATATAGATATGCTTCCTTTCCCACCCAATGGGGAAAAGAATTTTTAAATGAATTTTAAGACAAAGAATTTTAAATGAAAAAAAAAGGGGGGGGAATTCAGTTTAAAAAATTAACTTCAGTAAAACACCTCCCTCAAGCCTCAGTCTCCTCATCTGTAAAAATAAGGATAGGATAAAACAGTCTCTCAAGTCCCTTCCAGCTGTAAATGGATAATCCTGTGACCTACACCTGGTATTATATTTTGTGTTCCACTCCCCTAATCACCTCCCCTACAAAGAAAGAAAAGTAACTTCTCATATCTCCTTTGGTGATACACTTGTCTTTCTTTAAGATAGCAAGTGAGCTGAGCAAATCTTGAAGGGATAAGTCTCAGTTTAATAACCAAGCAAGTACTGATAATGTGCTAATTTTAAAAATTAAAATTTTGAAAATTGGAAAAAAAATTTCATTCAATTCTATTTGAATTTCCAAATTCTATCTCTCCCGTCTATGTTTAATGAGCAGTACTCATAGCAGACTTTTGCGTTTCAACCACATTATCCACATTGTTCATGTTTTCTCCTCCTCTTTCTTAAGGATAGACAATGAAACAATTAATCAAGCCCCGATTTGTAGCATTTGCATAAATGCTAGTTGCTAACTCCAGCTTATCTTGCTTGTAATTCCCATTTATGGCATTCTTTAAGATTTGCAAAGTGCTTTTCTCTAATAAGGGGAAAGGTCAAGTTATTTTATTATTCCCATTTGCAGAGAAAAATGACTTGGCCAAGATCATACAGCTAATGGTAGATTAAGAACTAGCATTCAGATCTTCTTTTTCCCAGTCCTTTGGTCTTGCTGCTCCATGCTTGCCCCTCTTTGGATTTTTCCTCTATAAAATGAGAAGATCGGGCTAAATCAGGGATTATAAGGAGTCCAGAAACTTGAATGAGAAGGAAAAAAACAAAACCTCCACCTATATTTTCACTAACTTCTAACTGAATCTTTTCATTTTCTTAAAGTATGAATAAAGGCAATTAATAGAATTCAGAGAAGAGACCACAGACTTCCTTAGATTGTTGCTAAAGGTGCCCAGGCGGAGAAAAGTTAAAAACCCTTTAATTAGCTGGCTTTTAAGAGCCGCTTCCAGGCCTAATATTCTAGGATTCACAGAAGGGGTTTAAAATGTCCAGGAAGATTTTTCCCCTTTTTAACATGCATGACACAATAAAGAAGCAAAGGATTTATACAGGGAGGTTTGTCCTATTTAATGCTAATTATTAATTCATATCTCAGAGCATTTTTAGATTCCCAGAGCATTTCCTTCACAATTCTGTGAAACAAGAACTCCAAGCATAATTCACAAAGGAGGAAACAGGCTCAGAGAGGTTAAATTTTAAGCAGGCATAGATACAAAGAAACAATGTTAAGTAGTGACCAATGAGCCAGCCTTGAAGTCTCAAAGACTTCAGGACTTGCTTCTTTGTAACCCTAGACAAGTCACCTTCCTCCCCATCCACCACCCCTCTGCAATTCTTTAAGAATGACTTCCAGAAAAGTTAATTATCTATCTTCATTGGGAGGAGTTAACTCATTGGAATTTGCTAGACCAGTGAAATCATAGGTTTGTTCTAAAAATAATATTCAAACTTCTATGTGTGTGCATGTGTATCACTAGAAAGCATCAAAGGCAAAATGGAAACCAAGGTTTCTGGTGACTCAAGTGCCAGCAAATTTCTACTACATGTCACTTCCCATTTAAATATTATCTCAAAACAAAAGACATATTAATGAACCAGCACAGTCTCAAAAAAAAAAAAAGAAAAAGAAAGAAAGAAAAGAAAAGAAAAGAAAAATTAGACTCATGCCCAGTGACAGACAGCATCACTCTGAGATATTGTAGTTGTCTTACCAAATATATATATAAAATCTTCTCCTTGCCTACAACTTCAGGAGACCCAGAATTATAGAATTTTGTGAGGATTACATAAACCAGATAACTCGTTCACAATTTATTAGGCTATAGTGATTTATAAATTGTTGATATCATACTATATGGTGGTTTAAGGTTTGAAAAACATTTTACGTAGAGTATACCAATTGATTCTCACAATTATCCTACGAAGCAGTTTCTATTATTATAAAGGTGGGAAAATTGAGGCTGATTTAGGTCAAGTCACTTGCCACAGCTAGTAAGTATTTGAGACAGGATTTGAAAGTAAGAATTGTTGACTTCAAAACCAGTCCTCTCTACATTATATCTCATCAAATCATCTCCAATAGACCAAATTCCCAATTCACTCAGCAGTCCTAAAATAGTATATATGCGTATGTATATACATGTATGCATATACATACACATGTACATTTGTGTATGTAAGTAAATACATGTGCATGTGTGCATTACATGTGTGTATTGTGCAAATATGCACACATATCTATATGCATACATACATATGCAAATACCTATACAGGTATATAAGCACATACATCTACATGCATATATGCACCCTACATGTGTGTGCACGTGTGTGCATATAGATAAATGCACATGTATGTGTATTTTCTTATTTGTATTTATTTATGTTTATATGTGCATATACATATCAACTTTAAGGTTTATAAAGTCCTTTGCACATATTTTCACTTGACTTAATGACAACCCTGTAAGATAAATGCTATAATTATTGCAATTTTCAGGGGAAACTGAGACACAGAGTGGTTGAGTGACTTGCTCAGAGTTACACAGCTAGTAAATAAGGCAGAATTTGAACTCAGTTCCTCCTAACTCCAATTCCAGTCCTGTATACACTGCCACATAATCTTTATTATAATGGGTAAGAACTTTGTTCTTTTTTTATGCTATTTTCTAGTAGCTTTATCATTTTTCCTTGAGCCTAACACAGCATCTTGCAAAAGAACTGGAAATTTTACTTCTAAGCCTTCCTTGACTTTTACAACCCCATTTACCTGTTCAGTTATTCCAAAAAAATATAGAACAGCACCACCTTCTGGTGCTCCGTGGTCATGGCAGGAAAGCTTTTTGGTTTGTGGGTCTCCAAGCTCCTGTGAGTGTGTGTACCTTGAGACTTGGAGAACTGTTTAGCCTTTTCAGTTCCAATTAGGATAGAAAATAAATGGCGGACACAAGATGATGGTGTTGAAAGGGGTTTGGTTTTTGCCTTCAACTGGTCCTATTAGCTGTTGCCCAGCGCTCAGATAACACGGGAGACCACCAATGTGGGAGGAAGGCACATCTATTTAAAAGTCCAGGTATTGAAATGGCTCTTGTGAAGGAAGGTTAAGCCCAGCCTGTCTGCTGGGAGGGAGCCAAGAGCCAAATATAGGAAACACAGAACGAGAGGCCCCTGGCCCTGCCAGGCTTTGACAACCATAAATAGGCACCCTGCGGGAGGTAAATAGAGACACACCTTGGACTGGATGGAAAGGCATTTCAATGGGTGAGGTTTTTGGTGGGGCACAGTGGAAAAAATGATAGCTGTCCTGCCTGAAAAAAAAATAGATCTGCTCCTTCCTAATCTAAAAGTGCAAGGTAGATGAGCGCTTTCATCTGACCGACAGATTGAATAAAGCAATAGGCTGAGGACATTATCTTCTCTACTCTGTAATAAGGTAGAGGCTGAGGTTGGGGAACCAGACACAGGATGGAGTCTTGGAAAGATTGCTAAGAATGGAGTTCGATCCAATTCAAGATTTTAAAAATATGTCTATTTTCTGAGAGGTAGATGTTGGACTTTGAGGATACAAGGGCAGAAATTTTTTTAATAGTCCCTATCCTCGAGGAATATACATTCTATTGGGAGCTGTTATTGTTCACTCCTGTCCGATTCTCTGTGACCCAATTTGGGGTTTTCTGGGCAGAGATATTGGAGTAGTTTGCCATTTCCTTCTCCAGCTCATTTTACAGAGGAGGCAATTGTGACCAACAGGATGAAATAACTTGTCCTGGGTCATAGTAAGTGTCTGAGATTTGAATTTGTCTTCCTGACTGCAGGTCCCGTTCTTTATACTTTGCACCACCCAGTTTTATCCACTGCAACATTTATAGAAATGATAAAAATAAACTGTCAGCCTGAAAATTGAGAAGGTCCGGCTTCAAGTTCTGCCGGTCAGATACTGACCTTGTTACTCTGGGTAAGTGGCTTGATTTCTCCTTTGCCACAGGCAGCTCGCTAAGATTACAAATTATAGAATATCATCAACCTGCTTTGGTAGAGCAAGTTGGGTCACTAGGAAGTTCCTGGTGATCAGTGAAATCATAGCTCAAAATCAAACTAAAAATACAAAGCGTGGGTGAGGGAAGGGAATCAACAATCGATCCAAAAAAAGGTCTCATGAAGGAAAAAGAACTCAAACTGAGCTTTGAAAGAAACTAAGATTATTTTTGTAATGGCAAGCAACTGGAAATTGAGTGGATGCCCATCAGTTGGGGAATAGCTGAATAAGTTATAGCATATGAATGTAATGGAAGACTATTGTTCTATATATATTGTTCTATAAGAAATGATGAACAGGCAGATTTCAGAAAAATCTGGAAAAGACTTAAATGAACTGATGCTAAGTGAAGTGAGCAAAACAGAAAGTTGCATACAGTGAAAGTACATTGTGCAATGATCAACTGTGAATGGCTTAGCTCTTCTCAGCAATACAGTAATCTAAGACAATTCCAAAGAACTCATGATGAAAAATGCTATCCATATCTAGAGAAAGAATTGATGGAGTCTGAATGCAGGACAAAGCATACCATTTTTGTTTTCTGTTTTTATTTTTTTCTTATGTTTTGCCCTTTTGTTCTGATTTTTCTTTTATAATATGATTAATGTGGAAATGTATTGAACATGACTGTACATGTATAACCTTTATCAGATTGCTTGTTGTCTTGGGGGAGAGAGGGAAAGAAAAAAATTTGGAAATCAAAATCTTGTAAAAGTGAATGTTGAAATGAGATGATTCAAACCAGTGCCAATTGTTCAGTGATGAAGAGAGCCTTCTACACTCAGAGGGAGTGAAGGTGGTTCACAACATAGCATTTTCACTCTTTTCATTGTTGCTTGCCTGCATTTTATTTTACTTCTTCTTTTTTACTGATTTTTCTTGTGCAGCACAATAATTGTATAAATATGTATGCGTATATTGAATTTAACATATATTTCTACCAGTTTAACACATAATGGCCTACTTGCCATCTAAGGGAGGGGTGTTGGAGAAGGGGGAAATTGGAATACAAGGTTTTACAAGGGCTAATATTAGAGAATTGTCCAAGCATATGCTTTGAAAAATAAAAAGCTTTTAAGAAAAAAGAAAGAAAAGTGAATGCTGAAAATCATTTTTACATGTAATTGGGAAAAAAATACTTTTAAGTGGGGGGAAAGAAAGGGAGGAAGAAATTAAGAGAATCCAAGAGATGGTGATAAGGAAGGAAGGCCTTCCAACCTTGGAGACATCTTCCAAAGTTATCAAGACTGAAAGTTGTGTTCAGGAAGTATTCTAAGCCAATCCATTGTAGTTGGTGCAAACAAAAAGATGAGAAAGGAGTGACAAGTGCAAGAGACACAAAGAAAGCTGATATACTTAGTCTGGAGAATGTGGAGAGACAATTGTGTAAAAGAAGATTGCAAAGGTAGGTGGATAATGAAAAAATTAAAAATTGGAGGCGAAAGGGAGCTACTTGAACTGGCTAAGTACATTGAGGAATAACAATGGCAGTCTACATTTCTGAAGGTTTTATTCCCATAACTCTTGGTCTTGTCAACTCCAGAAAAGCCGATCATTTGCAGAGCAAATCCAGCCCATTGCATTTTTTTCTGGATACACGCAGGTTGCTTTTTGTTTTGGATGTCTGCTAACAAGTGGAAATCTTCTAACAAGAGGAAGGAAGACTAGGGACACATTGGAGATGCTGGCCAATCAGATGACTTTATTACTTAGAGCTCTGGGGAAAAGTCAAAAGAAATGATAAATAATGGCTAGCTTAATACTAAGGACAGCTAAGTGACACCATAGTTCACAGAACAGAGTCAGGAAGATTCATATTCCTGAGTTCAAATCTGGCCTCAAATAATTGTATGATCTTGGGCAAGTCACTTTACCCTCTTTGCCTCAGTTTCCTTAACTATTACCTGGAGAAGAAAATACTCCAGTATCTTTGCCAAGAAAATTCCAAATGGGGTCACAAAGAATCAGAAAAAAAGACAAAATCAACAATAGTGCAGTATTAAGTCTAGAGATTAAAATCAATCGCAGAATTATGTGTATGTATGTATATACATACATGTATATATGTATGGTATATGTATAGGGGGCATAACACACACATACACACGTGTGTGTGTGTGTGTGTGTGTGTGTGTGTGTGTGTGTGAGCTGGAGTTAGAATGAGCTGTCCTCCAGAGTTGGACTATCACATGGTTTGGAACTGGCCAGGAAATGGAATAATCACCTGGTTCCAAGCAATAAAAGATGAAAGATCATCTATCAAAGCCGAGGGTTCCTGGAGTCTCAGGTCTGGAGGAAGCATGGAAAAGGAGGAGACCCATAAGCTCAGAAATAGAAAGGACCTTTGAAACCATCCAGTCCAGTCATATCTGAACAAGAATCTGTTCCATAAAATACCTCACAAATGATCACCATTCTGTAATTCCTTGAAAGGTTCCAGTAAGGAAGAACATAGTACTAAGTGCTAAGCACTTGTGTTAAGTGAATAGAAGACTGGACCTTGAGTCAGAAAGACCTAAATTCTAATTCCAGTCTCAAATACTTACAAGCAAGTCATGTAACTGATAACTGACAGTTATCCACTATAAAATGGGGCTCATAATAGTACTTCCCTCCCAAGGTTGTTGTGAGAATTAAATGAAATATTTGTAAAACATTTAAAATAATGTATAGAAATAGAAAGTACTTAACAAATTCTTGTTTCTTTTCTCCCACTTCCAGGTCTGAACCTATGTTTCAATTAGTCACTAAACAAACATTTATTAAGTATTTGCTATGTGCCAAGTACTGTACTGAGCCCTGGAGATGCAAAGACAAGTAAAAACACAGTTCTTGCCTTCAAGCTTACAATTTAATGGAGCTGACAATATGTGAATAACTATAAATACAAGTTATACATAGATAGATAAAAGATGATCTCAAAGAAGAGAGGATGAGATTAGGGAATTGGGGCAAGACTGGGAATGGCCTCCTTCAGCAGGTAGAATTTGAGCCAAGTTTTAAAGGAAGCCAGGGAAATGAAAATTCAGTGCTAAGGAGTTCTAACATTCTCAGCTCAAGAAACAGCCAGAGCAAAAGCATTTCAATCATTTGAAATATTCTCAAATCAGTTGACATTTACCTAGAGTTTCAAGATTTTTAAAGTACTTGACATACATTATTTGAGATTCACAACAATTCTAAAAGATTTGTATTATAGATGTTATTATCTCCATTTTACAGGAGAAAAAAATGAGGCTCAATGTAGGTTTATAAGCATCCAGTTTCCAGCATCCATTAGGTCCCCCTAATTTTTAACTCAGGGCTCTTTCCATAATACTGTGTTATTGCTTTCTCCATAGAAAAAGCAAAAGAGGTGGCTGAGATGGGAGTCACAAGCTCTATTTCTTCCAGTAAGATGGAAATCCAACAGGAATTACCATCTTCCCTTTCTGTGCTCCATCCAGACCCCTGGCATTAGCACTTGATAGGTCAATAATAATAATATAACCTAAGTACCCTAAGTCTTGCCATCCCTCCTCACAATGCACCCTCAGTTCTTTCTCTTTGCTGAAATCTCTTGCATGTATTGTTTTCATCAATTAGAATATGAGCCTCTTTAGTAGAAGTACTGCTCTCACTTTTTTCTACCTATATTCCTAGCACTTAGCATGACATTCAGCATTTAATAAATGATTTTTCATTCATTGTAATTCCTTGTTTTTTTCCAAACTTATTGCCACCTTCTACATGAAGGTCCTAGAGATTCCACAAAATTTACCTCATGTTTATTAGATATATATTTTGTATATTCTTGTATATGGACACATCATCTCCTCCAATGGATTATGCCCTCCTTGGGGCAGTTCCTTTTTGTTTTGGTTTGGTTTTGAATCTCTAGCACCTCACAATAGTTAGAACAAAGTGGGTATTTAAAGATTGCTTGCTGATTATTTTTGACAATGTCAATTAAGCATCCTGATTGCACTGGTGAACTCTGAATCCTCTTCAAGCCCATAAGAAGTGTCTTATCCCATACATGAGTAGAGGCTATGTGAAGGGCAGAGCCACACTTGATTCCCTGATTCCCAACCAGTGACCTTTCAGCTAAACATCTGAACTCTCAGAATAACCTGATTTATCACTACTTTTGGATGGGCAATTGATTATTACTCCTATCTACACTAGCATCACCACCTATACCTTCCTTGGAGAGTAGAGTCATGAATGGGAAATCCAGCAAATAGCATATTTAAAAAATAGAAATGAGTATTTCACAAGCCTAGCTAGTAAGAAACTTGGCTGGGAACTAGTCTGTGGATTCTTTCCTAACTTGTTGGTAGAATAATCCATAATCAATCCAACCTCCTAGAGACCCCACAGCTCATCACTCATAAGCCAAGTTAGATGTTTGTTACTAATAGCAGTCAAGAAAAATAAATAATCAGCAAGAAGGACCAAGGATATCTACAAACAATTTATATTGAAGAAGGATTTTTATAACCCCTCAACATCTGCAAAGCACATTTATAATTTTATAAGATTCTACACTTCTGGGCACGACCTTGGGAAGTTTCTCAAGAAATATGCTTGGTTTTAAGGTGGACATAAAAAAATACATGCAAACAACATGGAAGGCCAGCAAATAAACATTCCATAACCAACCCTTGATTGCAAGTTCCTAATATTTAAATCATTGCTTTGGATGTCAATAACTTTTTCATAAATCCTGGGATAATAGCAACTAATCCCACCTCATGACATACATGGAAAAATGCTTGAGGGGGCAATCAACCTATATTCAAATAATTGATTTTCAATAGTAGTAGGTAACATATACATACACACACACACACACACACTCACTCACTCACACACATACATATATACGTATATATTTGTATATGTATACATAAGCAAATCACTTAACCTTTCTTTTTATTAGTTTCCCCATTTATAAAATGAATAATTACTCCTACAGTCAGGAAGTCACAGGACCAAACTCTGCTTCAAAGACTATGTCAATCATGGGCAAGTTACTTAAATTTCAGCCTCAGTTTTCTCATCTGTAAATGAGGATAATAATAATCAATGCAGCACTCACATCACAGAGTGGTTGTGAGGACAAAAATGTGAAAAACTACCAATCAAAATCTATTTGTATCTGTCCAAAAAAAAAAAAAAACAGTGAGTTTATAAATTAAAGTGACAATATTCAAGATGACAACTTTTACTGTGATGTAAATTACTCAAAGCAAAGCAAAATAACTAAAAAATAAAATTTTTGACAGCAATCCTTATGATTATTTGCATCGTTTAAAAAAATCTTTCAATATTTAATGGGTTTGTGGCAGTCATCTGTTTCATATCATTTTAAATTGAGTTCACAAGATCTCAATACATTCTTCAATTATTCATCTTGAAATTATTACATTAGACACTAAAAATACCTTGATGAACAGTACATTGTTCCAGGTCTAGATTTACTTATAGCCCATAGGGTTCTTATTGGGATTTAAATTAAATGAATTCTCCTCTACTGAAACATTTTTCTATCCAACTCTCATATAAGTTTATATGCCTTTTGTTATATGTGATATAGTACAAAATCATATTGAATATTCCATCTCTATTTGATAATCTCTCTAACACTGGACCAATTCTGCTTTTTAGAATATTAATATGTTTGTAAGTGTACATATCATCAGTGGGGACAAGAGTTATAGGCCTCTTATGAGCAAAAAAAATATCCTGAAATATTTGGGGGTTAGCTGTTGTACAGGCTGATAGAAAATGTCTAGATCTTAGAGGCTCACCTCGAATTAAAATATGGCTTCAACAGGAAAAATTATCTTTTTCCATTTTTCAATACTCCAGCCTTTGTGTTGTCTTACTCAAGAAAAGCTTTTTCTCTAAATCTGTGGTTAGAAAAAAAATTTTTTTCTAAACTAATCTCTTCATGGCTCTCCAACCTCAAAAGGTCTGCACTGCTCTGTAGAAGAATCAGTAATAACTTTCAGCTCTCAGATCCTTCTTTAAAGGATCTTTTGTTTTTTGATCACTAATTAAGCAGCTTCCTAGCAATAGTTTGTCAATTATTGGCTTTTTTTCCTCATCTTCGATCATACTTAATTTGGTGTTTTAGTGTGACTGGTCCTAATTTAAGCGTGATCTTGAATGATGATTGAAATATTTTACTTCTCCACATTAACAGCCACTGCATTATTGCTAACAGTAACTGAATCCTGTGCTCTTTAAGAGATTTTTCTCTGGCATAATATATCCATTCTTTAAAACCACAGAATTAAAACACAACAAAAGACAACAATGAACCCATGTGTATGATATGAAATCTAGCACTCAAGTGACCGAGAACTAATTAAGGTGGAGAAACTAACTCAGTTGAGTTTCTGCTGATCAAAATCAGATGTTCGGAATCAGTCTGTTTTCAATAAAAGCACAACAGCATGATTGCTGCTATCACAAAGTGAAACCATATCAGAATTATTGTTCATCCTAAGTATTTCATTTGTCTGAGGCAGATATTGCACCAGGAACTGAGGATACAAGGAGAAAAATGAAAACATCTTAATGCTCAAGGGGCTTACATTTTATGAAGGGAGACAAGTACAAAAATAAGCAGATATTAAGTAAATACAAGTGAATGGAGGAGGCAGGGAGGGGAGAAGGGAGGTAAGGGCACCTAGACGAGAAAAGATTTTGTGTAAAAGAAGTCTTGAACAGTCTTGAAGTAAACAAGCAATTCTAAGAAGCTGATGTAAGCTAGGAGTCAATTCCCATCCTGAAGAATAGACAGGGCAAAGAGGAAGAGAAAAAAAAAAAAAGGAGGTGGTATGAGAGTGAAAAAATCTAAAAGGCCATTTATGGAGTTCACATATAAGAACATTGGAACGGTACGTTGGAGAGCGCTAATTTAGCTAAAAGCTAAATACAGGGACTATGGCAATATTGGAGCTTATTGAGTATGGGAGTGACATGGTCACACCTTCAATTTAGGAAACTCTCTGTGCAGGGAATAGAATAAAGAGGAAGAATTGAAGCAGGGAGACCAGTCAAAGTTTACTGCAGTAATACAGAAGGGAATGAAAGTTTGAACACAGTGGCGATTGTGTGGGGAGAGAAAAACAAGGAGTCAGATAAGTGTTACAGAAGTAGAAACATCAAGATTTGGCCACTGCTTTGATGTGTGAGGTGATGGAGAAGAATCAAGAATCTATGTAGAGTGTTTTAGAAATGATGAGCTATATAAATGTCTGAGAAACATTTATGTATAAATGTCAGGATGTGAGTGCTTAAAAAGACTTTAGGACATAGAATTTCAGAGATATTAGGACATTAAAATATAAAATGTGAAGGGTGACAGGGACCCTGGAGATCATCTAAGCCAGAGATTCTTAACTTTTTGTGTGTTGTAGACCCCTTTAGGCAGACTGGTGAAATCTATGGACCCCTTCTCAAAATAATTGAAGAAAATGCCAGATTTCATTTAGAAGTTAGCAAAACCTGATGTCACATTTTCCACATTCAAAGACCTCCCCTCCCCCCCCGAAATCTATCTGTGGACCAGATTAAGAGTCCCTTTATTTACTCTATTAAAAAAATAGTGAGAACTGGAATTAACTCTTTCTACTTTATTTTTTTTCAGTGAATAAGCATTTTTAAACTGTCCTTCCACTACCCTTAGTGAGCCAATTAAAAAGTACAATCCTAAAAAGAAAAATTTAAAAACAAAAACAAACCCTAAATGCACAGCTGCTTAATCTGGAGCAACAATTTCCCATATAAACCATGTCTGAATATGTATGTCCCCGTATTTTCAGTTTATCTTTAAATGTGACATATTTCATCTTTATTCCTTTAGACTTGTGGCTTATGGAAGAATTCTTTCAGAATTGTTTTTCTTTATAACATTATCACTAAACTATTCTGCTCACTTTACTCCATTTTGATTCATAAAGCCTTTAAAATTTCCTCAGAAATTGTCCATTTCATCATTTCTTATGACACAAGAACACATCATCACATTCACAGACCTCATTGTGTTAAGTGATTCTCTAACAAGAGGACTGTCTTTTAGTTTCCAATTTGGGACTACCACAAAAAGAGCCACTATAACTATTTTCTTCTTTCTTTTATTTCTTTGTTATAGACTTACTATTAGTACGGCAAATTAAAACAACTTTGAGGTAGCACTTCAAACCTCTCAGATTGGCTAAGATGACAAGAAAAGATAATGATGAATGTTGGAAGGGATGTGGGACAACTGAGTCACTAATACATTGTTAGTGGAATTGTGAACTAATCCAATCATTCTGGAGAACAATTTGGAACTATGTTCAAAGGGTTATCAAACTGTGCATACCCTTTGATCTAACAGTGTCTCTACTGGGTCTGTATCCCAAAGAGATCATAAAAAAGGAAAAAGGACCTATATGTGCAAAAATGTTTGGAACACTCCTTTTTGTAATGGCAAGTAACTGGAAACTGAGCAGATAACCATGACTGAATAAGTTATGGTATATGAATGTTATAGAATATTATTATACTATAAGAAATGGTTAGTTGGATGATTTCAGAAAGGCCTGGAGAGACTTACATGAATGGATGCTAAGTGAAGTAAGCAGAACCAAGAAATCATTGTATACAGGAACAAAAAGATTATATGATATTCAAATCTGATGGACATGGCTCTTTTCAACAATGAGATGATTCAGATCAATTCCAATAGATTGTGATGGAGAGAGCCATCTGCTTCCAGAAAGAAGACTATGGGAACTGAATATAGATTGTTATTGTTTGCTTGCTTTTTTTCCTTTCTCATTTTTTCCCTTTTTGGTCTGATTTTTCTTGTGCAGCATGATAAATTTGGAAATATGTTTAGAAGCATTACACATGTTTAACCTATATTGGATTACTTGCTGTCTAGGGGAAGGGAGTTGGAGAAGGGAAAGAGAAAAATTTGGAACACAAGGTTTTATAAGGTGAATGTTGAAAACTATCTTGCATATATTTTGAAAACAAAAGGCCATTGTTTAAAAAAAGAATAAAGCAGACCAAGCAAAAAAGACAGATCATTTCTAACTTTAAATTTATTGTCTTCATTACCAAATTCTTCCCAAGGAATGGCTTTCCAAGTTCTGGCCTTCTTACTATTTAATCCCTATCACAGAATCAATCTCATAAAACCCAAATGCTAGAAGCACTCTATAAACATCATCAGCATCATTGTAAGTGACATTCTAGCACCTACTATGAGCCAGGCATTGTGCTAAGCATTTTATAAACATCTCATCTGATCCCCACCACAACCCTAGGAAGTAAGTTTTAGTATTATCTCTATTTTACAGATAAGGAAACTTAGATTAAGTGACTTGCCTAGGGTCACACAGCTAATAAATGTCAGAGATTGGATTTGAACTCATCAGGTTGTTTTTATTTTTGTTTTTCTTAAGAATTCCAAAATTCTTATATATTGTTATGTTATATATTTAGCTTCTTCTACTACTACTTTTACTATTTACTATTACTACTCCTACTACCTAACAATGTTAATATTACCTACTATTAATACTGTTACTCCTATTAATACACTACTACTTACTCATGCTATTACTACCTATTACTTCTATTATTCCTCCTGCTACGATTACTACTATTACTATTACTACTCCTGCTATCTACTAACGTTAATCCTACCTACTATTACTTCTGTTACTACTCCTATTATTTACTAATGCTATTCCTACCTAATATTACTTCTATTACTACTACTATCAACTATTACTGCTATTATTATTATTACTACTATTATTTCAACTATTCCTATTACTTACTAATGCTACTTCTAATTACTAGTACTTCTATTACTATTCCTATTATTTGTTAATGCTAGTCCTACCTAATGTTACTTCTATTACTACTACTGTCTACTATTACTACTATCTACTATTATGCTATTATTGTTGCTAATGTTATTATTATTACTACTATTATTTCAACTACTCTTATTACCTGCTAATGCTACTTCTACTTACTATTACTTCTATTACTACTACTACTTTTACTACTCCTACTAATGCTACTACTATTATTACTCCATACTTCTAGGCAGCCAGGTGGAACAGTGGAGAGAGCACTGGATCTGGAATCATAAAGACTAAATCCAAACCCAACCTCAGATAATTATTAGCTATGTGCTGTATAACCCTAGACAAGTCACTGAACTTCCTCATTGCTAAAATGGAGACAATACCTCCCTCCCAAGATTGTTGTGAGGATTAAATGAGATAATATTTGTAATATATTCAGTGCCCCCAGTGAATACTTAATATGCATAATTTCTTCTTTCTTTTCCCCAATCAAATAAAGAATACATATGCATGTATTTTTATCCCCAGTGCCTAGAACATAATAGGTGCTTAATAAATATTTGGTGATTGACTGAAAACACTGATCCCTCAAAAAAGCACTTCAATCTATTCTAACACTTGACACTTGAAACAAAGACATCTTCTCTTGACTGTTAGGACCAGTAACTCACTTAAGAAAGTGATATAATACTGCTAATTTATAATTATAATTATATATTTATATATTATATATAAATATATAATTATAATTATAAATTAATTTATAATACTGCTAATAAAAGCAACCTCTTTCCAATCTTCAAACACCAGATCAGAGGATCCCAAGAAAGGTATTTTCTGACGCTCATTTAAGCATCTCAGGGAGACAGAATGCCGTTCACTTCTCTTGGCCCAGCCTTGGTGTTTCCACTGAGTTGTGCTTAAGCTGTTCTCCGGTCCATTGGCAGCCTCCTTGGTTCCATTGGACTAAAGCATTCACAGTTTGCCAGCCACTGGCTTTGCCTACAAAGCAAGCCAAACCTCCATTTGGAACACTAGACCTTAGAGTTGATGGCTGCATTTATACAGTTCACCAATGGAGGCCCAGGACCCGTGACATGGAAAGTCTTTAATGCCATCACTGGCAAACGCCACCTGGGAAAAGCAATTCTCCTGTCTTCTGGTAGATATTCTTGGCTTCTATGACTCTGCCCAAAAGCATTAATGTTAATGAGGAATAACTGTTATACAGTGATATTGAATTTTTTGAGAAAAAGCAGTAAATCCTTATATATCATGGGGGGAAACTTGACCTCGTTTTTGGTTTTTGATCTATATTAGCCAGAGGCATTCAATGGGCTAACCAATGTGAATATCAGGATGCAGATGGTGCTGGAATTTCTGAGAGAATAAGAGAAATTTAGAAGACAATATCCCCATATGTCAGAAAAGCAGCTTAGTCTTGTAGGAAGATTATGGGATTTGTGTTCAGGAGGCCTGGGCTTGAATCCCAACCTTGCTACTTACTACCCGTGTGGCCTCGGATAAATAATATAACTATTCTGGGTCTCAGTTTCCTCCTCTGTGAAGGAAGCGGAGTATTCTAGATAGTCTCTGAAGTCACAGAAAAAAAGAACCTAAGAGTTGGAAGAGACTTCAGGGGCCATCTTGTCCAACCCAAACATGAAATGAATTCCCACTGTAACATCCGGACAAGTATTTATCCAGACTGTGATTGAAGACCTCCAAGAAGGGAGAGCCTATCACTTCTGGAGGCAGCCCATTCTACTCTTGGATAGTTCTAATAGTAAGGAAGTTTTCCCCTTATAGCCATCCTAAATCTTCTCTTTGCAGCTTTCCCCCATTACTCGTACTTCAGTCTCTGGGACTAAACAAAAATAGTCTAATCCATCTTTCATATGAGAGCCCTTCAAATATTTGTATTCCATTTTCACATCACCCCCCAGTTTTTCTTTTCTCTGTGTTAATGATAGTCAGTTGTCGATCAATCCTCATATGTTATGGTCTCAAGGACATTCACCAAAAGTCACATTAGATTTTTTTTGGATGCTACATCATGCTGCTGATTCATGTTGAATCTATAATATACTTAAACCCCCAGGCCCTTTTCAGAGTAACTGCTATCTATGCTTCCCTACCTCCATCTGGTACTGGTGAAGTTGTTTTTTGGATCCAAGTATAAGACTTTACATTTATCCCTATTGAATTTCACCTTGTTAGTTTTAGCCCCGTGCTCTATCCTTTCAGGATTCTTTTTGAATTCTGAGTCTATCATCCAATACATTAGCTACCTTTTCTAGCTTGATGTCATTGGCAAATTTGATGAGTATCTTCTTCTTCTACATACTATGGCTCTAGGAAAGTACAAAGATTATGTGTTTAAACTCATGTATAGACAAAGATTATGTGTGTAAACTCATACATATGGACCTGAACCTCACAGATAAAATATAAAAATCCTCTGGTATATATTCATCCGAAGGCCATTTTTAAGAAATGGACTCAATATGGTTGCTAGATGACCAGAGACAAGGCAATAGGATCAGAGATTTTGAGCTGGAAAGAACATTAAAAATCAATTAGTCTAAACTTTTTGGTAACACAGAAAGGATACAATAGCATGGTCAAGGAATAAAGGATCCAGATTCAAACCCAAAATCTGAAGGAAACAATTACACTCCGACCTTTATCTTGAGAGATACTGAACAATTTGGTATAGTAAAATAATTCAGCATTGGATGAGTCAGACAATCTGCTTTCTAGGCCTGGCTCTGCCACTGACCAACTGTGCAATATTAGACAAATCACATCCCCTGGACCGCCACTTCTTTCCTCTATAAAATGAAGAGATAGAGAAAATGGCCTCTCTGGTCACATCCAGCTCTTATACCTTATGGTTCTAACAGCCCTGATTTTGCTTCACATGGTCATTGCAAGAACCCAATAAGATTCTGTATGGAGAATGTACTTAAAGAGCTATATAAATGTCAACTGTTATTCATTTTTAGAGAGATAGTGTTGTTCGGTAGTAATGAGAATGTACTTTGAAACCAAAAGAGGTCTGAGTTCAAATTCTGTCTTTGGCATTGACTAGCTAAATAACTATAAGTAAATCATCAAATCTTACTGACTTTCAATTTCCTCATTCGTAAAACGAGTCTAATAATACCTGTAATACTCCTCAGGTGAGAATAAATGAGAGAATATGTATGTGTGTTTATATATGCACACACATATGTATATATGTACATAAATGTATATAAATCTGAATATATATAAACATACTTGTTCTTTCATTACATATGTATCTATATGTATATATAATGTATATACTTTTAGGTATGTATAGTATGTATTTATATTTACATATATGTAGAATTATAAACATAGATACCTTTTTAAAGAATTTTATAAACTTTGAAATACTTTGTCAATATCAGCTATTATGATGATCAGTATGGAAATGAGGCAAAACTTGCCACATCACCTAAACCATCAGAGAATGTGAGTTTGAATTTCGGCTGTACAACTGAGAATGATTTTGATTGGTCCTTTCATTTCTTTATGTGCCCATTTTCTGTAAAATGAGGGAGTTAGGCAAAGTCTCCAGGGTCCTCTCTAGCCCTAAATCATTGCATAACTATGGTTTTCTAATCAGCTATTAAAAAGAAACAAGGAAAAGTAGGGGAACCACCAGAGCATTCTGGGAGAATATTGGCCCAAGAAGCTCACTTGCTGTCTTTCCTGATCAAGCAAATCTCCAGATCATTTCTTTTACATTTTACTTATTTGTTTCAATGAACACTGTCATTCTGTCTACTATGTCAAAGTCAACTTGAAAAATCTAATATAAAGGTTGAACCAGATGGCCTCTGAGATCCCTTCTAATTATATTCATTAACATCTTCATCAAGAAAGACTTCTGGTTCAGCCTTTCTAAGGCATCCTAGTGGATTTGATACCAAAGATTACCTTACTAGCTCTATAATCTATGATACATACAATACAAAAAAAATCAGTCTCATTTTTTTTGTTTTACTCTGAAGAGATAAGTCATCTGGTATAATGGAAACCTTGTTCTACTCCTGAGCTATGCCCCTAAAAAATTGTGGTCAACTCATTGTGTTTCCCTTAATTCCCTTATGGATGATCTCTAAGATTTCTTCCAGCTCTAACATTCTATGAATTGATTGAGTTTATAACAATTTTATGACATTTTTCTAAACAAGGAATTATTTACCTTGAGTCCATGGTTATCCAAGGGGTTTGAAGAAAAATTTCAGGATGAGAGAGAAATTTGTGTACTTGAAAAGGAAAAAAAATGCATCTTTATGCTTTCATTTTTGGTCCTGTATATTTTTACTTTATACTTTTTAAAACTTTGTTCTACAAAGGGGTCTATAGGCCTCTCCAGTCTATTCAAGGGGTCTGTGGACCAAAAAGATTAAGAACTCCTTGTCTATCCATATACGACAAAGCCAACTTTTGTTGCTATAGACTCAACTCTATCTCAAACTATCTGTGTCCTTAGAAGAACAAATTGGATAATATTTCAGGATCTGGTCTCTAAAAAGAGAGAAATGGACTAATCTCTAAGGACATTCCCAGGTCTAATAGTCAATGTATGCTTCCCACAATTAAACTTTATGGTTCCTATAATTAAAACTCGCAGACCAAACATTTGCACTGTAACATGTATATTTGGGCATATACAGCTGCGTCTCCAAACATAAATTCTTCATTTGTTGTCTTGCATGTTAACGATAACTGTCATACATTGACAGCCTGGATGGTAACTCTTAAGAGGGATGGAAAGAATACAGTTTGGCAGGCACCGAAGCAGTTGGCACATAAATTTCTCACAAGCATGAAGACAACTGGCCGGCAAATGTCAAAGGCATTAACACCTACCTTGGAGTGTAATTATTTCAGTCTGTTAGCAGTCTCCGAGCTAATATGCATTTCAAAAACTCGACAAGGAATCAAAGCCTGGGAGGTCGGCCTTGCAAGCTGTTTCAGAGGGTTGTAAATTTTATTCAAAAAGGAAGAATTTTGGATTGCATAAACAGTCAGCCTTTTCGGACCAGACTGGAAATCTTTAGAGCCTCAATCCTGACCATAATCAAGTCTTCCCTTACATTTGAGGGGGGAAAAGAATGAAAGAAACTTTGAAAACCCAAACTAAATTTACAGGGAGAAGGGGATAGAGGGTGGAAAGAGAGAAAAATCTCCATAAAAATTTTAAAGGGAAAAAAGGCAGAGATAAACTTTCATGTTATTTTTTTTTCTTTTCATTTTTTCCAATGGTAAAAATTGTGGGATAACTTTTTTCTTTTAATTCCCTGCTACCATTCCAGCAGAATTCTGGTAAGTCTAGAAACTTAAAAGAAGTCTGGGGCCCCTAGAGACCAGCCAACAAGTTATTATAGTAAAAGAGATCTTAAAGATCATCTAATCCAACCTTTTTTAACACATGAGGAAAGTGAAGCTAAGAGAAATTGAATGATTTCCTCAAAATGATAGAAGTAGCATAGAAGAAGCAAAGCCATGATGTGAAACTCAGGTTCTCCAACTTCAAAACCAAAGTCTTTCTCACTATAATGTCAAAATCAAGACAAAGACTATTTCATGAAAGAGCCTCAGTGATCTCCATCTCATCTCCCTACACCTACCGCTTCCTAAACCTTACCTCACCTGACATGCTCAAAAAAATACTTAATTTAAATTACAATAATTTCTGTGAATCAGTAATGGCTAACGACTCCCATCTCTATAGAGAAAAGTGGAGCTAGCATCAAAGATGAAGAAGGGGAACAATTTGGAGTGAGAGAAAGGGTCCCTCAACCCTTGTAAACTTTGTCTTAGGAATAATACTACTTGGGAAGGAACTGGAAACTGAATGAATGCCCAGTAGTTGTGGAATGGCTAAATAAGTTATGGCATGTGAATGGAATGGATTATTATTGTTTTATAAGAAATGATGAGCAGGCTGATTTCAGAAAAGCCTGGGAAGACTCATATGAACCGATGCTGAGTGAAGTGAGTAGAATCAAGGCAACATTGTACACAGGAACAAGAAGATTATGTGATATCAACTGTGGTGGATTTGGCTCTTTTCAATAATGAAGTGATACAAGGTAATTCCAATAGACTTATGATGGAAAGTGCCATCTGCATCCAGAGAAAGAACTATGGAGATTGAATTGCATCAAAGCATAGTATTTTCACCTTTTTGATGTTGTTCCTTGTTTACTTTTTTCTTTCTCCTGTTTTTTCCCCTTTTGATCTAATTTTTCTTGCACAGATGATGAATATGGAAATATGTTTAGAAAAATTGTACATTTAATCTATAGCTTGCTATCTTGGAAAGGGGAGAGGGGGAAAAAATTGGAACACAAGGTTTTGCAAAGATGAATGTTGAAAACTATCTTTGCATGTATTTGAAAAAATAAAATGTCATTTAAAAAGAAAATGGAAATAATAGTTGTTGCTGCTTTATCTTAGAGTTACAAGGGTCAGAGAAGATAACATTTGCATGTTTGTATTCCCAAGATCCTATGTCCTAGCCCTCATCTCCTGTGCTGGACTTGGACCTGTCAATGTTATTATCCTCAGACACATGCAAGTAATTTAATTCTATTTGTCTGTTTCCTCATCTGTAAAATGGAGGGAAAATATCTACTTCCCAGGGTTGTGGTGAGAATCAAGTGAAACAATATTTGTAAAGTATTTACCACAGTGCCTGACACATAAAAGGTCTTTAATAAATGTTGGTGGTAATGATGGTGATGATGATAATAATAATGATGTTGATAGTGATGGTGACAGTGGTAATGGTGATGGTGATAATGGTGGTTGTGATGGTATAAATATCACCCAAGTCGTCGGAGAATTACATAGAAAAGTTTTAAAAAAAAATTCTCCTCTTTGATAGAGATATGAATTGGTACAACTATTGCAGAACAAAGTAATCAAGGGCAAGAAAACAATATTAAAAACTACAACAGTACAAATAAAAAAGAACAATAGCACGCAAAAAAATCACAAGTAAATGCAACAAAGTTATATAGGTCAAACAGGAATTGAATGAAGAGATATGAAAGGACATCCCTAGCCCACTCCTGTGTGAAGATCCGCAGGTATTACACATTCTTCATGTTTTCAGACTTTTTCAATGTATTGATCAGTTGTGCTGGGGGTTTTTTCCTCTCCTTTTTTATCTTTAAAAAATATTTCCTTTGGGACAGCTAGGGGTACAGTGAATAGAGCACCAGCCCTGAAGTCAGGAGGACCTGAGTTCAAAGCTGATCTCAGACATTTAACTTCCTGGCTGTGTGACCCTAGGCAAGTCACCCAAATTGCCTCAAAAAAAAATTCCCCTGGTAGCTCACTGGGAAGGAATACTGGGATACAAAAAACAGAAAATATCAATAAAAATTTATTTAAAAAAATAAAGAAAAATCCTCCTTCCCCACATATTAGGGATATATTTGTTTCACAGACAACAAATGCTTCTGCTGAAGAGATATGCTCAAATTTGTTACATAATCTCAATTAAATCCTTACTACAACAAGGCAATTCTTTTACACCTCCCTAACTGATTCACTATCCTATTTGCCACAATAGGTTTTCCAGAGCGTTTCATCCCTTTTCAAACTTCCCTTAATTCTCTTGAAAAAAAAAATTGAAACCAATCAAAGGGAATGACTCTTTTCCATTCCTCTTTGTGTTACATCATTCAGACATTTTCTACCACTATAGCCCCTTCACCCCATGTCACATAAAGAGGAACAATTCTCCATGCCAAAGCAAGCCCCTCTACCTGCACAACTGTTCCCATTTCATCCCCTTCTCTACAGAATGTTGTCTCCTTTATATCCTGTTTCTCACATGCCCAAGTTTCCTCCACCTTAAAAAAAATTCTCACTTGACCCACCCATCCCTGCTGGCTATTATCTTATATTTTTCTTCCCTTTCATGATTAAATTTCTTAAGAAAGATATCCACAATTGAAACCTTCATTTCCTTTCCTCCTATTCTCTTGTTAATTCTCTTTACTCTGGCTTGTGATCTCATCAGTCAATTGAAACTGCTCTCTCCAAAGTTACCATTGATCTCTTAGTGGTCAAATCCAATGGACTTTCTCTCAGTCCTCATTTTTCTTGACTTCTCTGCAGCCTTTGACACTATCAATCATCCCATTCTTTTAGATATTCTCCTCTCTAGGTTTTCACGACACTATCCTTTCCTGGTTCTCCTTCTACCTATTTCACTGCTCCTTCCTAGTCTTCTTTGTTGAGTCTCCATCCAGGTCACTCTATTAATCCTGTGTGTCTCCTGAAACTCTACATGGTACCCTCTTCTCTTCTCTCTCTATAGTATTTCATTTAGTGAACTAATCAATTTCCATAATTTCAATTATCCTGTATATGTTGATGATTCTCAAATGTACTTGTACATCCCTAACTTCTCTGCGAACATCCAGTCTCCTATCTCCACCTGTCTATTGGACATCTCTAACTGGCTATCATGTAGGCTATCAACATGTCGAAAATGAAATTCATTATTTTTCTCCTTGACCTCTCCCCTCTTCCTAACTTTTCTATTATTATTGCGGATACCACTATTTTCCCAATTTCCCAAGTTCACTCAACTTAGGTGTTATCCTTGACTTTTCATTCTCTTTCTCCACCACCACTCCTCATATCCAATCTCTTGCAAACTCCTGTTAATTCTATCTTTGAAATATTCTTCCTAAGGGACAGCTAGGTGGTGCAATGGATAGAGTACAAGCCCGGAAGTCAGGAGGACCTGAGTTCAAATCTGGCCACAAACACTTTCTAGCTGTGTCACCCTGAGCAAATCACTTAACCCCAATTGCCTCAGCAAACATATATATACACTTCCTATTCAATCCACTTCCTACTCAACTGTCAAATTAATATTAAAGCAAAAGTCTGTCTCTGTCTGTCTCCCTGTTTCCACCAACCATTCACTGAATTCTAGTATCTTTCGGTTATTTTTAAGATCTCATATAAAATCCTCTCTTTAAAATAATCCATTATGCTCTGATCCCTTCCTACTCTTTCAGACCTCTCACACATTACTTCTTCTCACTTACTCTGGAAGTAGGTCAGGATGGTCTTATTACTCTTTCTTCTATTAAGGATCATGACATTTTGGAGCTAGAAGGGATCTTAGAGATTCCAATCTCTTCATTTTATAGGGAAGCAAATTTGAGGCTTAGGGAGAGAAAGTGTTCAAAATCATATAGTTTGTTAATAGTTGGGCCAGGATTAGAACCCAGGTCTCATTTGACTCTCCATCTAATACTCTCTCCAAATGACTAAAGTCAAGGGCATATCTTTCAAAAGTCAAGTGCCAGATTTCAAAGGTGAGAATTAGAATAGCCAGATATAGGCAGATACATCTGCCAGCAAAGGTGGCAAAGTAAAATGATGAACAAGAATTATAGTAGAGCATAAAAGGGAAGTCTTTTTCCAAGACTTGGTTAATTACATGCAAAATAATATCTAACTGAAGAAATCAATAGGATTTTATCAACTTGCATAAATTGAATACACACTAAAAGCAAATTTTTAAAAACATGAATTTAGTGGTTACCAAAATACAAATGAATCAATCTATTTCTAGCTGCTTTCAACTTTTACAAATGGAAAACCTGGAGACTATAGATGTCAAGTTTGTCAAACTACTTTCATCTGAAAACCATAAAATATTAGTGCCCAATGGAACCTTTAAGTATTTGAAAAGTGTTCATTGGGTAGAGAGTTTAGATTGATTCTCCATAGCCCATTCCTATTTCTAGCAAGACCAGGGTCATAATCTTAATGTGTCTGCTATGACCTCTAGACATATCTCCCCCTTTCTCATTCTAGGTGTGAAAACTGCTAATTATAGCTCTGATAATTTGCTCTCAATTGCACAATTAATAAGTATCAGAAGCAGGATTCTATCTATGATACCATGCTGCCTCTGTAGCAACCAATCATGTGTCAGTGATTGCATATTGATTAATGCTGTAATATTGTTATCTTATCTGCCCAGCTAAAGAGTAAGTTCCCTGAAGGCTTGAACCATGTCTTCTTTCTTTCCTGTTGTTCATCCTCTCATATCATTCCTCAGAGTTCTACATATGGTTAGTGTTCAAAAAAGAATGGTAAGTGAATGATTTGATGGATGACACATCTAATCTATGAACCTGCCTGTGAATCCTTTGGCAAATTGCACTCATGGGGAGAGGGAAAATTCACTCACCTACTTGGGAGTGGGATTGGGAGACACCGAGAATTTTAAAGAATTTTCTTTAAGCAGCATTTACAAATTTTTCCATGGCAAAATCGGACTTGGCTATGAAATGGCATTTCTCTTTCTGAAGAAAAACAACACCTTGATTCTTCTTGTAAGTGACACAAAACATTTCACATGGAAGTGAAGCATTAAAACAAATATTGAAAGACAAAATCCTTCTTCTCCAGAATCATGAGAATTTTAGTGATGACTACCACTAGATTGAAGCCAATAAAGAGGGCTAAATCTAAGCAAATCAAGGGTCCTTGTGTTTTTTATCCAAAGCATAAGAATCTGAACTTCAAATGAAAAGGAGACTGGTACACAAGACTCTTTTCCTATTGCTATAGCACTTGTCATTGTTGCTTTAGCTGCATGGCAATGCACAGAATTCTATCAGTGAGATCTAAAACTGTCCAAAAATTCCTATAGATTTGGGATGGAAAATGCTATCTGTATTCAGAGAGAACTATGGAGAGTGAATGTGAATCAAAGCATAGTATGTTCACTTTTTGTTGTTAATTTTTTTCTTTCTTCTGGTTTTCTCCCTTTTGGTCTGATTTTTCTTGGATGAGAAATGTGGAAATACATTTAAAAGGATAGCACATATTTAATCTATATCAGATTGTTTGCTATTTCAGGGAAGGTAAGAAAGAGAGGGAGAAAAAGGTAGAACACAAAGTTTTACAAAAATGAATGTTGAAAACTATCTTTACATGCATTTGAAAAATAAAATACTATTGATTAAAAATAAATAAAGCTGATTGCCAGTCATTGGCAATAAACACCAATCTATAAGTATCAGGATTCCAAATATGAGTTTATGATTTATAAAAAAATTAGCCAAAGTCTTTATGTTCAAAAAAGATAAGTTCTAGATATGTCTACAAATGGAGAAAATTACAATTCCAATAATAATGTTCCAAAAATAGTCATAGGGTCAAATAATTTGAGATCCTGACATGAAATTCTATTATATTTTTCTCTGAAGTGATTCTAATCTTTTTTACAACTTTCTCTCTCATTTCTTTTGATGTGGTAATCCCATAGCTACTAGTTTCTGGTAATCTCTATGATAGGAGAACCACTATCCTGTCTTAATTTTTTTTAAAAAAAAGTGAGAATAGAAGCAATTTGTGAGAAGTCAATCCAGGATCTCAGCTAGGACCAAATTTAGGATTGGAGCATCAGGTAGAATGAAGCAGGCATTGGATCTGACATAGATTGTCAGGCACATAGTGAATATGTGAATAGCTGGTATTGCAGAGAGTTTCATTTTCATAATTGGGTTTTTTCCCCAATTAATAAGTATTTTTTCCTCTTTTTCCTATTCCACTCTCAATTGAAAATGAAAAGGGAAAAAACAACTCTTATAAGAAACATACAGAATAAAGTTCCTGTGGCTGTGTTCAGAAATGTCGGCCTCATTCTGTAGCTTGGGTCCATCTATTTATCTAGCTGTAAAGTGGCTCCTGACTTCCAGTCTCACATCTCTATCTTTCTTCTCCACAAGGATATTTCTAACTGAATGTCCCAAAGATATCATAAACACTACATATATAAACCTGAACTCATTATGTTCTCCTCAAAACCTTCCCTTCTTCCTAACTTTCCTCTAACTGCCAAAAACATCACCATCTTTCCAGCCACCCAGGCTCACAACTTGTGTCATGCTCAACTCTTCCTTCTCTCCCATCCCTGAAAATCAATGTCTTGCCACGTCTTGTCAATTGTACCTTCAAAACATCTCTCCTAAACACTCCCTTTTCTCCTTTACCCTGCCACCATTCTGGGACAAGCTTTCATCACCTCAAACCTGGATCCTTACAAGAATCTGATGAGGGTTTGCTTGCCACAAATGTTTCACTACTAGAATTCATCCTCCACTCAGCTGTCAAATTGATCATCCTAAAAACCAAGTTTGACTGTCATTGTTACTTCATTTAGTAAGCTCCAATAGCTCCCTGTCACTTCTAGGATCAAATATGAAATCTTCTGTTTGGTCTTTAAATCCCCTCATAATCTGGTCCCTTCCTACCTTTGCTTTTCCTACGGTGCTTGTTAATCATTCTTACTATATATTTTTTAATTATATATATATATATATATGTATGTATGTATTTATTGTTTACTCTACACTAGGCACACAGAAAAAAACTGAACTAGTTCTTACTTTCCAGGACCTTGTATTTGGGAGAGGGGAGAGAAATAATATGTACCTCTATAAGCAGTCATAAAGTATGTCAACTACTTATGGCAAGCATTAAGCAACTAAAGAGATCAGGAGAACTCATCTATAGGAGATGACATGAGATGAATTTTAAAGATGGCTAGGAACTCCACCAGGCAGAAATGAGGAAGGATTCTATCCATTCCAGGTAAAGGCACAGAGATAGGGGATGAAATGTCAGTACATGAGCGACAGTGAGTAGGTCAATTTATCTGGATCTTAATGTGTATGGAGGGGAATGATATAAGTTGGAGTCAGACTGTGAAGGTTTTAAAAGTCAAATAAAGGAATTTGGATCTGATTTTAGAATCAATAGAGAGCTGCTGGAACTTCTTAAGAAGAGGAGTGACTCTTTATGTTATTGTTTGCATTTTTGTTCTGCTTAGGTTTTTTTTCTTTCTAGATCTGATTTTTCTTGAGCAGCAAGATAACTATATAAATATGTATACATATATTGGATTTAAATATATTTTAACATATTTAACATGTATCGGACTACCTGCCATCTAGGGGAGGGGATGGGGGGAAGGAAGGGAGAATTTGGAACAGAAAGTTTTGCAAGGATCAATGTTGAAAAATTACCCATGCATATGTTTTGTATATAAAAAGCTTTAATAAAATAATTTTTTAAAAAAGAAGAGTGACATGATTAGATCCATGATTTCATGTGTTGGATCTATGGAGTATAGATTGGAAAGGAGATATACTGGATGCACAGAGAATTACTGGAAACTGTCGCAATAGATGTGATAAGGGCTTAAGTTAGAGTAGTTGTATAAATGCACAGAGGGTATTCAAGATGAAGAGAAGGCATAAATGGCAATACTTGGTAGCTAAGTGTCTGGTGGGATCAAAAGTGAGAGTAAAAGTCAAGGATGACTTTAAGACTTTGAACCTGGAAATGGAAAGATGGCAGTGTTCTTTACAGAAATAAGAAAGTTAAGAAGAGAGATGTGTTTAAGGGAAAAGATAAAGAGTTTTACTTGGGACATGTTGAGTTTGAGATTTCTATGGAATGTTCAGTAGAGAACATTCACAAAAAAAGTTAATGATTTGGTCCTAGAGCTCAAGAGAAAGAGGGAGTCTGAATATACAAATTTGATACAGATAAATATATTTTATTTATAGATATGGTAGCCAACTTGATGAGAGCTGACAGAATCACTAAAAAAGATATTAATGAGAGAGAAGAGGAGAAGGCACAGGACAAAGAAAGTAACCAGAATTCTCCACAATTCTCCAATAAGGCAAAGTTTTGGGTATAACTGTGTACCACAAAGCAGTGCTTTCATATACCTCCTTTTAGATATATTTTAATATATTCAGGAGGGCTGGATGTTCTCTTAAGAACAAACTTCATACTTATTAAGAAATCTTATGTTTAACTCCCCCCCTTTTTTTAATCAGTGAAATTCTGCAGTACAAACAGGAGTTTGGCCATTCCATTCCCAACTAATAAAAGGTGATGAATGAGCCCCTCCTCCCCTCTCCTGCCAGTTACAAGGTGTGATGTTTTCTATGATGTTGGTTTTTTAATGTTAGTCCCATACATTGCCCATGTCAATGACATCAGAGCCACATCACATCACACCCTGAAATGGAAAAGCCATCTCATGCTCCACAAAGGCTTTTGAGATACATTTCCACCAACTCTACAGATCCCTTACATTAAGGAGTCTTGCCCGACCACCCTTAGTTGACTGGACCATTTTAATGAGGACTTGAGAAGGAATTTAATCTTGCTCTATTCCCAGATCCAAGGAAGGCCCTCTAGGATGGTCCCTGAAAGGGAATTCCCTTCCTCTACCTTCCCCAAAGCGCTCTTCTCCTTGAGCAGCCCTCTCCCATTATCCTGGATTTCTTATTTTCTATTATCTTTTGTTCCTTCGACACCTCTTTGAAGGGAAGACGCCCTAGAGACCACCACTGTCTGTTTCACATGAACCCCAGGGCCAGAGCTGTCAGCATCACGTATGAGCTCAATTCAACTCCCAGCCTGGCCGTCATGCCTGGGCTGTTTGCTTAAACATCATAAGAAAATAAGCATTCTGAAACTCTCGGTAAATTCACAAGCATATTCACATGTGATCACAGTCATCCCATTCCCCTAGAAATTCTACATGGGGCCCAGACAGTTTTTTTCCCTGATGGGCAGGCTGATCCCCCCCCCCGAATCTGTCTCCTTTTAGTGTCCCCAGAAAACTCACCACGACAAATTGGATGGCAGGTTTTGCTTTCATGTGGCCCCAAAACTATTGCTTCTGGATCCAAGTCAAATCATGAGCATGACTTCTAATACCATACCTTTTGCAACTAGATTTTCCTCTCAAGTTAAAGAAAAACACCATGAAATACTCAGGTGAAACTCAACTTCCTTCTGCAGTTACTTTTCATTAGCTCTGCATACAGGATGTACCCAAGTCTTAAGACTGCACTAAAACTTTGGGAACTCCCTGTATAATATGTTCTACGTACACAGTTGTTTGTATGTACATAATCTCTCTTTGAAAGCTTGAAAGTGATCTTGTAGCTTTCTCTGTATCCCCAGGAATTAGCACAATGCTTGGAACATTGTAGGCAGATAATAAAAGCTTGTTGTCTCAAGGACCAAACCGTGACAGCCCTGGGCAGTGAATTTCCACATCCAGGTGAAAGCTATTAACAGCTAAGCATCTTATATATGGGATTAACTATGGTCATCTGCAAAATGCAAACTGCAGGAAAATAGAATGGGAGCTTCCAAGACCTAGGTTGGCAAGGCTTGGGGAAAGGGGGAGGACAGAGCTGTCTCCAATGTTTTCAACTTGAGTATGAGACTTCATTAAAGCAATGGAAGTGACTTTCTATACAAGGCCGCCCTCCAGGAGAAGAGCTTGGACGTGGGAGTCTCTAGCACATTCCCAGCCTTTGGGGTATTATTACTGAATGGATGGAACCAGGCCCCAGGAGCCTACTCCCTTTTTCACAGCCTATTAATTTTCTCTTGTAAAGAGTACAGCCCTAAATAAGTCTTATTTTGAAAAGAGACAAAGGCCAGTGGGTCTTAATTAGGCTGAAGAGTCTTTGACAAGCTTGAGACAACTGATATAAACCATCTGTCCTTCTTTCTGGTCTGCTTTGTGTACCCTTGTTCCAAGGCCAACCTATCACATCAGCCACCTTGGAAAACCATTGCTCCATCATTCACTGTAGCCCTACTGTCATTGAGAGGTGTGTTTGCATCTGCCAAGGAGATGAGAACAATTGACGAACAGCCTCCTCTGAATGTCCAAGTATTTGCTATCCCTACATAGAAATAGTCAATGATGTGATAGAATCAACTCAATTCGATTGCCTTGGACTGATGTTCTTAATTGCATGCATAGGGCCATCTGATATTGATCACTAACCTTCCAGGCAAGGACTTTGGTGATTCCATTGCCTTCCAATTATATCTTTCCTTAAATATCTTGACAGATAACAATAGCCTTAGAATTATATCCAGTATATAAAATGGAAGATTGAGAGATGAGAAAGGGGAAGAGTTGGCAAAGAGGAACCAAGGAATATGGGGATTAGATCAACGGAGAGTCAAATGTGTTTCTCCATCCTTTTTACAGACCCTTTTCTAACCATCCCATCCTCTGCAGAATGTTTGTATATAAATTTTAGATGCAATTACAGAGACAGTTACCAAAAAACACTCTGGTATTGATGGAAGAGACCCATGATAATGATGATCATGATAAAATAATAACAATAATAGCTTACATAGTAGTGCCTATTATGTGTCGGATACTATGCTAAGACTATAAATATATTTATATTATATACATAAATATGACAGATTTATATATTATAAATATATAAATAAATATGACAGATTTATATATTATCAATGTAATTTTTATAATATATAAATATATCATATGCCATGATTCTCATAACAATCTTTATATATATACATTATATGTAATATATAATAATATAATAATACAAATATAATAGGTACAATTATTATCCCCATTTTACAGTTAAGGAAAAGGAGGCAAACAGAAGTCACACAGTTGATGAGTGATACCATGATGGCTGGCTAGGTGAGGGACTAGGAATCACTGGGCCTGGGATCCAGGGAAACATAAATTCAAATGAGGTTTTTGTGTGATTCTAAGCAAGTCTGTTTGTCTCAGTTTCTTCAACTACCAAATGGAGATAATAAAAGCCCCAAAGTCCAGGGATTGCTGCGACTCTCAAAGGAGACAATATGTGCAAAGTGCTTAGCTAACACAGAGAGGGTGCTTAATAAGTATTTGTTTCCTTCCTTCCTTATTGGTGTTCCACAACCTCTGGGGAGGGTTTGGGGAGTGTTGTCAAGGACACAAGCTATTGTTGACCTTGTTAACAATGAGTCATCCCTGTCCAGTCCTTTGGTCTGTATAAAATCTAAGACTTCTGGCAGCTTCTAGCAGAAACTAATGCTTCAACCTTTCCCCAGGGACACACACACAAAAGGGGAGCACAGGGAGGAGAGCCATTTTAGTCACTAAACTTTCAAGGGCTGGACTGCCTTGCCAGATCACCTGAAATCCCCATGCCGTCTCTCCCGTAAGTGCTCCCGGCAGCTCTGGGGTCCAGGGACCAGTTTAAGAAACTGTCATCTCTGCTTTTATAAACTGCAGACAAGTAGCTTTAAAGAAGGGAGTCAGTCTCACCCAGCCTGCTTGTCGGAACCTCGTCTCTTGCCCGAGATCTTAATTACAGGAACATCTTCTTAATCGTGGGAACAACTCATGAGAGAGATTAATTTTCTGCATATCCCTTAAAAGGCATTCTGTCAACCCAAAATACACAAAGCAACTGCACAGGGTCAGCTCTGTTAAGTGTCAGGAACAACCAAGTTAGCTTGGAAAACATGAGCTACCTTCCCACCCTGGATGCCTGTGGGTATTTTGCTACCTATCCTAGTCCCTGCTCCCGGCTTGCGGTGTGTGTGTCTGTACATCTGTGTGTTTGGTGATTCCTGGAATTTCCTCTCCACCAAATGTGGTGCGTCTGGGAAGGATACGCTCGGTCGGTTCTGAAACAAAATCCCCATCCTACAAATGCCAGGCCTGGTGATCTTACCACCTCCACCACCTTCTGCACTCCATATTGATTCTGAGATCATTCAACAGGTTTACCTTTCTTAGAGATCTAACTACTACTTAATACTCTTGGTTTTTAGGACTAAATCAAACTGATCTACTAATCTACTTATTTTACTACTAAATGAACTGAAGCCTACAGAGTGTATAACTTAGGAGGAACCATTGGATAGTAGAAAATATAACACATTTGGCATCAGAAAATCAGAAAACGTGGGTTTCAGACCCACATCATCTACCCTGGCAGTGCCTCAGTTTCTTTGTCTGTAAAACTGGGATTATAAAACTTAAACTCAATCAACCAAACAAGCAAGCATAGCACAAGCATTTTTAATATCTACTATGTGCCAGGCACTAGGGATATAACCACAAAAAAAAAATAATAATAAGATAGCCCTTACTCACAGGAAGCTTATATTCTAATGGGAGACAACAAATGTATATGTTAATATATATATAGCATAAAAAGAAAGTGAACATATACAAATATATACAAAGACTTTGGGAGGAAGGAGATAAGCAATTGAGAGAATCAAGGACTTCATATAGAAGAGACATGTGAAATCTGTTGCCAGGACATCCAGATGCCGAAGTTCAGGGGAAATTTTGTTGAATGTTATTTGAGAAACCATGGTTTTTGGTTTGTTTGTTTTCTTTTAACTTTTGGACACAGCTGAAATCCAGAACATTTTCCAGATTAGACACCCCTGAATCAAATTTGGTCCAAGCTGAGATTTGAACTCATGACTTCAGATCCAGCATTCCTTCCAACATAATGTAAGTGGGTCCATGACTGAATAATGACTTAATCTCTCTGCACCATAACCTTTCCTCTGAGAGAAACCAGATGTGAAAGTGAAATTCTCACACTTCTGGCATCAAGGCTGAATGCCAATTTGGCAATTCATACCTATGAGCAATAAGGGAATACACAATTAATGCCTACTGTAGAAAACCTCAGACTTGCCACTTCTGTCTGCTAGCAGGAATCAAAGTGGACTTACATGCACCAGGAGAGAAACCAAGTCTTTCATCCATGCACATGAAAGCCAGCCTTTGAGAAATCTTTCTTCCTCTCCGTGAAAAGCTTCAAGTTATAAATTTTCTTCATATTTGGAAAATGTAGATTTGTGCCTTGCTCTCTGTAAACTCCAAAGACAAGGACTACATAGAATTATATATGTGTGTGTATGTATGTATGTGTTTGTGTGTGTGTGTATATATATATGTATATATACATATATATGTATGTGTGTATGAGAGAGAGAGATAGAGTTAGAGACAGAAAAAGACAGAGACAAACAGATGGAGAGAAAGAGAGAGAAGAGAAACTTAGTACATGGTATCATTTACCTAGTGTTCATAATTCACATTTATATGGCACTATTGGGCTTGTAAAGCACTTTACATTAAACTCATTTGATTCTCACAACTCTATGAAATAGCTCTATTATTATCCCCATTTTACAGATGAGAAAAGTGGGGCTCAATGAAATTGTGATTTATCCAGGGTCATATGGTTTGCAAGTGTCTAAAGTGGGACATCAGCAGCAACTGTTATGAATAGCTAATATTTATAGAGCACTTCATGGTTTGCAAAGCATTTTATAAATATAATCCCATTTGAACCTCGCAACAATCCTGGGAGGTGGGTGCTATTATTAACCATTTTTTACAGATGAGGGAATTGTTAAGTTAAGGGGTTAAGTGATTTGTCCAGGATCACACACAGCTAGAAAGTATCTGGGTTGAATTTGAATTAAAATCTTACCTATTGCAGTTCCACTCCTTTATCTACTCTACCACTGAACTATCTTCTGATTCCACTCTATGTTCATATACCAAGCTGTCTAAGAGACAATCTATGGTTCAAGGGACTCCCAACAAGGACTTTCTCAGATCTGGATTCATCCGGGGAAACTTGACCTTAAAGAGTCCTGTTTCTCTCTCTCTCTCTCTCTCTCTCTCTCTCTCTCTCTCTCTCTCTCTCTCTCTCTCTCTCTCTCTCTCTCTCTGTCTCTCTCTGACTCTCTCTCTCGTTCTTTCATAATCTGACAAATTCCCAGAGTAAAACTCCAGGGAAATCTCTAAACCAAAGTTTAATTATGGCTCATGTGGAGGGTCTCTCAAGAATTTGAGAAACGAGATCCTTTCTAGAAAAGGAATTCAATGTCATATGAACATCAAGTAGAGAACATTGGCTTATTTCCTCCACCATAGAAAGTGTTTCACACAAAAGGATTCACAGTTATACATCAAGAAAGGCTAAAAATAGAATGTCTTGACTAGCCCATTAAAATCTTTATACTAAGAATTTGGCAGCTGGCTAGGGAGGATGTGCTGAGACAGCACCGGCATCCTTGGGGAGGATGTGCTGCAGCAGCACTAGCTTAGAAGGCTTCTGGATGGTCACTTAAATGGCTCCAGGCAGGAATTTATCCCATGGAAAGACTGTGGGAAGAAACTAAATATAGAAGAGTCATTTTACCTTTAGCATTTTACTTCCTCTGTCTGGATTTTTATTTCCTCATCTGCAAAATGAAGGGGCTGCACCAGATGACCTCCAAGATCCCTTCCAGTCCTAGAATTCAATTTTAAGTGCCAAGTAATGGATGATACCCTAAGGTATTAGTCTGAGAAGTCACATAACAAGAAGAGATTTCATTATGGCCCTGGTTACTCCATGGATAAAATGCATTAGAGGTATTTAGGAAGCTCAGTTGTTGTTCTCTATGCCCAGAGAAAGCTTAAGGAGATGCCAATTGCCCATAGGTCTCGTGGATCCATAATCTCATGGCATTCCTGAAAAGGGAGCAAATTGAAACCCACTTGTTCCTTCTCACTCCATGTAATTACTTGTAAATCCTCCCTCACTGCTATGATCTTCTCAGACACCTCTCCCATTCCCTCCTCCCCTTTAAGGTCCTTTTATGCTTTGTCTTAACCTATTGGAATACATATTTGTAGCCTAGTATTTAGGCTGGTACATAGAAAGCTTGTTGATTTGACTTTACTAGAACCATAAAGAATCTACTAGCCCACTCTAAGACTTTCTCTACTTCTTCTTGTGTGAATAACAGTGGATAACTCAGAATATCTATCTGTTCTCATTCTGTTTCTCTGTCTCTCTGTCTGTCTGTCTGTCTCTCTCTCTCTCTCTCTTCATCTCTCTCCTCTCTCTATTTCTATCTACTCTGTATCTCTTTGTCTACATCTCTGTCTCTTTCAATCTCTATCTCTCACCATTCCATATTTTCTGAATTTCTATTTTCTGGGTAATATGAGTGCATGCAAGTCACCATTTGCAATTTGCTACAGCCCACTCATGTCTACCATTCAATTCCCCTTTGATCTTTAAGTCTCATACAATTCTGATTCTTAGATCATAGTGTTTCATTATTCACATATTAGAACAGAAGAGTATTAATATGACAGAAGAATATTGATGTCATAAATTTTAAAAGTTGGATTTTTGTGCTGTCTAAAGGAACAGCTTTGAATTACTGAAAGTACAGAAATGTTTCTAAAAGATAATCCATCTGCTTATCTAAGAAATATGGATGAACCGATGAACTGCTCATTCAGTATCATGTTATATTCTAGAATATAGGCATCTTCATTTTTTTTTACTTTTCCTGTGTAGATTATTGGGCGAATATCTTGAATTGTCCTATAATACTCTTAAGTTTTGATACAATCAGGAAGCCACTCTGTGTTATCATTGCAAAGAACACTGGTCCTAGTTCAAATCCTGGTTCTAACTATTAGTTGTGAGACTCTGGGCAGAGTTGAGACAGAGACAAAGAGATAGAAACAAAGAAAATTAGAATAGATGGGTATTCTGAGTTATTCACAGAAGAAGAAATAGAAGGAGTCCTCCAGTGGGCTGGTAGTCAAGTCAACAAGTGTTCAATATGCTTTCTATGTGACAGCTTAAGTACTAGGGATACAAATGTATATTCTAATAGATGAAGAGACTTTAATTTATATGAGTCTCAGTCTTCCTTTCTGTAAAATGAAGATGATAATTGTCACACTATCTATTCATAGGATTATTGGAGAAATTTCTTTAGAAAACAAAGTATTAGATAAATATGGTAATATTAAAATTATCTACAAAAAGAAGAATCTGTAACACCTTGTCATCTTTGTTTAGGGAATTCCCTTTTGTTTGGAACTTTTTCAAGATCTCCCCCATGACAGGGGTGAACATATTATCTCCCTCTTTTATGATTTGTTTGACAGTAATAAAAAGTAGATTCAAGTTATCTCTGAGATTGTGTCTTTCAAACTGAGTGACCTTAATATAAAAATAATATGTAGTATATAAGTGTGCTATATAAATATGTTGGTATTATGGGATACAGATCTAATCTATAATATGTAATAAATATAATTATGTTGGTATTATAGGATACATATATAATCTATCATATGTAATAAATATTATAATTATGTTGGTATATATAGGATACATATATAATCCATTACATGTAATAAATATTATGATACATATATAATCTATTATATGCAATAAATATTATAATTATGTTGGTATATATAGGATACATATATAATCCATTACATGTAATAAATGTTATGATTCTGTAATATAATTCTATTTATATGATTTTTTGTACTACATATTTTATATAACATAATATAAATACATTTATATAACATATAAATCATAGATATAACAAGATATTATAATACTTGTAGTTTTCTGTATCAGAGTTCCCCTGAAATCAATTGGGAGATGCAGAATCACCAATTGGTACTTTTTAAAGGAACTACTTAAACTTCCTAACCCTAAACTAGAAAGAAAGACTTCTAACAGAATCATCAGTCTCAGAGACCTGGAAATACACTTTTTAAAATAGAATTAAGTCCAAGGGCACCAGTCAGATGAGAATGACTCTCTACCATGTTCCAAAGAGTTGGTACCTAGAACAACTACTCTCCTTCTGAAGAAGAAATTCCCTCTACACAAGACCCTGAGAAACAAACAAACCATTACTTTTTGAAAAAAGCCAGAAAGGGGTTATACTGCCTGGTTGAATTAGAGTTTCTGTATTTTAAAAAGAACTATAGCAAAAAAAGCTTCAAGGGCTTTAAAATAAAAGAGCTAGGGTAGAGTTCATACCTCCTCTGAAGAAGAGATGACACCCCAGGAAAGGAGTCCAGCTTAAGTAAGAAGTTGCAAACAGAGAGTTTTCCAAACATGTGTCCAGTTGAGACACACCTGGTAGCAAAGTTATGATGAATGGAGCAGGGCAAAGTCCTGGCAGCACCACGCAGTAGGAAGTCTGGCAAGAGTTACATGGTGGTATCTTAAAAAACATTAGCAGCTTAAGGCATCAGAGATGTAACATGCCCTTCTATGTGTGTACCCTGGCCACATGTGCCTCTCCATTTATGATCCTTCCCTATTTCCATTATTCTCAGTGATGCTAAAAATTTATGGGAAGCAGATGCTTTTACTTATTTATTTTTATTATGTTATTTAATTACTTATCTTTGCTTTAAACTGTACCCCTTGGCTAACTATAAAACATGGGCTCATCAACAGGGACTCATGAACTATCATTATTGCTGTTGGTCAATCATGTCTTGATTCTTCATGACCTCATTTGGGGTTTTCTTGGTAGAGATACTACAGGGATTTATCATTTCCTTCTTCAGTTCATTTGACAGATGAGAAAACTGAGACAAACAGGGTGAAGTGAGATGTCCAGAATCACACAGTAAGTGTCTGAGTCCAGATATGAATTCAGGTATTATTGACTCAAGGCCCAGCTCTCAATCCACTAAACCACCCAGTTACCTGAATGAACTATGGTTCTGAGTGAATACCTCTGGAATGGCCTAAAGGACTCACTCTTTAAGTTGAGGGGTAATCCAGTGGCTACAGTGGTGTTAAGTATTGCAGGAGAAGTTTTCCTCAATGTGTGGAAGGAAATTTCACATGTGGGTTGTTGCAAAGAGAGTTTTCACCACTGTGATTCAGTGCAGAGAACTGGAATCTGATAGAATCATTCTGTGTTAATGCCAGAAGCATGGAGACTTGGCAGATTCTTCAAGATATTGAGGTAATGTTTGAGAGAAATAGAGTGTATCTGAGAGAAGCAAAGCATATTCCTTTAAAAATGCCTAAAGGGTACGATGTCAAGAGTTCCAGAGGATCTGAGACAAGACTAGAGTTTAAAACCCAAGAAGATGTACCAAATGGTAGAAAACTGGTCTGGGTTCCAGATCCTAGTACTCAACTCTATGCTGTGATTTCAGAATTGGCAATTTGAAATGTATTACTGTGTTACACAGTGCACCTGACAGATTAACTCCTGAAGTCCTTACAGGCTCCCACAGAAACAGAGGGTGCCATACAGAAACAGGGAAAGTATGGAGCATACAAGGTACCACATGTCTGTGGACAATAGTACTGTCTCAATTGAATATTCTTTAGAACTTCTGTCCCACCCCCTTTTGACCATTCTGTCATCATCATCCTAAAAGTATTGATGCAGTCCACAAAAACAGTCTGATACATCTCCATGACACAGAAAGGATCTGGGGTTCTCAAAGGCGGTGTTAATGGATCAGTGGATAGAGTATTGAACCAAGAGTCTGCCTCAGTTTTCTTATGTGTAAAAAGGAGATAATAATAGCATCTTCTCAGGGTTGTTCTGAGGATCAAATGAGATATTTGGTATACTGGTATGCTGATATGTTGGTATCCAGCAGGCACTGCATAAATGCTAGCTCCTAATATTATTATTTTTCACAGCGTCATTGCATCCTTATGAACACTGTTGAGTTTTACCTTGATGATGATGATTATGATGATGTTCTACCAAGATGTGTATTCATTACAGAGAGGACTGGCAAGACTTACATGAACTGATGCTAAGTGAAATGAGCAGAACCAGGAGATCATTATATACCTCAACAATGATACTGTTTGAGGATGTATTCTGATGGAAGTGGATCTCTTCGATAAAGAGAGCTAGTTCAGTTTCAATTGATCAAAGATGGACAGAAGCAGCTACACCCAAAGAAAGAACACTGGGAGATGAATATAAACTGCTTGCATTCTTGTTTTTCTTCCCGGGTTATTTCTAACTTCTGAATTCAATTCTCCCTGTGCAACAAGAAAACTGTTCGGTTCTGCACACATACATTGTATCTAGGATATACTATAACCTATTCAACATGTAAAGGATTGCTTGCCATCTGGGGGAGGGGGTGGAGGGAGGGAGGGGAAAAATCAGAACAGAAGTGAATGCAAGGGATAATGTTGTATAAAATTACCCTGCCATGAGTTCTATCAATAAAAAGTTATTAAAAAATAAAAAATAAATAAAACCAAAATAAAAATGTGTATTCATGAACCAGCAGGAAAAATGTACACAGAAATCACAACATGAGAAATCCTTTGGCCATAGCAACCCAGCATAAATAAGATATCTTAAAATTCACAAAAAATAAAAATCCATAAGAGGAATAAGCAAAGTAATCTTATTACTCCCTCCTTAAATTTAATAGCACTTTTTTAAAAAATGTAAGAGAAGTTGAAGTTCATAGACAATCCCCTGTTGAGTGTTGGAATGCTTGTATTTGTTGATTCAGTCACTCAACCAGCATTTATTAAGCACCTATTATGTTCCAGGCACTGTGCATAGCACAGGAGATACAAAGAAAAACAAAAACAAACAAACAAAAAAAAAAAAGTCCCTGCCCTCAAGGAGCTTACAATCTACTGAGAGAGACAGTGTACAAACAACTGTGTAAAGACAAGCTGTATATGGGATAAGTTGGAGATGTTTTTAGGGGGAAGGAAAATTGAAAAAGAGTTCTTGCAGAAGATGGAACTCTAGTTGAAAACTAAAGGAAATTTAAGATGAGAAAGGAAAGAGTTCCAGCTTGGGGAAAACAGCCAATGAAGATATTCAGAATAGGGAGATGGACTGTTCTATTTGAGGAACAGCCAAGAGGCCCAATATCATTAGATCACAGAGTAGGTGAGGGAATGTAAAATAGGAAGGGATGAGCTTAGGAGAGATTTTAAAAGTCAAACAGAAAATGACAAATTTGAACCTGGAAGCAATGGGAAGACTCTGGATTTTATTAAAGAGGGGAGAAGAGAACGAGAAAGGGAAGCTCACTCTGACAGCTAAGTAAAAAATAGATTGGAAAGGGAAGAGACTACAGACAGACTCATGAGCAGCTATTGCAACAGTCCAGATGTGAGCTGATGGATAGTATAGTGTCAGAGGACACAAGGAGGCATATACAAGGGATATAATGAAGACAGAAAATGATTGGGGGCAAGGTGTGTCCAGGATGACACAAAGGTTTTGAGTCTGGGTGACTGGAAGGATGGTGGTTTCCTCAATAATAACCAGAAGGTTAGGAAGAAAATAAGATTTATGAAGAAAGATAAATTTGGCTTTGGAAGTGCTTAAGATGTCTATATGACATCCAGTTAGAGATGTCCAATAGATAGTTGAATATTTAAGACTGGAAGTAAGGAAATAGGTTAGGGTTGGACAGGTAGATCTGAAATCTTCCAGAGATGAAAATTGAAAGCATGAGAGCTAATGAGAGATCACCAAAGTGAAACAGTCCAGAGGAAAAAGAACAGAGAACCTAGGACTGAATCTTAGAGGATAGTCATAGTTAGCAGGTATAATCTGAACAAATATCCACAAAAAGAGACAGAGAAGTAGTCAGACTAGTAAGGGGAGAACCAGGACAGAGAAATGTTGGGAAAATTTTGAGAGAAGAGAGCACTAAAGAGAAATGGCAAGGACTGCAGAAGTCAAGAAGAATAAGGATTGAGAAAAGACCTTTGGAATGAATAATTAAGACTGGTGGTGACTCTGGAGTAGTTTGGGATGAATGATGAGATTTAAAGCAAGACTTTAGAATTTAGAAGAGAGTAAAGGAGAAGTGGAAGCATCTATTAGATTTTCCAAGGATTCAACTACAAATCAGAGGAAAGAAATATAGAACAATAGCTAACAGGGAAGGACAGATCGAGAGACAGTTTTTGAGGATTGGGGAGATATGGGCATGTTTGTAGTTGGCAGTGTAGCAGCCAGTAGCAAAGAGAGACTGAAAATTAATGAGAATTGGCGAGAGAGTAGAGGGGCACAGTGGAAAGAGGGCTGGGCCTGGAGTCAGAAAGATTCATCTTCATGAGTTCAAATTCAACCTCAGACATTCACTAGCTTTGTGACTTTGGCCAACCCACTTGCCTCAGTTCCTCCTCTGTAATACGAGCTGGAAAGGGAAATGATAAACTGCTCCAGTATATTTGCCAATAAAATTCCGAATGAGGTTACAAAGATTCATATGACTGAACGAGTGATAGTAGAGGAAGAAAAATGGAGAGTAGGAGAAGATGGGATCATTTGTATATATAGAAAGGTTTGCTGTGGCAAAGCACCTTTTCATAGGAGATAGGAGTGAAGAAGGAGATTGGAAAAGAAGGTATCTGAAGGATAGGGAGCTCTCAAGTGAGTGGCTTTAATGTGTCAGTAAAATATGAGGGAATATTCTCTGCTGAGAATGGGGTGAAGGGGAAGCTTTGAGGAGGAATGAAAAAGTTTGGAAAATTCACATGGTGACTGTCATTGTGAACTAATTAAGAAGATGTAAAAGGGTTGTCCTGGTATAATGAGGACACTGTTTAGATTATGTAAGAGATTGGTAATGGAGTCTAAATAGGAGTAAAGGCAGTGAATGATGAGATTAGTCCTAAAATGGAATTTGGAAGGGCAAGCTCTTCAATAGAATAAGCTGGTAAGAAGCTCAAGAGAAGAAACTAGCAAAAAACTGAACTGATTTAATGATGGGTCAAGATAGAGAAGGGAAGAGAATTAGCCAGTTTGAAAGTGATGACTTGGGAAAGAACTGAGGAATAGAAAGGTTTGAAACTGCAATGAAGATGAAGAACAGAGTTTGGAGTTGCAGAGGACAAGTAGAATGACAATACTTATCAGGTGAAAAAATTTCAGAGTTCACAAATGCGATTTGGAACCCTTGTGTTTGGTAGCAAAGGTATGACTATCTCTTTGAGTGGCTGTGGGAGGATGGAGAAGGAGGACATGGAAAATAAGTAATTGAGGGCACATGAAGAAGTAGCAATATGTATATTGAAGTCCCCTAATATGAGGGTAGGATTTGGAGAGGAGAGAACTGTGAGCCAAGCACTAAATTCATTGAGAAAAGGAAGAGAGTGTCCTGAAGACCAGTAGACATTAGCTACTACAATCTTGATTGAGTGATAAATATGGATTGAATGAACCTCAAAAGGAAGAGAAATTACCAAGTAATGAATAATAGTAGAGGGAGAGCTTGGAAGTAGCAATGAGGAACTAGGAGTAAATTAATTCCCCCACTTTGATCAGAGGGTGGGAAAATGGAGAAATAGAGAGGTGGAAGGGATTATGAGTGAAAGCACTAGAAAGGATCACTAGGGAAGCTGTATCATTGTGAGAGCTAGGTCTCAATGAGTGCAAAAAAAAATGGAGTAAGAAAAGGTTTAAGATGAAATCTAGCTTATTACCTATGGAGCAGAAGAAAATTTGGGCAGCTTTAACATGGAGATTGGTCTAGGAGGGTTAAAATAAGGGAAGAATCAAGAGGGGATGGAATTTGAATAAAGGCAATCAGGGATTCAGAATCTCTGGTTTGGGTTGGGGATGATGGGGTAGAAATGTTAATCATTGAGGGACATATTCATGTAGACTATCATTATTCCCCAAAAGTGGAGGTGTCCCAGGGAGTCAAGAAAACGTTGTGTGTGGGTGGAAAGCTGAAGGGGGAAAAGGAAGAGAGAAGAGAAGGAAAGCACTCAGGCAAAGGCAAATCAATCTATGTGGAGGTATAAGTGATCAGAGAAGATGCTTCAAGAGCAAACGAATGGTATAGCCAGACATGCCATGTGGATCTATCAATTCATTTTTTCAAAGAACATTTATTAAGCATCAAATATATGCCCGCACTGTGCAAAATATCAGGGATCCAAAAAAGAAGAAAAAGACAATCCCTATATCCAAGGAACTTAAAACATAAAAGAATGTAGATGGCCAAAGACTATGGCCAGAGATATTGGATGGAATGGTACAGTTAATTGATGGTTGTCAAGTTCATAATAAAAAGAAAAAGTTAAATCAATATTCTTTTAAATAATGTACTTAAATTCAGTCAGCAAAAAATAGTCAGGACCTAAGAAACAATCTGAGCAAAGGCATAGGGGCTGTAGAACAGAGGGCAAATTCAAAGGAAAGAGAGTAACTAGAGTATAAGGTTTATTGAGATTCTCAATGGGGCAAAGCCAGAAAGGGGAATAATAGACTGAGGAAAGACCTAAAAAACTACACATATGACAATTCATAACTTGAAAGCCAAAGATCCTTTACTTTACAGGACAAAAAGAAGGGGAGAAAAGAGGGGGGGAAATAAAGATAGAGAAAGAGACAGAGAGAAAGAGAGAAGAAGAACAACAACAACAAGAAAAAGAACAAGGACAAGGACAAGAACAATCACAAGAAAAACAAAAGAACAAGAAGAAAGGAGGTGAGAGGAAGAGGAGAAGGAATAAGAGGTGAAGAAGGAGGATAAGGAAGATGAGGAGGAGAGTTAGAACAACTAAAAGGAGGAGAAAGAGGAGGAAGGGGAAAAGGAGGAAAGGAGGGAGGAAGGGAGGGAGGGAGAGAAGAAGAAGGAAGGAAAGAAGATAGGAAGGAAAAAATAAAGATAAGAAGAAAAGAGGCAAAGGAAGGAGGGAAGGGAGGGAGGGAGGGAAGAAGAAACAAATGAACAAACTAAAGAAATTTTAAAATAGTGAATTGGGAGTAACATGTCAAAGCTAAGAATGACTCCATCCCTATTTCTCAGAGTCAACACAGACCAAACTGGTGATTTTGTGTGTGTGTGTGTGTGTGTGTGTGTTTAATTGTATCACCAGCTAACAACATATAAATTCAGAATGATGTCATGGCTATTTGAGTGTCTGACTCCCTCTTTATCACACACCAGTCACGCCACAGCTCTCTGAGCCTCCCAGGGGACTGATGCCCGGCTCAGTAATAAATGTTGACAAGCTTTATATAAAACTGGAGCTCACCTTCAATTCCCAGGGCAGCCATCGGGAGGGTGATTAATCACCCACACACATCTTATCTGTTTGAAAATAAAAAGAGCCCATGTTGTTTCCCTCAGTTTAGTGCTGGGGCCTCACAACAGGAACTCTGCCCACAGAGATGACTGCAGTACACACTACACATAAAAGAAGGAAAAATAAAATAAACTAAGCTATATATTCCTAACACAAAGTAAGAAACTTTATGAGTTAATGCTAACACTGATGTCTGAAAACCTGAAATTAAACAGTTGTGTTTTTATCTATAGGATCCCTCAAAATGAAATTTTTTAATTTAAAATATTAATTGATTGGAATGAACTTTTGTTTTTTAGTTTAATTTATTTTTTTAATTAATAAAAGCATGTTTTCTCTCCCTTACACTGAAAGCAACAAACAAAAACCTGTAATAAATGTGCATATTCAAGAAAAAATTTCCTCATTGGCCATCTCTGGAAAAAAAAATTGTCTCATTCTGTATTCTGAGTCTACCACCTTCTGATAGAATATTTCATACTGGTCATATGAACTGTTAAGTGAAATCTATTGATGATTGGATTAAATAGGATTTCAGACTCTGTAAAATAAAGATGGGGAGAGCAAAGCTGGAATAGATTTGAAAATTTAGGTCCACACTTGCCATTATGACAGAACTTAAAAAAAAAAAAAAGCTGCAGTAGGAACCAAAAGGAAGAGAAAGCCCCTCAGGATTTGGACTGAGTGGCCTTTAATTCTTCCCAGCATACACTGGGTTCATCCTGGGGGCTTTTATGAGTCATAGCCCACATCGAGCCAAAGGCAAAGGGGAGAGGAAAAATAATTCAATGTGTAGAGTCCACAGCTGGAAGCTTTGAGCAGAGCCAGAAAGAGCAGAATGGATTCCTTACATGGTTGGACTCAGGCACTTTTCATCACATTTAGGGTCCCCACCATCCCCAAAAGCCTTTTCTTGGATCTGAATATTGTCAAAGTTCTTTTAGCCCACAAAGCATAATTAGGTGAAGATGGGCTTTTATTTTTTCTGCTATGCTGGCATGGTGGCCCAGTGGACGGGGCACAGGACTGGGAGCCAGGAAGACAAAGGTAGAAGTCTTTCCTCAAACACTTGACCCTGAGTGAGTTAGCCTCCCCCCCCCCCAACCTCAGTTTCTGCAGCTGTTAAAGAAAGGGATTAGATCTCATCGCTTCCAGTCTCTTTAGATCTAAATCTTGACTTTCCAAGCCTTGCATTGACAGATGTTGCTAACTGACAGTTAACTCTTCAAGGGAACTAACCCGTGGCAGCCTGTCAACTCAGTGATCCAGGAGTTTATGAACTGCCCAGTTCCCTCGTTTCTCCTCTGTCGGACAATAATAGCAGGAAGGATGGATGTGGGGGAAGCCAGTCTGCTATCAAAGCCCAGAGGTCAAAACTCATGGTGACTGGCAAACTCAAGCAGGAAGTCTAAAAATCAGAAACCCAGAGGGCTGACAGCATTTAAGTCATAATGACAATGAGTAACAATCACTAGTCTCTTTTTTATGTATTGCCGACCTCAGAAGAATAACCCTATAAAGGTAGAAATTTTAGGTCCCCAAATAGATGAAAAGAGGAGATATCCAGGGCAGGAGAGTCATAGGAAAAACTCCTTCAAGACAGTATTAACAGAACTGGCAACATCCTGCATTGAGAGACATCTTAGTCTTAAAAGAAATGAATTTCTAAGATAAAGTATTCTTGGAGTCAAGGGCTTTAGGCTTGGTCAAGTCACTTATCTGGACCTCAGTTCCTTCAACTGAAAAATAGAAATAAAATATTATTACCACAATCTTATTGTTTTTAGGAATATACTTTGTAAACTTGAAAAATTCTAGAAATACATGAGTAGTTTTGACAGCTCCAAGTGGAAATTCACTCTCCAGCCCTGAACCCTAACTTTTTTTTGAGATTTCCTATCTGGTACCAGATTTGGTATGGATGTTTAATGGGTTTAGACCTACTACGGGCTCAGAACTCCCAAACTCAAGCAATCCACCAGCCTTGCTCTCCACAACAGGAAGAATTACAGGCAGGGACCACCATAATTGGCATGGGCCGCCATGCCTGGTACTAACAATTTTAGAGAGTTGCCTGAGTCTCAAAGAAGTTAAATGTCTTGACCGTGGATTGAGTAAGTGTCAGAGTAGAGATTTGGACACAGGTCTTCCTTACTCCAAATGCATCAATATTGAATAAGCTGTATATTCTCTCTACTATTGTTATTTGCAAAAGAGGATGAGGTAATGTCATTGTTCATCCTTCATTTCCAAAGGTGAACAATATGATTATAAATACTGAATTGTAAGGACTTTAAAGGCCTAGACCCAACTCCTCCTAAAGTTCAATGACAAGTACCTGACCAAAGTCACACAGCTAGTAAGAGATTGAGATATGATTTGAACCCTGTCAACCTCATTGGAAGTACAGGGCTTTGGTGACTCTAGCCAGACTTTTCTCTCTTCCTATACAAAGAATTAATGACACATTGTGCAGAAAGAAGCAAATAATTCCAAAGAATTCTAGTAGGATCCTCCATGGGGGTAACCGTTTAACAATCAACTCTTCCAAATGGACAATTTACTTGTAAGCCCAATATATATTATTAATATTTGCTGTATTCCTTTCTTAAGTTTGGAGCAAATGATCAACAAAACAAAAACTCAAGCCCTCATTTTATATTCTTAATAATTAAATATTTAATCAGGACCAAAGTTTTTCCTCTTTTTTATTTCCTCATCCAAAAATCAACCAATGTGGGAAATCAGGTCAAGATCTAATGAAACAGTTAAAGAAATTCTAAATTTGGTGTAATGAGCATATTCCTGCTCATTATATTGGCTCAGACAGCTCTGGAAAAGGGTTGATTTTCTCTGTTATCAAGACAGATGATAAGGAAATTGATGTCTCTTTGACCAAGATTTAAGGGATCTAAGTCACTTATCCCAATACCTTTATTTTAATATAAGCCCACACTTCCCATTGTATTAACCAGAATTGATTTCTATCCCTCAGGAACACCTCCTCTTTTCAAAGGGCATATAAACTGTGACCCCACTGCCATTAAGGATCTTTCATATAAGAGAGACGGCCAAATGATCATCCTTTTATTAATAACCTTCTGGTCTTATTAATAAAATCATTAAATTACCCAGAAACTATGTCTCTTGAACGTTTTTTGTTGTCACAGGGGTAAATATTTATTTTGAAGATTTAACTTTCAGAGACTAGTGAACTTGTTGGAGCTGGCTCTATCAGACCCATCAAGAACCTATTCACTATCCATATACTGTGGCTATCAAAATAGAATTTTTCAAAAAGGAAAATTCAAATACCAAGCAGAAAACATGTATTTGTCCACCAGGGGTCTCCAGTGTCCTTTCAAATCAACAAAATGCTAAGTAGATCTGCTTTGTGCTTGTTAGAGGGTGACTAAGTGTTACTCCCCTTCCTCCTCCCATGAAAAACCTGACCTCTCCTAGAACAAGGATGGATACACTGGGGAGAGTGAGAGAGGAGATAGACAGATGGCAGGGTAGGGATGAAAGAACATTAGATGAGACATGAAATTTGTCACTTACTGGCTATGTGACTAAGTCACTTCAAACAATCATTTCACCCCTTGGGTCTTGGAATGTTACATAATGTGTGTATGTATAAGCTAGACTGTATGTATGTTTGTATATGTATATATAATATAATATGTATATTGTATAATGTGTATATATATATAGAATGTATATATAGTATATAAAATATATTATACAGTATATATGTATATATACTATATACATATATAGTATATAAAATAAAGGGGATAGGCTAGATATTCTCAACATTCTAAATCTGTGATATACGAACAGATCAGAGTGATTTATTTTTGTTCATTGTCTAGACTTAAGAAAGTGATGAAGAAAAAGTTAAAGATACAGATTACTTAAAAGTGTGTCCCCAGAAAGAATTTGAAACTAAAAAAAAGTTTTAGTAGATAATAAAAATGTTTAAGGGAGCAGCTTGATTTCAACAGAGCAGCACAGTCAAAAGTACCTTAATTCAAATCCAGTCTCAGACACTTAACACTCATTAAGCTATGTTTCCTTAGGCAAGTCTCTTAACCCCAATTGCCTCATCACCACTCCCCAAAAAAAGTTTAAAACGTAATTAAAAATATTTAACAAAAATAAATTTTAAAATATATTTAAAGTATATTTTGGATACTTTTTTTCCAGAGCCCATTGTTAAATATTTAAGGGTTTCCAAGGCCAAAATTATTTCCTAATAATATTATCAAAACACTGTAATTACATGATGCCATAAAATTGCAAAGCCTCTCTATAACATGTTCAACCATGTTAAAATTCATTCATGGTTCCTATGGAATAAATAATAATTTATATGTCTACAATTCTCTGCTACTTACAACTTCCCAGAAAAACATTTCCCTTAACATTTGGGGGTTTTTATTTTTCTCACCAAAACTAATTTCCCTCTATTAGAATGCAAGTTCTTTGACGGCATTGCCTTATTTTTTTAAAGGGTCATTTTTATTTCAAGCCTGTGACATGAAATATAGGCCTTTACATCTTATCAAATTGAACTCAACCGATAATAACATAAAATAAGTTTATGCTTGTGTGCTGCGGACACAAATAATATTGGGAGTGGAGGGGGATTTTACTTCATTTGCCAAGAGAAATAACATTTCATATTCAACCATCCGTCAGGAAATCAAGACTTGCCATCAAGTCTATTACTGATGCACCCTCCCTTCCTTCTTTCCTTCTTTCTTTCCTTTCTCCAAATTATGAAGAGCTGATTCATTTCACATAATGCTGTTTCCATTTGCTGCCCACATCTATAAATTTTTCCTTTTCTTCCCTTCCTTCCTCCCTGTCTTCCTTCCTTCCTTCTTTCTTCTTTCCTTCCCTTTCTTCCCTCCTTCCTTCTTTCTTTTCTTTCTTCCTTTTTCCTTCCTTCCTTTCTTCTTTTCTTCCTTCCCTCTGACTCCATAATTAATCCCACCTCCACACCATCATTTCCTTCCCTGACTCCCCTACATGGTGTCTCCTTTATTAAAAATGTAAACTCTTTGACTCATTGTCTAACTACAATTTTATTGTAGTGTTATTGTTTAGTAATAGATTTCAATTATCTAGATCTGCTAGAACTCTTCTGGCAAAAAGAGCAGCTGACAATTTCTTGACTTCCCATCATGACAATAATAGCTAGCATTTATAGAGGGCTTTGAAGTTTAAAAAGTGCTTTACAAATATTAATTTAGTTAAACCTCACAATAACCCTGGGAGATAGATGCTATTATTATCCCTATTTTACAAGATGAGGAAACTGAGACAGAAAGCAGTAAAGTGCCCCTGGCTAGGGTCACCGAGCTAATAAGTGTCTAAGACCAAATTTTAACTCAGATCTTGACTCCAGGTCCAGCACTTTATTTGCTGTATCACCCAGCAGCCTTTGAAAGACGGAGAAATCAATGATGGAATTTGCTCTTCTGGACCTGATTCTCAATGACAAAAGAACTAGTTGCTGAAGAGGAAATGATAGAAAACTTGAGGATAAAATGACAGTTTCATCTTAGAATCCTTTTTGGTTTTGTTCAGTCATTTTTTCCATATCTGACTCTTGGTGATCCCATTTGGGGTTTTCTTGCCAGAGATAATGGTTTGTCATTTCCTTCTCTAGCTCATTTTATAGCTAAGGAAACTGAGGCAAACAGGGTAAAGTGACTTGATCAGAGTCACACAGCTAAGAAGTGTCTGAGATAGGATTTGAACTCATGAATATGTGATATATATATATATGTATGTATGTATAGATATATATATGTGTGTATATTATATATATGCTATGAGGATAAATAAATATTATTATGCCTTCTAAGCACAGAAAATGGATATTAGGTGAGATTTGGACTATATAAATGCTAATTATCTTATTGTTATTACAACTTCCTCTCCTTCCAATAATTTATCCAATTAGACCAACCTTGTTTCCTCAAAAATTTATGTTTTATTTATTCACAAATCTATTTCTTCAGTGAATGGTCTCCTCCAGTTCTTGGGCACCCATACAGTAGCATCCTTCCCGAAAAAGAGTCACAATTTCTCTGGGAACTAAGCCTAGGATACATAAGGACCCAAGAGGTATTAATACAGACCCAATGTGTCAGGACTGGAGGATGGATGCCCAGAGGAGAATTTGCTTTTGCTCTCTTTTACAGGACCTGCCTCATCTCAAAGCTTACCCAGAGTTGGGTATGAAGGGCAAGGAGGAGTAGGAGAAGAGAGAGAAAGGGGAGGAAGAGATGCAACATTTGAAATGCAGTCATTTGGCTAATCTAATAGATCTGGGCAAGCATCATGGTTTTGCCAGTTTAAAAACATGTGGTGGGAGCCTGAAACTCTTATAATAACAGCAATAACAAGATTAGGAAAGAGAAAATATGGATCTGCCCATTGAAAGCAAATATTTTCACCAACTCAAGCAACTTTCCCCAGTGTGCAGAGAATGTTTGGAAAACACCAGTCACAGGGAAGCAAAGGTTATAGCAGGGCTATAGTTAAGTGGGATGCCTAGGAATGCTGTGAGGGTCAGATGAAATAATGAGTATAAAATATTTTGCAAACAGTAAGCACTATATAAATGTTTGCTTTCTTAGCTTCCAATTCCCAGCTGTCACTCTGGTGATGACATCATTCCCTGAGCTTTCTACTGCATTTCCACTGGTTTCAAGCAATGTTTATAGAACAATACAGGGGTATGCTGGTATATGTTTAATAATCAGGACCTCCAGAAAAAAATTATGCACTTTTAGTGCATATGCCTTTTAGTTAATACTTTTGGCTAATATGCCTTAATAACACTTTCTTAAGTTTAGACAATCAACAAAACAATAAATCAAAACCTGGTTTGTAGAGCTTGCCAATTTCTGAGGTATAAATGCTCACAATGAAAAGTTAACAATCTGCTCCAGCAATCCAGTAAGCTCTGGCTTCATTATGAGCCTGATGAGATGCCAAGGAAAACCGGTTTGGGGAGTTGGAGAAGGGGAAAGAGTTTCCCCTGTACATTTCACCAGATCTAGAGCTGAAAGAGATTTGGAGGTCATCTAATCCACCCCATTCATTTTACAATCAAAGAAACTGAGTTTAAAGTGACTTGACCATAATGACTTGTAGTCAAGTGAAGCAGTGGATATAGCTCCAGTCCTGGAAACAGGAAGATTCATCTACCAAGAAGGAAGGAAGGAAGGAAGGAAGGAAGGAAGGAAGGAAGGAAGGAAGGAAGGAAGGAAGGAAGGAAGGAAGGAAGGAAGGAAGGAAGGAAGGAGAGAGAAGAAAAGGAGGGAGGAAAGGAAGGAGGGAGGGACTTATTAAGTGTTTATTATGCACCAGACACTAGGCTAAGCATTTTACAAATATCTTATTTGATCCTCATAGAAACCCTAAAAGGTGGGTTCTGAGGAAACTATTGAGGCAGATAACATTTAAGAGATTTATCCAGAGTCGCACAGCTAGTATCTGAGGCTGGATTTAAACTCAGTTCCTCCTGATCTGGATCTAGTGCTTTGATTCAAAACCAGGTCTTCCAACTCTGAGATATCACTACACACCTGTCAGATTGGCTAGAAGGACAGGGAAAGATAATGTGGAATGTTGGAGGGGATATGGGAAAACAGGGACAATTATACATTGTTGGTGGAATTGTGAACACATCCAGCCATTCTGGAGAGCAATTTGGAACTATGCTCAAAAAGTTATCAAGCTGTGCATACCCTTTGATCCAGCAGTGTTTCTACTGGGCTTATACCCCAAAGAGATACTAAAGAAGGGAAAGGGACCTGTATGTGCCAAAATGTTTGTGGCAGCCCTGTTTGTAGTGGCTAGAAACTGGAAAATGAATGGATGCCCATCAATTGGAGAATGGTTGAGTAAATTGTGGTATATGAATGTTATGGAATATTATTGTTCTGTAAGAAATGACCAGCAGGATGAATACAGAGAGGACTGGTGAGACTTACATGAACTGATGCTGAGTGAAATGAGCAGAACCAGGAGATCATTATATACCTCAACAATGATACTGTATGAGGATGTATTCTGGTGGAAGTGGATCTCTTCAATAAAGAGAGCTAATTCAGTTTCAATTGATCAAGGATGGACAGAAGCAGCTACACCCAAAGAAAGAACACTGGGAAATGAATATAAACTGTTTGCATTTTTGTTTTTCTTCCCAGGTTATTTCTACCTTCTGAATCCAATTCTCCCTGTGCAACAAGAGAACTGTTTGGCTCTGCACACTGTAACCTATTTAACATGTAGAGGACTGCTTGCCATCTGGGGGAGGGGGTGGAGGGAGGAAGGGGAAAAATCGGAACAGAAGTGAGTGCAAGGGATAATGTTGTAAAAAATTACCCTGGCATGGGTTCTGTCAATAAAAAGTTATTTAAAAAAAAACCAGGTCTTCTGACATCAGATCCAGTGAGCTCTTTCCAAACTTGTGAACAACAGGAGAAAAAGAATATGTCCTAATGGAAACAATTACAGACCTAGAGCCAGGAGAATCAGGTTCTAGTCCAACACACCAGCTGTGTTCTCTTTGGATAAGACAAATAATAATTCTTCCAATTCTATTCCCAGAGGGTTGCAGTATAGAGCAAACGAGAAAATTGATGTGAAAGGTGTAAAGTACCATATGTACAGTTTTTGTTATTTTCAGTGGGTTAGATAAAGCACTAGATATGGGAATCAGGTAGACCTGAGTTCAAATCCTGCTTCAGACACCTGCTAGCTGGGTGACCCTAAGCAAGTCACTTCCCCCGCCACAAATTTTCTCATATGTAAAATGGCGATAATAATAGTAACTAACTCTTCATATTGAGATAGTATGTAGGAAGTGCTTTGAAAATTTAAAACCTTATTTAAATGTGAGCTATTATTTTTCTTTTACCCATCTAACATGATCCCTATTTTTTGACTCTCAGCTTATGAACAGCATGTTCTTTTAAGGTTCCACCTGAATCCTTTTAGGGAGCAAGGTTGAATAGTGGATAAAGCACTGGACTTCAAGCCAGGAAGATTTGAGTTCAAATCCCACAACAAGATATAAAATGTGTGATCCTATGCAAGGTACTTCTGGAAATAACAGTCATACCTACCTTGCAATGTTATTAGGAGAGTCAAATGGGAAAATGGGAAAACTACCATGTAAATTCTAGCTGAGATTAGTAGTATCTTGTCTGTGGACAAATGACAATCAATGCAAGGTCATCTATAATTCTCTAAATGTCTGCCTTGATGTGGGAAAGCTTCTCCTTCCATTATAATTCCATCTTTTAAAGCATATCACCATACATTTTCATCCTCACCACAACTTTTAAAGGAGTTAATGAAAGCATTATTTATGATTCTCATTTTATAGATTAAGAAATAGTGAGTTAAAGGGCAAAGGCCAAGGAGTACTCAACCAATTAGTGGGAAAGCTAAAGCTAGAATGAGGTTTTTAGATGCTGAATGAGTCCAGCACTTTACACTGTCCTGCTGGATCTCTATTTTCTTAGGATACTGTGTTCACCAAGCAAATGAAATCACTCTCATATTGTTTCCCCATTCCTACTTCCAGACGCCTATCAACAATGCTCAGCAGTCTTTCCTCCTTTGAGAAGTACACTATCCAAAATGATCACCCAACCTAGAGCTTAGAGGGCCTCATCTACTAACCTCCAATACCTTCTCCTTTTAATGAGTTCATTACCTAGCTCAGTCTTTCTTTCCTCTTTTTCCTCTTCTTGACTGTTCTGATACAAGGGAACATCATATATACAGATGTTCCCTTAATTCTTCTTCTAACCACCCAGTCTCTTTATCTTCTTGTATCACATGATATATTCCTTCACTCTATCTCAATTGCACACCTTTGTGTAACTGAGTCTGAAGTGACTTGACCACAGTGACTTGTAGCCAAGTGATGCAGTAGATATAGCTCCAGTCCCGGAAAAAGGAAGACTCATCTACCAAGAAGGAAGGAAGGAAGGAAAAAAGAAACAAGGAAGGAAAAGGGAAGGAAGGAAGGAGAGGGAAGGAAGGAAGGAGAGGGAAGGAAGGGAAGAGAGGGAAGGAAGGGAAGAGAGAGAAGGAAGGGAGGAGAGGGAAGAAAGGGAGGAGAGGAAGGAAGGGAAGAGAGGGAAGGAAGGGAGGAAAGGGAAGGAAGGGAGGAGAGAGAAAGAAGAAGAGGGAAGGAAGGGAAGAGAGGGAGGGAAGGGAGGAGAGGGAAGAAAAGAGGAAGGAGAGGGAAGAAGAGAGGGAGGGAAGAAAGGAGGGAGGGAGGGAGGGACTTATTAAGTGTCTATTATGCATTAGACATTAGGCTAAGCATTTTACAAATATCTCATTTGATGCTCATAGAAACCCTGAAAGGTTGACAAAAAAACTTTGTGATTTTGTCATTATCAACAAGTGTTTCATTTCCACTTCTATGAATTCCAAAATTCCTCATTCTGGTCATCATCTTTTATTATTACATTTTTCCTTCTTTTTTATGATCTCCCAACACTGCTCTTCATTTTCATAATCTTCATTCTCTCTACCCCTAAGTATTTCCCCAGGCTATATATAACTCATAGACTGACAACACTTTCCTCCCCTCTCAATCTTGACTCCTTGGCATACACTACACTTAAATTCTTCCTCTCTTTTCCTCTCACTTATCATGTCTTGACAAATCCCAACCCTGAATTACTCCTACCATCATTCTGCTAGTTAGAGCCAGAGGAAATTGTGAAATTATGCTGATGGTTAGCTACAAATTTATTATATAATCTCAACTTGGCCCTAACTGCCACAAGACGATCCTTTTACTTCTCCCTAATTACTTCTCTATCCCATTCACTGCACAGCAGCTATTCCAGACTTTCAGAAAATTATATTTTAAAAATCAATAAAAACTTATTTTTAAAAATCCATCGATACAAAGTGTCTTCATTTTCCTCTCAAAATGTTCTCCATTCTGGTTTCTGACTTCATCATTCAACTGAAAACCACTTTATCCAAAGTCGCCAACAATGGCTTAACTGCAGTATCTAATAACCTTTGATCAATTTCATCCTGGTCATTATCTTTGCAGAATTTGATGCTATTAATCACCTTCTCTAGGTCATCATAACTTTCTATCTTGTTTTTCCTCCTACCTGGCTGCTTCTTTTTAGTCTTCTTTGCTGGATTTTCCTCCAGATCATGCTCTCACTCTGGGTGTCCTCCATGACTTTATTCTGGGCTTCTCTCCTCCCTCTATCTCACTTGGTGATTTCACCAGTTCCCATGGGTTCAATATGCATCACTATGCAGATGACTTCCAGATGTAATCCAACCCTGGTCTCTCCCCTATATTCTACCATATCATCAAAAGTCTATGTAACTTTCAAACTGGCTGCCCTATAGGTATCTCAAACTCGCCATTTATAAAACTGAATTTTTCTCTCAAAACTTATCCCCAGTCCAAGTTTCTTTATTACTATGGAGGGACCACCATCCTCCTCATTACACAGGTTCATAATCTTGGAATCTCCCTTGACTCCTCTCTCTCCTACATAGCTCACTTATTGCCAAATCTTACCATTTCTTTTTCCAGAGCATCCCTCACATACATCCCTTTATCTCCAATTATACAGCCACCTCCCTAGTTCAGATCTTTACCATCTTTAGCCTGAACTATTGAAATAACCTCCTGATACCCCTGCCTCAAGTCTCTCCCCAGCCAATCTATCCTGCACTCAGCTGCCAAAACAATTTGCCTAAAGCATCCATCAGACCATGTCACCCCTTTATTCTAAAAATTCCAATGGTTCTCTAGTACCTCATAGATCCAATATAAAACCTTCTGATATTAAAAGGCCTTCACAGTTGATCCTTTATCTACCCTTCCATTCTGCCACTGTCCTTTTCCTATATCTCATGATCCAGCTGTATTTAATTTATTGTCACATGCAGCATATCCTAATTTTGTACTACAATCCTCTCTGCCTAAGATATGCTCATTCCTAACTCCCAACTTTTAAAATTCCTGACTTCCTTTTAAGACTCAACATGACTATCTATCATAGGTCTTTCCTTCATGCCTTTCCCTCTCTGCTGCTGGAGGCTTCCATTCTAAGGTTACCTTGTATCTCTCTCTCTCTCTCTCTCTCTCTCTCTCTCTCTCTCTCTCTCTCTCTCTCTCTCCTATCTCTGTTTCTCTCTTTCTCTCTCTCCCTCTCTCTTTCTCTCTCTCCTCTCTCTTTCTCTCTCTTTCTCTCTCTATATATATACAAATGCATATGTATGTGTATGTGTATGTGTATGTGTGTATACATATATACATATGTGTGTCTATACATAAATATAGGCATATATATCTTATATGAACTTCTGTAAATAAGTCCCCCCACATTGAAAGATAAGCAGAGACTATTTTTTTTTTATTTCTCTTTATCTCCATTGCTTAACAAAGCACATAGTAAATAATTAATGGCTGTTAATTGATTGGCTTTGCCCCTCGGTTCCATGGTCTCTGCACATAAGACATACCACATAGGTGATTACAGCATGGAAGAATGGATTCATTCCGTTTTGACTTGCTATGAAAAGGCTGGATCCATTGATAAAAGTACAAAAAACTTAAGTAAAAAACGTGTGATCCAAGTTACTCCATGCTCTAGTGAAAGGCTATTCGAACAGTGCCCTCTCGTGGTTACTGGTGCCACCTTCCACATAAATATTAACATGGCAGAAGTCAGAGAGGAGTGGCAGATAATGCCAGAAGTCTAGGGCTGGAAGAGATCTTAAATGATTGTCTACGATGGGCCATCTAGTGGAAAACAAAGGGAAGTCATCCTTTCACTCTGAGTCACCAGATCGTTAAGGGATGGCAGCAAAAGGAGATCCGGTTCAGTCACTGACCAATTGTATAATTCAATCTTCTTTCAAAGTTTCCATTGAGAGCTTCCAACTCTAACTTCCTCCAATTCCACTAACAAGCAGGAGCAGGGAGAGGAGCGGGAAGTGGGATGAGATGTGGATATAAAGTCGAGGGACCTGGATTTTGAATTGTATCTCCATTTCCTATCCATCTGGTCTCTGACAAATCATTTAACCTTTTTGGGGGGACATAACTTCATCTGAAGATACCATTTGTGTGTACAGTCCAATGATCACTGGCCTGGGAGCCAGAGGATCTGAGTGTGAATCCCAACTCTGTTACTCTGTCACTTAACTTTAGGCAACTAAGTATCAGACAATAGGTAAATAAGTTACCAGACTCTGAAACCAGGAAGACAGGAAGACTCATCTTTTTAACTTCAAATCTGGCATCAGAAACATACTAGCTATGTGACTTCTGGCAAGTTACTTAATCCTGCCTGTCTCAGTCTCATCTGTAAAATGGATCTAACATCAATCTCCCAAAGCTGTGAGGATAATGGAGATTTGCATTCTGTAAACCTTAAAGTACTATGTTGATGCTAGTTGTCATTAATCTATATGGGATGTTTTTTCAACTGTCAAATGAGATGCCATAATATGAATAAATGATCTCTGAGTTCTCTGCCATCTTTAAATATATGATCTTACAATAATGTCCACTTGTCTGGAAAAAAAATTTTTAGATCAAAATTATATTCTGGAGACTGTCTTCATGGGCATCAGAGGGAAGATAGTTTTTTCTTTGTGCTATGAAACTTTGATAGATCTAAGAGTCCCTCAGAGGTGTATACCACAACCCCTCCATTATATCTCAAAATTTTGCAGCATTCTTATCAATCAGCAAGCATTTATTAAGCGCCTACTAAATATGAGGCTTGGTGCCAGGCACTAAGAATACAAAGACCATACAATGAAACAATACCTGGCCCCAAATAGCTGACATCCTATCAAGGGAAATGTACATAAACAAATACAAAATATTTGGAGAATAGGTTCAGAACCTGAAGAACATATTTATACTAAATTAAACACTTCTTTACTAAGACTTCATGAACTGATGCCAAGTGAAGTGAGCGCTACCCAGGGAACACTGTATACAGTAACAAGATTACGTATTGATCAGCTATGACAGATTTAGCTTTTCTCCACAATGTGGTGATCCAAAACAATTCCAATAGACTTGGGATGGAAAATACTATCCACATCTAAAAAAAAGAACTATGGAGACTGAATGCAAATTGAAGGATAAATGTTTTTGTTTTTTTCTTTCATAACACAAGAAATAGCTTTAAATAATTATACATATATAATCTGTATCAGATTGCTTGCTGTCTTGGGAAAGTAAGAGGGGGAGAAAAAAATTAGAACTCCAAATCTTACAAAAGTGAATGTTGAAAATATCTTTACATGGAATTGGAAAAAAAATACTATTAAGTGAAAAAAAATTCATTACTCTCTCTGATGAGGCAATGACTAATCATGGCTCCTGAAGGCTGAGACTGCCTGTTTACTATCTGCTTCCTAAGGACTGGAGGCATAGCATAAGATGTAAGTTCCAGACATGACCAAGTTATTAATTGGGTTGTCTTAATTTTTATTTGACTAAATAATATTGACTAATTCCTAAATATTGGTTATTTTCTTATAAAGGAGTACTTTTATTTTGAGAAAGCAGGGAAGACTTATGATTCAAAAGGAAAGAAAAAATATTTTTAAAATACACAGCAGCAAGCAGGAGGAAGTGTTGAGATGCGACGAGTTGGGTAACAATGCTATTACTGTGTTGAACTTATGATATGCTTTTTAATACAAGCAACATGAAACTTACTCACAGTCTCACAAACCTCTTATTTTTTTCAATTCTTCTTTATAAACAGAACTGTTTGTTGAATTTTTTTCATTTAAAAATCAAATTTTAAAAAAGATAAATTTGGAAAGGCACTAGCCACTTAGGGAACAAGGAAAGGTTTCATGCAAGTGTATCATAAGCAGTCTTTTTTAAAGACTTTTTTCTAAGAAAAAAGAAGGTGAGGAAATGCATTTCAGGCAAGAAAGGCAGCAAGTGAATTTGTCAAAAGGGGTGACAAGGTGGCCTGTTCGAATGAATTGTAGAATACAAGGAGGAAAATAAAGCATTAAGACTGAAAAGGTCAGTTGGAGTCAGTTTATAAAAGGCACATCCAATCATTAAGGCACTGAGAGAGTCATCAGTGTTTTGTGGAGGAGGATGCCGTGGTAAAACCTACACTTGAGGAAAGTCACTTTGGCAGCTGTTTGGAAAACGGAGAATGGGAGCTGGAAGGCAAAACCATCAATGGTTGAGGATTTATCCAATGTGCTGGAAGGCCTTCCTCTGGATCTTTTATTCTTCAAATTAATCAATACTTCTCTAGGGCCTTCCAGCTACAGTCCATTATGCTCACTTACACAAATAGCACCCCTTCCATTTCCGATCATACAAGTCTCTAATAATATTTTAATGACATTCATTTTTGAATCTAGACTAGTCGTGTCTCCACTCCTCTGCAGAAAGCACTCCCGTCTTTCCTAGACTTTCTCTACAATGTCCCAGTACCATCTACATTTATCTTTTCTCTCCCTATCCTTGCTTTCAACTCCTTTTTTATGTGCTGTTCTCCTCTATTAGTGTATGAGCTCTTTGAGGGCAGGGACTGTCTTTTTCTGTGGTATTTCTCTCTTCAGAGCTTAGCATAGTATGTGGCAAATACTAAGCACTTGATAAGTGCTTGTTGGCTGGACCTTTCACATAGAAGTCATCACTGGTAAATATTCTACAACCTTCTTTCCTTTGTCCTCTGGGTCACTGGTCATTTGGATCCTTCTAATATCCTAGTCTCCCATTATTTTCAGCTATAGAGCATCATTAGGGAAAGCTGGAGTCCAAAAAATGGGGTATTGTTACATCCATCAGTTTAAGATCAATAGGAAGTACTAAGTGTTTTCCCAAATGCAGACCAGCCTAAAGGCTATATTCATGCTAGCTGTGTTATAGCACAGGGGGGAAACTCTGTTTTGGAAATGGGAAGTTGCCAAGTGAAACCTAATTTAGTTACTTACTACCTGTGTCACCTTAGGTAACTCAAAGTAGATAAATGATGCAAGTGGTTTAGAGTGGTTAGAACAAGTGGTTAGAGCACTGGGTCTAGAATTCAAATCCAGCCTCAGACACTTATTAGTTGTAAGACATTATGCAATATACTTAACCTCTGTCTCTTTCATCACCTATATAAAAAAAATAGGACTGTTATGAACATAACATTTGCAGAATGCTTGGTAAACCTTAACATATTACATAAATGCGTGCTAATAATTACTAAACCTCACTGGACCTCAGTTTTTTCCTCTTTTTAACAGAGGGGATTAGAATAAAGGACCCTTGTACTCATGAATCTTAGCTCTAGTGGATCCTACAAAATGGGGAAGACTTTGGATATGAGGTGACAGATTGTATCTTCTGTTTGCTGATGACCTGTATCAAATATGGAAAGAAATCAAGAGATTAGAAGGATCTTGCTGTAAAGTCCTCCCCTCCCTTTACAGCTGAGAAATTTGAGGTCCAAAGCAGTTGTGACACCCAAGTTCCCACAGTTAATAAAGGTCTCAGGCCAGGTTTAAATTAAGGTTTTCTTGACTCCATGCCCAATGCCTTCTCTGCTGTGCCATGCTGTTTAAACTTCTCCCTGAAAGTTGGCCATAAGATGATGAGTTTTAACTTGGCCAAGGAAATCCACAAAATAGACAAAAATATCAGGACAATCTCTACCATGAATGGCACTTGATGTGAATACTATCAGCTGCAGTATTGAATGAAATAAAAAAGTATGGTCTCTGAGCAAATCATTCCAGATGTAGTATAAGAAATAATTTTTAAATGAAAATTAAGTTAATAAATAAACTTTATAATTATAGCAAACATTAAAAATAACTGGACATAGCTTTGGCTCTCAAGTTGGGTCTCAGGTGAATTCCTGCCTCATTCATTCATCAGTGTCTTTGTGGAGTGTGTATGTGTTTTTTTCCTCCTTACATTAAGCTGGGAAGTTGCTTGTTCAATTAAAGAACAGCCTTGGGTTCAGGATCCCCAGAAATGACTAGAAAGAAAGGAAAAATGTCAAATCATGTGCTTCTAATATTCCACTTTGCATATCCCTGATCTTTTGTTTAGCTAGATGTCATTCTAATGAATTCTTTCAGGAAAATATGGTGATCACACCTTTTTTCCTCCAAACTATAAATAATTCTTTATCTAAGAGGACATTTTAAAAAGTGAGATCACCACTCTAAAATCCCTATGCTTAACCAAAGCTCTTTTATGATTGTTATGAAGACAAGATGGGATCACTGCAAGAGACAATTAGTGATTTGGAAACTTTTAACAGCAGTTTACAAGTTCAAGATTTCATCAGAGTCACTACCCACAATCTCTTTTCTCCAGGGATGGGGGAATTAAGCTTAATCACACAGTGTCAGGCACAGAACATTACAATGACTCAAAAACATGTATCACTCAGATTCTTCTGCTATTTTGACATGTTCCATGTTATAGGCCCATATGGGTAGCACAGGATTCAAACATAGACCCATATACAAAGATTCATCCATTCAATAGCCAGGGAATATTTCAGCATCATGGGACACTCAAACACCCCTCCCAAAGTATTGGAAGCCAGGACCATGTAGAATAGACACAAAGGGGATGTGGAAGAGGCACTAGACCATTAAAACCAAGCCACCACACCTTCTAGTTTTGCCTGGTTGTGCCCTCATTATCTCTCCTACATATTGCTCAGTGAATGTCACCCAAGATCAAACTCTTAAGTGTCTATATATCAGCAGTGACCCTACCAACCTCTAAATCTGGACCAATTAGCAGAATTTCTGAAAATGTGACCCCACATCACTCTCTTGCCATTCAATAAACTCCAGCAGCTCCCTATTATCACCACCACCTGGAGCATCTTCATCATCTTGTTCAGTTGTTCAGTCATGTTCTGCTCTTTCCATGGACCACAGCACACCAGGTCCTGCTCACCTTCACTATCTCAAAGTCTGTCCAAGCTCCTATTAGTTGCTTTCACAGCACTATCTATCACGTCATCCTCTGCCTTCCCCTTTTCTTTTTGTCTTCAATCTTTCCCAGCATCGGAATCTTTTCCAATTAGTCTTGTCTTCTCATTTTGTGGCCAAAGTCTTTAAGCTTCAGCTTCATAGTAATTCTAATTTCCTTATACTCCAGTTCTCACAGGCATACATTGCTATTGGAAAAACCATAGCTTTCACTATCTGGTCTTTGTTGGAAACGTGACGTATTTGTTTTTTAATATGCTGTCCATATTTGCCATAGCTTTCCTTCCAAGGAGCAAGCTTTTGTAAATCTTAGTTACAGTCACTTTATGCAGTCATCCTGGAACCTGAAAATATAACATCTGACACTGCTTCCATTTCTTCTCCCTCTATTTTCCAGGAAGCGATGGAACCAATTGCTAAAATCTTAGATTTTAGAATCTTCAGGCCAGATTTTATTTCTTCCTCTTTCACTGTATCAAGAGGCTTTGTAAATCTCCATCACTGCATGCATTTATATAATTTATAGTATATATATATATATATATATATATATATATATATATATATACACATATATAATCACCTACTATATATCAAAGCACTAAGTGTTTTACAATTATCTCATTTAATCCTCACAGCAATCCTGAACAGTAGGTGCCATTATTATCCTCATTTTAGAGTTGAGGAAACTGAGGTAGGCAGAGGTGAGTGGTTGACTTGGGGTCACCCAGCTAATGAGTGTCTCAATCTGGACTTGAATCCAAGACTTCCTAACTCCTGTGCTCTCTTCCCTGTATCACTGAGCTGCCTAAATAAAAATAAAATTCAAGTCCAAGCTAAAATCCCTCATCCTACAGGAAGTCTTTCCCGATCCTCCTTAATATTAGGACCTTCCCTCTCTTAATAATCTCCAATTTGCCCCATCCGTATCTTGTTGCTATATGTTGTCTCCCCAACTAAATTTGATCAAAAGGGATATTTTTTGCCTTTCTTTGTAATCTCTGCACTTAGCACCACGCTTGGCACATCACTAGGTTAAAGTTAGTATGTCTGACTGACAGATCAGACTAAAACAAGCTCAGAATGTTCTGCCACTAGTCAGACACAAATAGTCCCATGAACACTTGGGGTAGCTTCTCACATTTCTTCTGGGCTAATTCAATTCTGCTTTGCTCATAGAACACACCACCTTCTCTAATGAGGGCATACCATGGTGGGTGATCTTGTGCCAGTGTCTCCCATTTCATATAATCAATTCTAAAATTCTTGAGAGGGTCCTTATATTGCTTTTTCTGACCATCACATGAGTGCTTGCCTTGTATGAGTTTTCCATAAGATAGTCTTTTTGGCAAGAGTACATTTGGCTTTTGATCAATGTGGTTGTGCTCTCTGTAGTAGAGTCAGAAGGCTTGGCAGTTTAGTTGGAGAAAGGACCTCAGTGTCTGGTACCTTCTCCTGCCAAGTAATCTTCAGCATCTACCTGAGATAATTCAAATGGAAATAATTCAGTTTTCTGACAAGGCACTGGTATATTATCCAGATTTCAAAGGCATACGACAATGAGATCAGTCCAATGGCTTGATAGACCTTGAGTTTGGTAGTCAATACCTCTCTTCTCCCACACTTTCCTTGGGAGCATCGCAAACACTGCATTAGCTCTGACAGTGTGTGTGTCAATCTCATTATCAATGTAGGCATACCAGGAGAATATACTGCCAAGATAACTGAACTTAGAGCATTCAAAACTTCTCCATTTGCTGGACCCAATGGTTCTATGGATGATGTGGTGCTGGATGATGGAATACCTGTGTTTTCTTGGTGTTAATTATTAGGCCCAAATTAGCAGCAGAGAATTGATCCGTATTTAGCTGCATCTCCACTTCAGAAGTTATATTGAATGCACAATCATCTACAAACAAAAAATCATGCACCAACACTCCCTCTAAAGTGCTTTGATTTTTCAAGTTGAAGAAATACCACCTCTGTGTGGTAGTTGACTTTGCTGTCACGTTCATCCTCATTGAAGGCATTTGACAACATGGCTGAAAATATTATGCTAAAAGGCATGAGAGCGAGTACAAAGCCTTGTTGCATTCTGGGAACCCAAGAGCATTATGTGTGATCCAGAACCCAGGCAAGCTTGCCAAAAAGATCCTACAATTAAGGGGGATCAGGAAAGCTACTCTTCATCTCTCATCCAAATCCTTACCCCTCATCCCCCATCTTGTACTCTTATCCCCAGGGTGTAAAGTGTGTTCAGAGAAGACTAATATCTCTGAGGGCTACAAAGTCCTTTTCATGACTACCTTCCACCTTTGGTGTCAACCTGATTTACCCATCATGCCAAATGTAGTCACAGAGAGTTGGATACAAATGAACAACAAAGCAACAAAATGGACGAGAGGTCAAGAACCAAGAGTGTTGCCAAATTCTGCGCATTGACTTACAAAATCTTAGGTGGGGACAGAAACTTAGTGGACATCTAGTCAAATTCATGGCCCTGAGAAAGACTCTCCTTTGCAACATATCTAAGGAGTAGTTAACCATATGCTACTTACTCAGTTATCTTAAGTGGAGAGCTCACTACTTCGCAAAGTAACTCTGTCCTCTTTGAGACAGGTAAAATTCTTAGGAAGTTTTTTTCTCAAATCAAATTGAAAGATGCCTCTCTATAAATTCTACCTACTGATGCTAGTTTTCTCTTTAGGATCAAGTAGAACAAATTGAATCCCTCCCCTATGTGTCCATTAGTAAATTTGAATACAGCTTTCTGTCTAACCTAAGCTATCTCTTCTCCTGGCTAAATAAATATCACTATTTTCTTCAACCAGCCCTTGAATGAATTCCCCAGACTATAGCATCATCAAAGGACCTTATGAGTCATTCAATCCAATTTCGTTATTTTAAAAATTAAAAAAAAAATACTGAGGCCCAGAGACATTAAGAAAGTCATCTATTGGTGAAATATTTCATCCCTTCAGTGGTAATCGGCAGAACTAAAATCTGAACCAAGAACTGCTAGCACTTGCCCCGATCCTGTAGCTTTTCTACCATGATACCCCAGCTCTCCTGCATAGTCTAGACTTTCTGTAGTTTGTCAATGCTGTGCCTAACTGTGACTTGTGGGATTGAACACTAGTTCAGTTGAGTTTTGACCAGGATAGAGCCCAAATTCTACCCCATCTATTATTCCAGATAGCTTGCTTCTCTCAATGTAAACAATGTAAAATGTTTTTTCTCTATATATTAAACCAATATCTACCCCTCCCTCTCCAAGGATGACCACTTTAGGAAAAACCCCAGCTTTGTTTCACATCACTCACATCTGGATTCTCTCCAGAATCTTCCTCCCCTTTCTCCTTCTGCATAGCCCCTTTATTCCTTTTTTGTCCCTGTACTTTTGTCTGATCCTATTAGAATGTAAGTTTCTTGAAGGCAAACATTAGTTTCTTTGTATTCATGTTAGTAAGCACTCATTTATCTATCTACTTCTCTAGTATCTGTCTATCTATCTCCTTACCTATCTATCAGCTATGTCTATCTATCCAACCATCTATCTATCCATCATCTATACTTATCTATCCAATCATCTATCTACCTATCTGTTATCTGTCTATCCATCTTCCTACCTTTCTATCTATCCAACCATCTATCTATCCATCTATCTATCATTTATCAATCTTTTGATCTTATTTGTCATTCTCATCCATTGCTTCTCATTTTGCTCTCAAGTGACAATTAAAACCAGTCTAATCTGTTTTCTCCAGATAGAGAAAGCAGGGTCCTTTTGCTGAGCAGCCTCTCCTTCCCCACACCAAATTCAGGAACAAACCAATTGCCAGTGATGGCTCACGCCCTCCTGAAGTTTGTAGGAGGATCCCTGGATAAGCTGGAGCCACGCACCGCACAGCTGAGGCCACCATGCGAATGGAGCCCAGGAGGATGCTTAAGACAAACACAGAGAAGCTCCTCTCCTCATTGGGCTGCTCATTAATCAGGTATGGATCATTGGAGGCCTCCTCCCGGAACTGGGACTGGAGCTTCAGCAGCATTTCTAGCTTTGAGCCTTCGGAACAGACCCGCCAGCAGCCATGGAAGTGGCACTCAGATGGAACTCCTGGAAATACAGTAGAAGCGTGGGATGGTAAGGCAGGGATCAAGGAAGAAGGATCATTATAATGCTGAAATCTCTACATCATCTGAAACATCTTCTCCAACAAACCAGTTTTTAAAATCCTTTTAAAATCTTCAGCTTGGATTTTTCTACCTTTTTTGGCATTCACAAATCATTTGGGATTTTTTCCATAAAACCAAAGAGCAAGATGGAGCATCAAAACATGTAATATTAGAACATAGAATGTCAGATTTGAAAGGGGACTTGGAACAAAAACTATCAAGGCTGGATGGGATTTTAGAGCCTTTTTCAGAGAAATAGATCTATGACCATACAAAGGGGTATTTCCCATCCCACCTCCATTCACCAATATAGCTTTGATCTCTCCCCAACCATGCACTATACATCACCTTCACCCATCATTGCCAAAGGCAAGAGAGGAAAGGCAAGGTGACTTCTCGGGATGCAGGAGATGTCTTTGAATCAACTACAGAGGTTACTTACTCCCTGTTGCCCAATCACTTACCTTGGATTCCTGAAGCAAGACCTTCCTGTCCCCTACTAGCCTGAAGGTAAAAAATAAAAAGTCATCAGATTCTCGAAAGGGAGAGGCTTCTGGAAAGGAGGAAACCAGCAAATAAAGTACCTCAAGCAGCTCCCTCTGAACCTCAGTTTATCATCTATAAAGGGACCTTTACCCTATTTCCCTCATAAGAATATTACAAGAAAAAATCAGATCATTTCAAAGCACTTTAGAAAATGCAAAGAGCAGAGGCAGCTAGTGGCGCAGCAGATAGAACACCAGCCCTGAAGTCAGGAGGATATGAGTTCAAATTTGACCTCAGACACTTAATACTTCCCAACTGTGTGATTCTGAGCAAGTCACTTAAACCCCAATTGCCTCAGCAAAAAGAAAAAGAAAATGCAAAGAACTATTAAAATGAAATTTATTATTGTTATAATTATTACTCAGATCTTGTCTCCTCTAGGAAGTTATTCCAGACAGACAATCATATTCCTCTTTTCCTACAACATTATCTGTACCACTTACTGGGTACCAATTATATCCTACCCTATATCATACTGTATGTAGCCAGTTTTCTTTTTTCCTAATGTACTCACAGCCTAGTTCCCCTGCTAGACTATATGTACCTGGAAGAGAGGGACCCTGCTTTGTATTTCTTTGCATTTCCTTGCTTAGCTTGCATAGTATTCATAAATTCTCAAATTCATAAATTTCTAGTCATCTATTTATTAAAAGGAAGTGTCTTTGGAGGAAAGTATTAAATCAAACAATAAGCATTTATTAAATGCCTACTATATGCTAGGCACTAGGGAAGCAAATGAACTAGTCTCTGCCCTCAAGGAATTACATTCTATAAGGGGAGATTGCATGCTATAAATAAAAATACTCAAAATAAAGATATGCAATGTAAATGGGGGAGGGAGAAGTACTAGCAGCTACAGAGAGAAGGAATCAGGATAGGTTATATACTAAGTGACATTTTAGAATTTTAAAGAAAATAAGAATTCTAAGAAATAGAGGCGCAGGAGAAATGAATTTCAGCATGGAGGACAAGTACAAAGGCAATATAAGATGT